>NC_041227.1:125178165-125232487 GCF_002837175.3 Physeter macrocephalus
CACAAGTGAGAAACTGGGAAGGAAAAGGAAGAAAGAAGAAACAGCGGCGGGGAGAGTGATGTCGGGGCCCTGGGGGCAAGGTTGGGGCCCTGGGGATGAGGTCAGAGCCCACCAAGTGTTCAGGGGAGACCCTCTGTCACTGACAGGTGCCCCTGTGCAGCCAGCCCAGACCCAGGGAGGACAGGACCAGGTGAAAGGCCATTCCTGTCTGGGGAAATGCCAGCCCAAGTGACTCTGACCTACGGGGCAGTGACTTGTTTTCAAGGTGATGGGAGGCCCAGTAACTGCCTCGTCCCAGCGGGGGTCTTTGCAGACGGGCAGCCTGGCTGCCTCTAGCTTACATCTTCTCCCAGCGGGGGTCTTTGCAGACGGGCAGCCTGGCTGCCTCTAGCTTACATCTTCGATTAACACAAGATATGCATCTTAACGTAATTCGTTTGGCAGCCCTTTCCACAGCCCAGGTCCGGGGGTAGGTGTGGAGGGGCCGGGGGTTTGAGCCACCAGGCGCCCGCCCGCCCGCCCGCGAGGTGGGAGCCCGAGGCACTCACGTTGCTTAGCTGCTCCTTGAGGAGGCAGATGACCTTCCGCTGGCCCTTCACCACCTGGATGTTGAGGTAGATCACGGCCCTGCGGGAGATGGCCGCTCAGGCTGGGCCCCCCGCCGCGCAGGAGCCCCGGGGGAGGGAGACCAGGGCCCCCACCCGGGCCTGTCCCGCACTCACAGCAGCAGGGCCGACGCCAAGTAGATGGGGAAGGAACTTTCCACCAGGTACCGGTGGATCCAGGGCAGCCAGGAGACCCTGGGGCCCGCCTCCTCCAGGCGGCGCACCCACACCTTGCCCGCCTCATACATGGTGTCCAGGGTCCGGAAGGGGCCGCAGATGCTCGAGGGCTTCACCCTGGGGGAAGAGGGCGGGCGGCCTGACCCCTCAGCCCGGACAGAGGCCACCTCCACACCCCCCAAACCGCGGCCACCAGCCACAGCGGCCCCAGGGGGCAGCTCCCCATCCCGCCCCCGGAGGCCGAGGGCCCACTCACTGCCAGATGACGTAGCAGAGGAAGACGGCAGCGCCCAGAAAGCAGGGGAAGCAGAGCAGTGAGATGAAGACGGTGCTCATGTGCGAGGCCTTCCAGGGCCTGCGGGGCGCCTGGCAGTTGGCCATCAGGCTCGTCTGGGGACAAAGGTTGCGCTCTGCCACCGCCCTGCCCCCCACCCTGCCCCAGGCCCGGTGGGGCCTCCAAGAGGGAAGAGGGGCAAGGCCGGCAGTGGGCTGGCGGTGTTCTGCTTGCAGGGGGAGCCCGAGCCGAGCCCCCAGGACAGCCCCGCAGACAAGCAGACACTCAGGATCGGAGGCCACAGGCTGGAAAGGGCCAGCGGGGCTACCTCCCGGTCTACGGAGGGGAGACTGAGGCTCACGGGGGGCAGGCTGGCCAGGTCACCTGCACGTGAAAGGGTTGATACTAAAAGCCACCTCCACTGACTGAAGGTCTCCACCGTGCCCGACGCTTTATAAACGTCATCTCCGGCAGCGCCCCCCAGAGCAGCATCCACGTTGTACAGGGGAGGAAACACAGGACCAGAGAGAAGGACCTGGTTCTGAGCACCTCCCAGCCCCCCGGCCCTAAGCCCTGGCCCGTGCACACGGGCACCTGGCAATGACCACGGACCCTGACGGGATGCTGCCCAGCCTGCCAAAGGCGGTGATGCAGGGACGGGACGGGGGTCAGGTGTGGCCCGTGGGACGGACCCCAGAGGGTGGCCCTGGGCTGCCAGCCCCTCGCCACTCGGGTCAGGGCTCCGCATCTGCCGGCCCAGCGGCCACCCCGGCTGCACACTCTCCCCAGGCCCCGCCGCCCTCCCAGGGACCCAGCGGCACCTGTACCTTCTTGACGTAGAAGAGGAACAGCAGCTTGATGATCTGCGCGGCGGGGAGGAGAGGAGAGAAGAGGATCCCCAGCCTGAGGAGAGCAAGGAGGGGAGAGGGCTGCATCCCAGGCGCGGGGTCCTGACTCGTGTGGCTCCCCAGGCCTAGAAGGGCCACCCGGGCCTGGCTTGGGGTCGGGACCCTGGGGAGCTGAGACTGGGTCCCCAGGGAATTGAGGGGTCGGGTCACTCCAGACTCCCGGGGCTGGGCCTTGCTGTGGCCCAGGGGGAAGCGGTCAGCCTCCCCAAGGGCCAGGCACCGGGACACAAGTGGGAGATGCTCACCAGGTCAGGGTCTGCCCGTAAATCAGCTCCAGAACATTCCCCGCAATGTCGAACTCAGGCTTCCCCTTCCTCTGAGACCGCTTCTCAGAGATGAGCCTGGGAAGAAGAACGCCTGGGGTCGCGCGGGAGGGCCCAGCCCCGAGACAGACCCTCGTCCCCACCCCGACCCGCACGCCAGGCTGAAGACCCTGCCCGCTCCGCCAGGGTGCCCAGTGATGCAGAGGGGAGACGGCGGCCTGGGGTCCCAGCCTGAAGGGTCCACACTGCAGCCAGCTTCATCTCCGTCCTTTTTCTAAGCGTGTACGGATACACCCAGGTATAACTGTGCACATCAGCATCAAATGTTTTACTGCTTTTCTTTTTTTTTTTTTTTTTGGCTGCGTTGGGTCTACGTTGCTGCACGCGGGCTTTCTCTAGTTGTGGCGAGCGGGGGGCTACTCTTCATTGCGGCGCGCGGGCTTCTCACTGCGGTGGCTTCTCTTGTTGCAGAGCACGGGCTCTAGAGCGCAGGCTCAGTAGTTCTGGCACGTGGACTCAGAAGTTGTGGCTCGTGGGCTCTAGAGCGCAGGCTCAGTAGTTGTGGCGCACGGGCTTAGTTGCTCCGCGGCATGTGGGATCTTCCTGGACCAGGGCTCGATCCCGTGTCCCCCGCATTGGCAGGTGCATTCTTAACCACTGAGCCACCAGGGAAGTCCCTGTTTTACGGCTTTTTAAAAATCTTATTATTATTAAATTCATATGTTCTCAAAGACACAAAAAGAAGGCAATGACACCTACAACGCTAGCGCTCGTAGCCAGGACATCTGAAAATGTTCCTCTATTTTCTGTTCTTCCTCCCGACCCCTTTTTTCCTTTGTATGAGACAGGTTATACCACATGCATCATTCTGAAACCTGTTTTCCTTTCCAGTCTCAAAATAGGTTACATCCTGTCTCCTAAATGTTTCTCAGTTTATTGATATTTTACAGAAGAGCCGTCATGGGTAGAGATTTATGGCCCCAATCTGGGGTCAGGTCCTGATTTTCAGAGGCCTGAGAACCGCCTGGGTGACCCTCACCTCCACCACACAGGTGAGGATGCCAGGAGCCCTCCCGCAGGGGGAGCCCAGGTGCCCAGGAGGGGAGTGCAGGGACCCGCCCTGGGGCCTCACCTCCACGCCAGCTCCCCGAGAAGCGTGTCCAGCAGCGTGAAGATGAAGTCCATCACCATGAGCCGGTACAGCTCCTGGCCCACAAAGTCCTCCCAGCACTGAAACAGACGTGGCCTCAGCCCCCCGTGCCCTGGTGCCCCCCACCCCTGCTCCTCAGGCCCACCTGGGGGCCTCCAATATGCTTGTAGACCAGGCCAGGTAAGATCGGGTGAGGGCTGGCTGCTGTGAGGGGCCACCACGTCCACCCCCAACCTGGGAGCAGGGCGGACGCTCTCGAGGGGCCCGGGGAGCCCCACGCCTCTGCCAGCCCCGCCCGGCCCACCCTCACCTGGTCCTTCAGGGTGCCCACCCTGCGGCCCAGCCAGTGGTAGCAAAGAATCCCCAGGATGACCATCTTGAGAATGAGGTTCCTGCGGAAAGGGGGGGGGGCGTGCACAGGCTGAGGGAGGGGTGCCTGGGAGACAGAGGTCCCGCCCCAGAAAGCCCCACCGGGCGGCCCCATCCGGCCACGCACCTGCAGATGGCCACGTACACCTCTAGCACCGGGGAGTCGTGCTGCTCCAGGGCGGCCAGGGCGCGGAACAGGTAGGGGGCCCCCAGGTTGAGAAGGCAGACCACCAGGGGCAGGGCCAGCAGCGCCCAGTCCCGCTCAGCAGACACGTGGCTCTGCTACGGCAGGGGGGCGGGCCAGCGGTCAGCGCCCCAAGGACAGAGGCAGGTCCACTGATGGGCCCGAGACGGGGGAGGGGCCGCAGGGAGGGGTCCCGGGCCGGAAGGAGGGGGTGGAAGTGGCAGGCACGCCACCCTCCGCCCCAGGCCCAGTGTTCAAACCGCACAGGAAGGGGGGTGGGAGGGGGAGGACGGGGTGGGGGTGGGGGGGATGGAACACAGGTGTCAGGGGAAGAAAAGAGAAACCAAAAGAAGACGAGAGAACAAAAGGACAGAAAAATAGGGAGAGTGTGAGACAGAACAAGAATAAGAACAAGGCCCGTGAGGGAAGCGGCCTCCAGGGAGGGCCCGGGTGGAGGGTGCGGGGCCCCAGGGGGCCCAGTCTAAGGAAGCAGGCGTCTGACCCCACGGCGGGAACCTCCGCGGGGCCCACCCCCCGCCCTCCCCGCACCTGAATCATGAGCTCTGAGAAGATGTAGACGGCCAGGGCGCACACCAGCGTGGTCCCCAAACACAGCAGCCACACGAGCCCCAGCACAGCCACCTGCCGCAGCCGTCCGCACGCCCTCCGGGGCTGCCGCCACAGCTGCCCCTCGGCCAGCAGCTCCTGGGGGCGGCAGCGGGCCTGTCACCCGCGGCACAGACGCACGGAGACGCGCAGACACACGCGCCACAGCCCCGGGGACACGTGGAGCAGACACACAGGGAGGCTCGGGGGACGCCGGGGGTCGCCTCCCGCCCACCCCTGGGGCCACGGCCCGTCGCGCCCCCTGCTCTGGGGCCCCTCCAGGCACCAGGAGACCGCAGAACGGGGCCGCAGGCTGAGGCTGCCCCAGCCGCTCCGACCCACCCTCCCAGCCCTGCCTCCTGAGCTGTCCTGCCTGTGGACAGCTGTCCCCTCGCTGACCCGGGGCCCCAGGGCACTCCCTGGGGGCCCATCAGCCGGGTCAAAGCTGTGAGCTGCCCTGACCCGAATCCCGCAGCGGGAAACCCCAGAAAGGCAGAGAACCTTCCGCGAGGCCCAGGCCAGCCACCCTCTAGCCCTGAGGCCTTGGGCAGGGTCCTCACGTGACCCCAGGGCTATTTTGGGGACCGGGAGCACGTGCCAGCTGGTGCCCCGCAGGCCTCTTCCCGCGGGGGCTGGAGGACACGGGGACTCCGGGGAGAGGGCCCGAGAGCAGCCCTAACCCTCCTTCGCTGGAGCAGGCCCCGACTGGTGTTCCCTGGACACGGGGTGGGGAACAGCGGCCCCAGAGCCCCGGGGCAGCTCACCTTCAGCTGGGTTCGGATATTGTCGTGCTGGAGGCGGGTGGCCCATTTCTGAGTCACTTTGTAGTCCCAGGAACAGAAGACAGTGACGGCATGGACCCCCGAAGTGCTGCCTACCCGGTAGCTCTCCCCAAAAGAGCGGGACATGCTGGGAGAAGCAGAGGCAGGCAGAGGGTGAGTAGGGCGGAAGGCGCAGAGGCCGGGGAGAAGACAGATGGAATGCTCCCTGCAGCCAAAACCCACCACCCACCCACTCAGAGGAGCCCTCCGGGTGCTGGATGGGCCTCCGGCCACTCTCCCTGCCCCACCTCTAGCCCAGAGCGCTCAGCCTCCTGGCGTGGACCGCCGGCCACTCTAGATCAGCCCTGACCAACAGGGTGCCCACCAGCCACACGTGGCTAGAAGAGGGGTCAGGCTCCACTCCCCACCAACATGGCCGGCTGCCTCCCACCCAGATGTGGCTGCAGAAGGTGCTGGCTCACCTCAGGGCCTTTGCACTGCCTCTCCCAATAACCAAAACACCTTCCCCGGCCTTTCTCCAGCCCACCCTTATTTAACCTCCCTCTCTGGGATGAGTGCCTCCGCCCTGGGAAGCTGGTCTGACTTCCTCTCCTATGCTCCAAAACACCTGAGCAACATAACACCAGGCGTTTCCCAGCCTCTTCATTGGCCTATCTTCTCCTGTAGACAGCAAACTTCTCAAGGACATGCACCAAGCTCATTCACCTTCCTGTCCTGAGCAGAGCACAGCAAATGTTTGTGGAGTGGATGGATGCATGGATGAAAGTGTGGATGGACGGATGGAAGGAAGGCGGGATCCATGGATGCACAGTTGATAGATGGATGGATGAATGGATGATGAAGTGATGATAGATGGATAGGTAGCTGGACGGATGAATGGATGGGTAGCTGGATGCATGGATGGATGGACAGATGGCTGCATGGGTGGATCAATGGCGCTCAGAGCCAGGGTCATAGGGTGGAGGGCCATTACCTGTACACCAGAGTGATGCAGGTGATAAAGAAAGCTACGCCCACGGTGAAGAGGTAGGCCAGGGGCATGTTGTAGGGCAGGCCGCCCGCCTCAAGCGTGCACTGGCCGCCATCCAGCGGGGAGGCACATGGCTGGTTCAGCGTTGTGTTACTATAGTAGCCGTAGTACATGACGGTGTGGGTGAAGCAGCCCTGCAGAGAGGATGCCCGGCCCCATCAGGGACTCTCCCCCTCCCTGCACCTGACCCACCCTCAGGCTTGGAAGGCAGATGGAGGGCACCCAGGGGGCAGGGCGAGGGGAAAGGCAGAAGGGGAAGGGCCAGGGCAGGGGCAGTGAGGAGAACACGGAGGTGGGCAAAGTGCCGCGGCCACCCTGGAGCTGCCAGGGCACCCCCCTCCTGGAGTTGCAGCAAGGGGTGGGGCGGGGGTCCCTGGAGGAAGCTGTGACAAGGGGGCGCCCTGTCCGCCCCCACCAAGCCTCACCCGGCCCGTGAGAAGCTCCAGGCCCCTGAAGGCGGGCGCGGAGCCCGCGGGCGCAGGCGGGAAGGCGGCCTGCACGGCCACGATAAAGGCCAGCAGTGGCGGCAGCAGCAGAGTGTTGAAGGCCAGCAGGGTCTTGAGGAAGAGGAAGTAGGAGAGAACGCTGGAGCCGAACTGGCCCCCAATCCGCTTCAGGGCGTAGTGCCAGGGCGTCAGGGCCTGCAGCCCGGAGAGCAGCGCGAGCCCCACGTTGTGCGACGCCTGTGGGGCCAGCAGCAGGACAGCCCTCAGGTGAGGCTGGAGAGAGGAGCCGGCCCCCAACCAGACCCCGGGCCAGGCCTAGAGCGCAGGGGCAGTGGAGGGGCAGCCGCGAGGGGAGGGGGGGTCGATCGCACCCAGAGCCAGGCTGAAGGCTAGAGGACCCCAGGAGTGGCCCGCGGAGGGAGAACACGTGGCCCCCGTCAGCGCCCCCGCCCCCAGCTGCCCAGAGGTGCCTACCAGGATACAGCTGTCGCGCAGCCGGCTGCAGCAGGACAGGAGCCCACGGCGCCCCCGGGCCCTCCGCTTGCCCCTCGGGGGCCGGCTCTCCTCTCTGGGGGCAGAGGCAGCGTCAGGGCTTGGCCCACTCCCTCCCGGGGGCCACCCGCCCACCGCAGGCTCAGGGCCCTTCTCACCAACCACCACGCCCAGCCGAGGAAGTGGGTCTGGGGTCCGCACGAGGCTGAGGGGCACTGACCGCAGGCAGCGTTTCTCGGCCAGGCTCAGCGGCATCCCCCGGAGCATGTGGTCCCGCTGGGCCACCGTCAGGCCCTGAAGCTCCTTCACCAGGAGGCCCCGCTTCTCTGCAGGAGCAGGAGGGAGCCCTGCGGGTTCCCTGCAGCATCCTTCCCTCCCTCCCACAACTGTGGCCGTTCCCCGGCAACTCAGGCCTCTGCCGCCCTGCCGGGCCCGATGGCTCCTCTGTGCTAGGACCCTGTGCTGCCCACCTGTCCCACACCCCCACTGGCCATCACTCTCTCACCTCCACCCCCTGGAGCCCAGGACACGATCAAGTTCCCAGCATCTTCCGAGGCCCAGCCCAGTGCCCCCTCCGCCTTGAACCAAACTCTCCTCTTGGGTCCCCACTCGCATCTTGCTCTGACCCCCCAATGCCCCTGAGCCCCGTCCACCCCCCACTCAGCAGTCCCCCCTGTCCCCCCACCACGTCCCACTATGCCAAGGCCTGGTGGGGTGAGTAGGGGAGGGCGGGACCTGGAGATCTGCCCCTCCCCTATGTCCTCATTCCTTTCATCTTCACAACCACCCTGGAAAGGGGGTGCTATTTTAACCCCACTTTACAGATAAAAAATGACCAGAAAGCAGACACCTGGCGTGGTTTACACAATGAAACTGGAATGTCCACCCTGACCTCAGAGCCCACACCACCCTGCGCTGCTCCGTCACCCACCAGCTGCGGGCCTTGGGTAAACAGGGAGAGGAAACACAGGCAGGGCCCCAGGAAGTACCCAAGCCCCTGGGCACTGATGCCAGAGATCACCTGGCTGAAGACCAGCCTGTGAGCTGGGCCCTGCTCCCTCCTATGAGCACTCTCCCTTGTTCCCCAGCCCCACCACACAGGCCTCCCAGATACTCAGGCAAGCCGGCAGGCTCCCACCTCAGGGCCTTTGCCCATGCCCCATTGACTCTAGTGTCACTTCCTCCAGGAAGCCTTCCTGGGTCGCTCCAGGCTAGACAAGTTCCGTGACGCTCTCCTGTGGCATGCCTTTCCTCAGCTGCCCTTATCTGAGCTTCAACCATCCACTTATCCATTTATTTGGTTCCTGTCTGTTTCACAAGGCAGACAATAAGCTGCATGAGAGCTGACTGGGTCTGCTTACCACCATCACATCCCAAAGCCAACACCAGCGTCTGCGACACTACAAATGCTCAACAGACGCTGTGGAGCGTGTGCCTGCATGAGCCAAACACTGTGCAGCCGGAAAGGCCCGCACTTCTCTGTGCCAGTGGCCGGGACACCGAGACACTCCCACACCCCTGCAAAGAGACCTCACCGCTGAGGGCCTTCAGACAGCCCACTGCATCCCAGCCCCCCGCCCCGGCCTGCTGACCTCCTCCCCACCGAGGCTCCGGGCCCCCCTCACTCACCATCCTCCTCCAGGACCGCGGAGTCCAGCTCCAGGTCGTACAGGCGGAGGCTGGGCCGGGCTGAGCGGCCCACATCCCTGAGCTGAGGCCGGCCGGCCCTGCGGCGCAGCCTCACTGTGCGGCTGTAGTACTGGGAGAGGATGGCGCCGCGGCTCCGGCCTGTGGAGGCCGCTGGTCAGGGGGGACGCGCCCCCCTTATGTAGAGGCAGGGGCTGCCCCCCCACTCCTTCCCAGGACCCAGGAAAGTTCTTCCATAAGAGACCTCGAGCACCACCAGGTTCCCAAGAGCATATTTTTATCCCCGTGACGACTCCGGAGTCGTTTTTAGACCGCGGCGAGGCTGCATGGGGCTGGGCTGGGCCTCCAGGCAGCAGACGGGGTGGGGTAAGAGCCGAAGAGGCCTGGCTCTGAGGTACGCAGATCCCCGCCGGAAACCGCAGCCCAGCCCAGGGTCCAAAGGCAGAGGGTCCCACTCACCAATGGTGCGACTGGGCATGCTGGCCAAGATGCGGAGTGTGGCCGTGCTGTAGACAGGGGCGTCCTCGGGCCCCAGCAAGGCCTGGCGGTCGCTGCCTGCCCAGCAAGAAAGACTCGTCCAGAGGTTCTACAGACACCACTGGCCGGAGATATGCCCTGCCCACCCCCTGCCCCAGGCTGCTAGGAGGGGCTTCCTGAGAGGTTAAGAGGCTCTGTGTCCAGCCCACACATCCCAGCACCCGGCCTGGGCCAGGGCAGGCGGGCTCACCTGAGGCCCCCAGGGCTCCAGCCCCCGGCACCCTCTGCTGCAGCTCCAGCCCCTCCTCGGCCACCCAGCGGCTCTGCTCCTGGATGAGCTGGTGGAAAGAGTCGTGCACTTCGTTCTCATCATAGGGGCTGGGCTCCTGGATGCTGGGGTGGGAATGGGGGAAGGGGCAGGAGTTCAAGCTGCGGCTGATCCAGTCCTCGCCCCAGCAGCCCTCCCCCTCCGGAGGGCTGAGGTCCAGACCACCTCTCCCTGGGGGTGATACATCCCAGCCGCCCAGCCCCACCTCAGAGCACTTACTCCTCTGGGTCCTGTGGGGTCTCAGGGACACTGAGGACAAAAGCCAGCGACCGGGACATATCTGCGGCCCACCCCCAGCCAGTCTGCCGACGTAGGGCGGTTCGGAGCCTGGACACAGCCTCAGGAGCCTCCTGCTGCCCATGTGATGGGACAGAAAGCGTTACAGCAAAGTTAGCCTGGCACCCAGCTCCACCGCCCGCTCCCTGGGGACCATGGGGGTGCCACTCCCAGCCCAGGCTGCCTGAGCCCCCATCCTGCCCCCATCCACACACAAATACCAAGCGCATGGCCAAGTGAGTGGCCCCAAATAATCCTCAGGCCAGAATGGACTGAGGGGGAGCTCCTTCCGGAGGGAAGGAGGAAGGAAGTGAGGGGAGTCTGGGCAGTTCCCCACCGGCTTCCTCAGTGACGCCATCCCTGCGAGATGGGGAGCGGCTGGGGTGCCTGTGGATGGGGTTCTGACCCAGAGATGCCGCCCTCTGGGTGAGAAAGGTCAGGGCAGCTGAGACCTTCCCTGTGCCTGCCCGTGACCACACAGCACTTCCTCCCGGCCGGAAATCCCACAGACAGCTAGCAGCCTGGGCCTCACCCTCACCAGCGCCTGACAGAACAGCAGACAGGATGGCCTCCTCGGCTGCGCCCCACCCTGCATCCCCCCACAGGGGTCACTCCACGCCAGCCTGGGCGCGTCAAGGTCGACGGCCCTCCGGAGAGACTCCCCTACATTCCATCACCTCCCTGCAGGCTAGGGCAGCTGGCTGGGGGAGGGGTGCTGGGCGTTAAACAGGCAGCCTTTGTCCGGGCTCTGCCATCACCCAAGACAACTGAACCAGGGTGGCCTTGTCCAGGCTCTTCAGCCCGTGGGAGTGGGGCGAGGGCAGCAGGCTCCCAACCACCCGCTGAGTCCTGCAGGACTCTGCCCCAGCAAGACTGGGCCCAGCCCTCAGTGTGCCCTGTCCCCCGCTCCTCCCCGCCCTCACCCCCAGGGAACTCAGCACGGAGGAAAGTTGGCTCAGCTCAAGGGGCTTCCTCAGGCAAGGCCAGGGTGTCCAGACAGAGCAGGTCCCGCTAGGGCTGTACCCAGACAGTGCCCTCACTTAGGGGTGTCCAGTCTCTGAGCCCAGGCCGCACAGAGTCCAAGCCCCTTCCCCTTCTCTCTCACAGGAGCACAGTGTGGAGAAACCAGCAGAGAGAGGTCAGAGGTGGACTCTTGACTCCGCCTGAAATGGAAAGTAGCTGGAGCTGGGGCGGAGGGTGTGCCCCCCAATCCAGTCCCTAGAGCTGGAATTCCTTCCTGGAAAGACAGACCTTCCCAGGTTCGGATCTACAGGCCTCTCTCTCACACCCCCTCTCCAGGAGGGAGGAGCAGGGAGATGGAAGGTGCTCAGAGGCTGCCTGGGGGATGGGGGCTCACCTGGGCACTGGCATCTAGGCACTGCCCAAGATTTCTGCCCGGCTGGTACCCAGCACCCTGGCACCCTTGCCCAGGCAGGAATAAGTCGGGCAGGAGTTTCCAGGATGCACCATTCCTGAGCCGTGAGCCAGGTAGGGAGGGGCAGGGTGGGGCCCGTTTCCAGAAACCCCACCCCTGCCGGAAGCCAGTCCTCTGGGAGCAGCTACTGTCCAGTCAGAGCCGCAGCCCAGCCTCTGAGTCGAGGGAAGGCAGCAACTCTGAGAGACCCTGGACCCCTCATCTGCCAGTCTCCCACATGCCCACTTTCCGCCAGTGGTACCCACCTGCAAATCCAGCCTCCCCGCCGCTTCCCATCCGGAGAGACACACACCACCACCCTCTCCCCTGACGCCCGCCACCTGCCTGTTGGGGTGAGCTGAGATCTTCACGTCCCCCGCCCGGACCCCCCTGAGAGAGTCAACTCAGGGAGTGAACTCAGGGAGATCCAAGAGAACCCGAGGAGGAAACTCAGTGCCCAGTGGCCCCAGAGGCCCAGAGGAATTCGGAGGGGGTGGAGCTGGTGGCCGCAGGGGAACTGGATGGGGCTAGGAGGACGAGGGCGCCGTCCCCAAGCCCCGGAGCTGCGGCCCCCACCCACGACCCGGCACCCGCATCCCGGCGCTGACCTGGGAGGCGCTGGGGAGGAGGGGCCCGGCGCGCGGCTCACCTGTCCCCCGCGAGGGCCGCCGGGAACTGTGTCTGGGCTCCACCAGCTGCGGGAGGGGTCGTGAGGTCAGAGGGAGGGAGTGGCCAAGGGCCCTGGGACGACCTGTGACCGTATCAGGCCTGGCGGGGCCAGAGTGCTGCTCCGCCCAGCCCGGCCCACGTGGCGACGGGGCTCGGACAAGTCACGTGACCCGGCTGGGGGGGCGCGCCCCGCTCCTCCTCCTTCCCCTCCCCGTCGAGCCCTCGGCGACTGTGCCCTCTCCCCACCAGCTTCCGACCCCTCCTCTCACCCCACCCTGAGGCCTGAACAAGATGAAGGCGGCGAGTGTCTGGAAGTGTCCCAATCTCCGGTTGAAGCCAATTTCTGTGGGACTCAGTTTCCCCAAGTTTCAAATGGGGACAATGATTCCAGACCCACCCACTTCCCAGGGCGATTATCAAAATAACACCATGCGGCAAAGCCACACGGATACGGCGGGCGTTGCAGGACCAGATTGGGTAACCCCTTCCTCCAGCACAGCCTCCTGCGACAACTGCCCCAAGCTGTCTGGTAGAACCCGGGGTTATCTCCGCCCTCCCGATGTGGGCGTGGTTTCTCCAGCAGAGTTCCGGCACACTTCCTGTGTGCTAGTTGGGGAGGAGGGGAGGCACACTTAGGGGCTGTCCCCATTGCTGTTTGCTCCGTTATTGCCCACAAGCCAGGGAGGGGGGCACTGATGACCCTAGCTCACAGATGAGGAAACGGGCCGAGAGGTCAGTCAGCCTCCAGGGTGTCATCGGCCGGGATGTGAGTCTTGTCCACCTGGGAGCTCTACATAGAAACCTGACCTCGAAAAAGCCCGGCAGGCCAGAGGAGAGTCACCCTTGGGTTTGAGAAAAGGGTGGGATTTGGACAGTGGTGGGGGCCATTTCTGGTTGGGAGAAGCCTTGAGAGGCGGGCAGGGTGAAAGTGAGCTGGAAGGCAGAAAGGAAGGAGAGGGCCCTCCTGGAGGGCAGGACAGATGGGCCAAGCCAGGATGCCCAAATAGAGAGTCATTACCTCAGGATGGATCTTGGTACAGGCACCTCAGCCTGGAGAACTAGCTCTGCCCAGCCCCCACCTCTCCCCCAACATTACTCCCTGCCCTGCACACCCATGCTCCAGGCCACGTTTTACTTGCATGATCCCAGGCACAACTTGAAAGTCACCTCCTCTGGGGAGCCTTCTGGGATTGAACCCTGTTGGAGCATGTGCCACTTCCTATTGACACGTACATTTGCCAGTCCGTCCCCCCTCTCCCGCTCCGTCTCTATCTCTATGCTCACTGTGTGCCCAGCACCAGCACCCAGACTGGGGCCTGGCATGGGGCGCGGGGCGGGGGTGTCTGGAAAACCAGGAGGGGGAGCAGGCGGGGAGGCAGAAAAACCACTGGAGCTCGTTAGGGATGAGGGGGGGCCCTCAAGGAGGAGGAGAGGGAGAAGGAGGAAGGACAGGACCGCGGGGCCTCCCAGGGGGTCCCGAGAGAGAGAAAGGGCCGAGACCACTCGCCGGGGCGGGGCATGAGTGCAGCCGGTTCCTGAGCTCTTGCTATAGGCCAGACGCTGGGCCGCTACGGCTGAAGTGCCAAAGACTGAGGCGGGAAGTTGAGAAATAACGCCTAGGGCCTCTGAAAACCGAGCAGCCCTGAGTGGTCGGACCCACCCCCTAAGTTATTGCACTATCGCGCCCTCTGAGCCGAGCGGAGCTGGGTCTACCGGCGGATAAGGGGCGGGGCCCGCGCCCCGCCGACCGCAGCCCCTCAGGGTCAGACCTTCCGCCCAGACGCCGCGGGCCCCCCGTGGGGAGGGGAAGGGCCCAACCCCCGCCCAGCGCGCACCCGCCGCGCCTCCCACCTGCCCGCCGGCGCCCCGCGCCCCCTCAGGAAGTGCGGGCCTCAGTGGAGCGCGGAGGAACTGCCGGAGGCGGGGAAGAGAGCAGTGCGGGGAGGCGACGGCTAGGGGTGCTGGGGTCAGAATGGACTGAGGGGGAGCTCCTTCCGGAGGGAAGGAGGAAGGAAGTGAGGGGAGTCTGGGCAGTTCCCCACCGGCTTCCTCAGTGACGCCATCCCTGCGAGATGGGGAGCGGCTGGGGTGCCTGTGGATGGGGTTCTGACCCAGAGATGCCGCCCTCTGGGTGAGAAAGGTCAGGGCAGCTGAGACCTTCCCTGTGCCTGCCCGTGACCACACAGCACTTCCTCCCGGCCGGAAATCCCACAGACAGCTAGCAGCCTGGGCCTCACCCTCACCAGCGCCTGACAGAACAGCAGACAGGATGGCCTCCTCGGCTGCGCCCCACCCTGCATCCCCCCACAGGGGTCACTCCACGCCAGCCTGGGCGCGTCAAGGTCGACGGCCCTCCGGAGAGACTCCCCTACATTCCATCACCTCCCTGCAGGCTAGGGCAGCTGGCTGGGGGAGGGGTGCTGGGCGTTAAACAGGCAGCCTTTGTCCGGGCTCTGCCATCACCCAAGACAACTGAACCAGGGTGGCCTTGTCCAGGCTCTTCAGCCCGTGGGAGTGGGGCGAGGGCAGCAGGCTCCCAACCACCCGCTGAGTCCTGCAGGACTCTGCCCCAGCAAGACTGGGCCCAGCCCTCAGTGTGCCCTGTCCCCCGCTCCTCCCCGCCCTCACCCCCAGGGAACTCAGCACGGAGGAAAGTTGGCTCAGCTCAAGGGGCTTCCTCAGGCAAGGCCAGGGTGTCCAGACAGAGCAGGTCCCGCTAGGGCTGTACCCAGACAGTGCCCTCACTTAGGGGTGTCCAGTCTCTGAGCCCAGGCCGCACAGAGTCCAAGCCCCTTCCCCTTCTCTCTCACAGGAGCACAGTGTGGAGAAACCAGCAGAGAGAGGTCAGAGGTGGACTCTTGACTCCGCCTGAAATGGAAAGTAGCTGGAGCTGGGGCGGAGGGTGTGCCCCCCAATCCAGTCCCTAGAGCTGGAATTCCTTCCTGGAAAGACAGACCTTCCCAGGTTCGGATCTACAGGCCTCTCTCTCACACCCCCTCTCCAGGAGGGAGGAGCAGGGAGATGGAAGGTGCTCAGAGGCTGCCTGGGGGATGGGGGCTCACCTGGGCACTGGCATCTAGGCACTGCCCAAGATTTCTGCCCGGCTGGTACCCAGCACCCTGGCACCCTTGCCCAGGCAGGAATAAGTCGGGCAGGAGTTTCCAGGATGCACCATTCCTGAGCCGTGAGCCAGGTAGGGAGGGGCAGGGTGGGGCCCGTTTCCAGAAACCCCACCCCTGCCGGAAGCCAGTCCTCTGGGAGCAGCTACTGTCCAGTCAGAGCCGCAGCCCAGCCTCTGAGTCGAGGGAAGGCAGCAACTCTGAGAGACCCTGGACCCCTCATCTGCCAGTCTCCCACATGCCCACTTTCCGCCAGTGGTACCCACCTGCAAATCCAGCCTCCCCGCCGCTTCCCATCCGGAGAGACACACACCACCACCCTCTCCCCTGACGCCCGCCACCTGCCTGTTGGGGTGAGCTGAGATCTTCACGTCCCCCGCCCGGACCCCCCTGAGAGAGTCAACTCAGGGAGTGAACTCAGGGAGATCCAAGAGAACCCGAGGAGGAAACTCAGTGCCGAGTGGCTCCAGAGGCACAGAGGAATTCGGAGGGGGTGGAGCTGGTGGCCGCAGGGGAACTGGATGGGGCTAGGAGGACGAGGGCGCCGTCCCCAAGCCCCGGAGCTGCGGCCCCCACCCACGACCCGGCACCCGCATCCCGGCGCTGACCTGGGAGGCGCTGGGGAGGAGGGGCCCGGCGCGCGGCTCACCTGTCCCCCGCGAGGGCCGCCGGGAACTGTGTCTGGGCTCCACCAGCTGCGGGAGGGGTCGTGAGGTCAGAGGGAGGGAGTGGCCAAGGGCCCTGGGACGACCTGTGACCGTATCAGGCCTGGCGGGGCCAGAGTGCTGCTCCGCCCAGCCCGGCCCACGTGGCGACGGGGCTCGGACAAGTCACGTGACCCGGCTGGGGGGGCGCGCCCCGCTCCTCCTCCTTCCCCTCCCCGTCGAGCCCTCGGCGACTGTGCCCTCTCCCCACCAGCTTCCGACCCCTCCTCTCACCCCACCCTGAGGCCTGAACAAGATGAAGGCGGCGAGTGTCTGGAAGTGTCCCAATCTCCGGTTGAAGCCAATTTCTGTGGGACTCAGTTTCCCCAAGTTTCAAATGGGGACAATGATTCCAGACCCACCCACTTCCCAGGGCGATTATCAAAATAACACCATGCGGCAAAGCCACACGGATACGGCGGGCGTTGCAGGACCAGATTGGGTAACCCCTTCCTCCAGCACAGCCTCCTGCGACAACTGCCCCAAGCTGTCTGGTAGAACCCGGGGTTATCTCCGCCCTCCCGATGTGGGCGTGGTTTCTCCAGCAGAGTTCCGGCACACTTCCTGTGTGCTAGTTGGGGAGGAGGGGAGGCACACTTAGGGGCTGTCCCCATTGCTGTTTGCTCCGTTATTGCCCACAAGCCAGGGAGGGGGGCACTGATGACCCTAGCTCACAGATGAGGAAACGGGCCGAGAGGTCAGTCAGCCTCCAGGGTGTCATCGGCCGGGATGTGAGTCTTGTCCACCTGGGAGCTCTACATAGAAACCTGACCTCGAAAAAGCCCGGCAGGCCAGAGGAGAGTCACCCTTGGGTTTGAGAAAAGGGTGGGATTTGGACAGTGGTGGGGGCCATTTCTGGTTGGGAGAAGCCTTGAGAGGCGGGCAGGGTGAAAGTGAGCTGGAAGGCAGAAAGGAAGGAGAGGGCCCTCCTGGAGGGCAGGACAGATGGGCCAAGCCAGGATGCCCAAATAGAGAGTCATTACCTCAGGATGGATCTTGGTACAGGCACCTCAGCCTGGAGAACTAGCTCTGCCCAGCCCCCACCTCTCCCCCAACATTACTCCCTGCCCTGCACACCCATGCTCCAGGCCACGTTTTACTTGCATGATCCCAGGCACAACTTGAAAGTCACCTCCTCTGGGGAGCCTTCTGGGATTGAACCCTGTTGGAGCATGTGCCACTTCCTATTGACACGTACATTTGCCAGTCCGTCCCCCCTCTCCCGCTCCGTCTCTATCTCTATGCTCACTGTGTGCCCAGCACCAGCACCCAGACTGGGGCCTGGCATGGGGCGCGGGGCGGGGGTGTCTGGAAAACCAGGAGGGGGAGCAGGCGGGGAGGCAGAAAAACCACTGGAGCTCGTTAGGGATGAGGGGGGGCCCTCAAGGAGGAGGAGAGGGAGAAGGAGGAAGGACAGGACCGCGGGGCCTCCCAGGGGGTCCCGAGAGAGAGAAAGGGCCGAGACCACTCGCCGGGGCGGGGCATGAGTGCAGCCGGTTCCTGAGCTCTTGCTATAGGCCAGACGCTGGGCCGCTACGGCTGAAGTGCCAAAGACTGAGGCGGGAAGTTGAGAAATAACGCCTAGGGCCTCTGAAAACCGAGCAGCCCTGAGTGGTCGGACCCACCCCCTAAGTTATTGCACTATCGCGCCCTCTGAGCCGAGCGGAGCTGGGTCTACCGGCGGATAAGGGGCGGGGCCCGCGCCCCGCCGACCGCAGCCCCTCAGGGTCAGACCTTCCGCCCAGACGCCGCGGGCCCCCCGTGGGGAGGGGAAGGGCCCAACCCCCGCCCAGCGCGCACCCGCCGCGCCTCCCACCTGCCCGCCGGCGCCCCGCGCCCCCTCAGGAAGTGCGGGCCTCAGTGGAGCGCGGAGGAACTGCCGGAGGCGGGGGAGAGAGCAGTGCGGGGAGGCGACGGCTAGGGGTGCTGGGGTTCCTGTCATGTGACCCGTCCCCTCGGCTCTCTCGCAGCCCCGCCGGGAGTGGCGGGAGCCAGTCGGAGGACGGTCTCTTGGTCCCTTGTCCCCAGGTGAGCTGGGTGCAGAGTGGGGGGAGGGGGGGGATCTTGAGGAGGTGGAAGAGAGAACTGAGGCCGAGGAGCTGCTGGCAGCTGCCGGGGGAGGGGTGAGAACCGCTGCTGAGGGGCAGAGGGGTCCCTTCCTCCCTTTCCCACGGCCGGGGCTGTCGCCACGCTTCCCCATCTGGGTTCCATGGGGGGCCGGGGTGGACCCAGTCCCGGGATCTGGACCACCAGGTAAAAGACAGAGGAGGTCCCATCACGTCCAGATTCGAGGTGTTGCAGGATGCTGAATCCAGGGAACTGCTGGGGTTTGCGGCAGAGAGGTCTTCGCAATGGGAGAATCAGCACGTGGAATTGTCCCTTGCCAGAGGGCGATGAGGAAGGGCTGCGGCCACTGGTAACCGGTTGCGGTGGGGCAGAGCTGGCCTTGGGCCCCACCGCACTTAACTGTGGCCACACCTGGCCTTGGCTTTGTTTGTGACGTCCCATCTTTCCGAGCCCTTTGGATCTTTCTCCCCGTTTGACAGATGGGGAAACTGAGGCCATGCGTTGCTTTGAGATGTGGCTGGAGACTGAGCCAGATCTCCTCCAACAGCATCCCCTCCCAGGAGGGGGAGCGTTACAACCCCAACTTCAACCCCATCACAGAGATGCTGAGGCAGTGGTCGGTGCAGGCCCCAGGTGCGCCAGAACCTGAGCCGGCGGGCGAGGAGCTGTGGGAGCAGGAGATGGAGAGGCTGTGCTCCTCCCAGGAACCTGTGCGGGTGCTGCCCTACGCCATGGTGGACAAGCGCTTCATCCGGTGTGTGCCCGAGCACCCTGCGAACACAGCGGAGGAGGAGCAGTGGGGGGGGGGAGGGGATGCACCTGTTGGATGGGGGGCGTGGAAATCCAGCAGTGGGAAGACTCCCTGGCCCAGGGCGCTGCTCTGCCTGGCCAGGTGGGCATGCTGGGTGACTCAGGGACCCCTCCCATCACCACCCCATCCCAGGCAGCTGCGGGAGCCCGAGGGGGTGAAGACCTCGTGCTGGCAGCAGTGGCGTCACGGGCAGCAGACTGCAGGACGGCGCCTGGGGGAGGCAGCACGGCGCCTGGCCCGGGGCTGTGGGCTCTGGGAGGGGGCTCTCTACGAGATCGGGGGTAGGACCCGAACCCCAATCCCCACCTCCTGCCTCCCCTCTCTGGAATCTCAATGTCTAGTTTAGAAACCAGAGCAGGGCATTATCCCCCTTGCCATTGCACCCCTCCACCCCCACCAACCCACCCCGCCTTCCTCGCACATCCCCCTCTGCCCCCAGAGCCACCCTACAAACCTTGATGGATGATGGCACCCCTCGTGGCTGTTAGCGGTACTGCTAGGCCAGCCTCCAGAACTGGCCATTAAACTGAGGTCCCTGTGAGGCTGGTCACCCACACCCCACAGCCCTCAGATTATCAGCTGGGCCCACAGCTCGGCGCCTCCTGACCCACCTGCTGTTCCCCGCAGGCCTCTTTGGCACCGGAATCCAGTCCTACTTCACCTTTCTTCGCTTCCTGCTGCTGCTTAACCTGCTGACCCTACTTCTGACCACCAGCTTCATCCTGCTGCCCCTGACCTGGCTCCGCCCCCCTGACAGAGGACCTGCTCTGAACTTCAGTGAGTGCCTGGCCCACGGAGGGAACAGTGCCCCCCGAGCCCACCTGAACCCCGGGGGGCCTGGTCCACTGGGACAGCCCCAACCCTCTGTGTCCAAACCCTGGGCATCGTCCTGCTTGGGTCCAGCCCTGAGGCTCTACTCGATCTCGCCTTTTGCATGACAAGCCTCCTGACATGCCCTCAGGACCCTGCTCAGGCCTCCTGAGATTGGAGGCTATGGAGTGGGAGGGGCAGGGTCTCACCTATGCCTTGGGGACCCTTCCCTATTGGACCCCTCTCCCTCCTCGACAGCCCTCCAGTGTCCTGGTGGCCACCAACCCCAGACTGGTGTTCCCAAGTTTAACAATCTACTTTGGAATGTTTTAACTGGCAGGGTGAGTGGGTCTGTACTGGCTGTGGACCAGGGAGGCTGGGGGACCTGGTGATCTAGCCTCAGGGAACCCCAGTCTAAGAGGACCCTCACCCCTCCAAGGGCACGTTGGCTTCTAGGGAGATGGTCCTCCACAGACAGGCTGGCTGGGTCGGCAATGGGGTCAGAGAGAGGCTGGGGCCACTGTGCACAGCCCAAGCCCATGGACATGTGCCCATGGCCCTCAGAGCCCAGCTGGGGTGGGGGTTTGAAGGACAAGAAGGGAAAAGTGTCCAGGATTCTGGGATAAGCACCACCCTACCCTCATCCCTGTAAGCCACTGGGTGGTTACCGTGCGGGCTCCCATGTTCCAGTCCTGGCTCTTCTTCAAGCTGTGTGTCCTTAGGCAAGTTGCCCAACCCTTCTGAGCCTCTGTGAAATGGGGATACTCTTACTCCCTACCTGATGAGGTTACTGTGACGGCTAACGTGTTAACAGCAAGAAAACACTTAGCGCACAGCCTGACTCAGTTGTCATCGTCTGACGTCCCCAGGCCTTCAACAACACCTATCTCTTTTACGGCGCGTACCGAGCGGGGCCTGAGAGCAGCTCAATATACAGCATCCGCCTGGCCTACTTCCTGAGCCCACTGGCCTGCCTGCTCCTCTGCTTCTGTGGGATTCTACGGCGGTGAGAGCAGAGCCCCTGCCTCCACCCCTTTCCGGGGGGTCTTCCCTGATCACCCCTCCTTGGCGTGGTACCCCCAAGCTGGCAGGGAGTCCCTGCCAATGGAGGCTCCAGGGCCGAAACTCCGCATCCCCAGCTGCAGACCTCAGGAGCGGGGCCACCGCTCCTGTGTCCCCCACCCCCCCAACCCAGGCCATGGCCAAAGGCTGCACCTAGGGCTGCCTGGGGCTTCCCACCCCAGATCAGAGCCGAGCCAAGGCTGAGCCCTGGCCTCCTGCCCGCTCCAGGATGGTGAAGGGGCTGCCACAGAAGATGTTCCTGGGCCAGGACTACAGGTCACCTCTCAGCGCCAAGGTCTTCTCTTCCTGGGACTTCTGCATCCAGGGGCAGGAGGCAGCCACCATCAAGAAGCATGAGATCAGCAACGAGTTCAAGGTGTGTGTGAGGACGTGCATGAGATGTGAGTGTGAATGAGTGTGAGAGCACGGGAGACTGTGTGTACGAGTGTGTGGCTGGAGTGTGGGAGCGTGTCTGTGTGTGTGTGTGCGCACACGGTTTTCCAGCTGGAGGCGGGGGCTGTGCCCTGTCTGGATGCGAGCACTCACCTGCACGGTACTCTGGGGGTGCTCTAGATAAAACCAGCCCGTCTGTCCCCGCCTCAGCGTCACCCCAACCTTGCCTAGAGCCTGGCAGCCTTTCTCCCCACACACACCGACCTGGGGCTGTTTGCCAGCCCCCTCCCCTTCCACCTGGGCCAGCCCTAAGCCGCCTGTGCCCCTGCCCCTGCCCCCATGACAGGTGGAGCTGGAGGAGGGGCGTCACTTGCTGATGGTGCAGCATCAGACCCGGGCTCAGAGGGCCTGCCACCTGCTCACCTACCTGCGGGTCAACACGCTCATCGGGATCCTGGTGGTTGGGGCCATCAGTGCTATCTTCTGGGCCACCAAGTACTCGCAGGACAACAAGGAGGTGCCAGGCGACTGACATGCGTTTATTTAGTCCTGGCCAGAGCTGGGGGAGGAGACGGGATGGTCCCACTTTGCAGAAGAGGAAACCGAGGCTCACAGAGGTTAAAGCAGTTTGCCCAAGGTCATAACCAAGTCAGACAGGCTCTACCTGTGGATACCGCCTGCTGCCGTGCTGCCACTGGGAATAATCCGTGGGCTTCCAGATTCCGGGCCTGCACCAGAGTTACACTTGAGGGGGTCGTAGGGGATGCGGGAGCCGCTGGGGGCCCTCCAGCCCGCGGCGCCCCCTTATCCGCTTCTCCCCACAGGAGTCCCTGTTTCTGCTGCTCCAGTACCTGCCCCCTGGGGTCATCGCCCTGGTCAACTTTCTGGGTCCCCTGCTGTTTGTTTTCCTGGTCCAGCTGGAAAACTACCCTCCCAACACTGAGGTCAACCTCACCCTTATCTGGTGAGTGACACGTGGGACGGAGTGTGGAGGGCATTGAAGGGCTGTGTCCTGCCGCCTGTCTCGGTTATCACCTGGCATCAGGGGTCCCGTGCAAGGGACGGCAGGCCGCTGCTCCCACACGCGGTCTGGGGGGCCCCGGTCTAAGGTTCTCCGGTCCCCACCATCCAAAGCAAACCAGTGACTGTTTTTGCCAGGGCACGTTGGGTACCACAGTCATCCACCTAGGAACACAGCTCCCTCCCATGTGCCCCGAGGGTTTACACCCCTCACCTTGACACCCTCGTGTGACCTGTGAAGTTAGGACCATCCTCATTGCCACTGGACAGACGAGGACACTGAGGTTTGAAAGGGTCAAGCGCCTTGGCCAAGGGAGGCTCCCCATGCCTTCTGGGTGCAGATTCAAACTCAAGCCGTCCTCCGCCCCCAGGCTCTGCTCTGTCTCCTCTCCCAGGACTCGGGTCCTGCCTTGGACCCACCCACCCGCAGGACCCCACACACACACCAGCTCCAGCGCAGGTTCTCTTTTCGTCTGCCACCCACCCCTCACTTGGCAGGGTCTGCTTTTCCTTGGGCTTCCCTGGCACAGAAGCTGTCCGGAGCCCATTCTGCATCCCTCCGAGGTAGATTGTGTTTGGTTTGAAATTTTATTTTTGGAATGGGTAATAGCCCGTGCACGTGGTAAAAAAAAAAAAAAAAAAAAAAATCAAAATGCTCAAAAGGATGAAAGATAAAAATAAGCCCCCACCCACCCCCGCCTCTGCCTTCCTCAACACAAGAACCACTGTTCCCAGCCAGGCTCCGGCCGTGCATCAGCCTTGAAAGTCCACACTTCTTGGGACTTCCCTGGCGGTCCAGTGGTTAAGACTCTGTGCTTCCAATGCAGGGGGCGAGGGTTCGATCCCTGGTCGGGGCACTAAGATCCACATGCCGTGGAGTGCGGCCAAAAAGTAAAAGAAAGAAAGTCCACACTTTGATATAACGTGCAGGCAATCGTTTTGGGTTAGGCCACCTTACCTGTGTGATCCAGTTACATATTATTCAGGAGTACGCATGCACACGTTTGTGCCATACGGACAGTGTAAATGGACTAGGGCATTAATAGGCCTTAGAAGAGAGATCTCACCTGCATTAATGATATAAAAGCACGTATGTGCCTGTGATTCTCCAAGCTGGGTGTAGGGGGAGGACGGCTGGACTGTGCCGTGTTTCCCAGACTGATGTAAACAGAACCTTTCTCCTTTGAATCATCTGGAGACCAAGATTCTAGGGAATGCACTTTGGGAAACATTGCCACGGATGGAGCAGTCTGGAAGGAGGCTGGGCTCTGGGTTTAGAGGGGGCTGGGCCCGGGAGAGACGAGCTCATGCAGATGTCAGCCACACCTGTGTCCCGAGTAGATGTGCCATGTACCTTGCAGCTGCTAAGTCATAGAGGTGGAACTAATACCGCCGTCATCTGCTTGTGGGCCAAGGTTCCTGCCAGGACAGTCTGTGGGGCTGGGAAAGAGGAGGGTCAGCCGGGGAAGGAGAGAGGGTTCCTCTGGGGCTGGGAGAGTGTGTCTTTATTCCACAGAGACTCCAAGCGCCCCAGGTACTGCATCGAGCTGAGTGCCCAGCCCGTGGGGCTTGTCCGGGTTCACAAGGTCCTGGTGGTGGGCAGCAACCGAGACAGCCTGCATGGCTTCACCCACAAGGTGTGGGCCCCCCCCGGGCCCCAGCCCCCGCCCCCCCCCCCCCCCCCCCCCCCCGCCAACCCCCAGGTGTGTGGTGCTGAAGCTGGCCAGCCTGGGAATGTTCTCCTTCTCGCTGGGCCAGACTGTGCTGTGCATCGGCAGAAACAAGACCAGCTGTGAGTCCTACGGCTACAACGCATGTGACTACCAGGTGGCCGGTGACTCCATCAGGGCCTGTCCCTCCTGTCCTCTGCAAAGCCCCACCTCTTTGATCTCCTCGTCCTTCTCAGGGTCTCACCTTTGTGAGACGCTGTGGGCAGAGTTGCCCACCCAGCAGTCACCTCCAGGGGGCGCCATTCACACCACATTCTGCACTGTGCAGAGAGGCGGCCCAGACTGTGGGCTTTGCTCAAATCTTATTCCAGGCCTGGGTTTTAACTTAGCAATCATATCAAACTCCAGGCAAGGCTCCTAGATCACAGGGTCCCCCAACGGGTGGGTGAGGGGTGGTTGGGGACCGAGGGTAGTGACAGATGCCCCCTCTGACCAGTGCTGGGAGGACTCGGTGGGGGAGGAGCTGTACAAACTCAGCATCTTCAACTTCCTCCTGATGGTGGCCTTCACCTTCCTTGTCAGCCTGCCTAGGAGGTGAGCCACGTGGGGACACTACGGGGGTGGAGTGGCTGTGTCTGGGGTGGCCGGTGGCCACAGCCAGGGGTGAGCAGTTCTACATGCTTGTTTCCGTGTGAGTGTGTTATGGTCCACAGCCAGGACCAACGAGGTCCACACACTTCTGGGTGGTGGGTACCTGGCACTCCTCTCCCCCAGGCTGCTGGTGGAGCGGTTCTCGGGCCGGTTCTGGGCCTGGCTGGACCGGGAGGAGTTCCTGCTGCCCAAGAACGTGCTGGACATCGTGGAGGGACAGACGGTCACCTGGATGGGCCTCTTCTACTGCCCCCTGCTGCCCGTGCTCAACAGCATCTTTGTCTTCCTCACCTTCTACATCAAGAAGGTGAGGGCTCAGGGGCTGGGAGGGAGCAGGGCCGCACCTGTGTGGGCACCTCGAGCGCCATCGGCAGAGCAGCCCTCGCCGGGCCCCTCCCCTCTGCACACTGCGCTGAGGCGCCCCATGTCCTTGCCCTCTCCCTAGTACACCCTGCTGAGGAACTCCAGGCCGTCCCCTCGGCCATTCCGCGCCTCCAGCTCCATCTTCTTCTTCCAGCTGGTGCTCATCCTGGGCCTGCTCCTGGCCGCTGTGCCCCTGGGCTATGTGGTCAGCAGGTGAGGGGAGCAGAGGGGCTGAGGCTGCCGGGCCGGCAGCTTCTCACCCGAGCACTGACACCGGCCCTCCTCTGGCGGTCTCTCCCCAGCATCCGCTCCTCCTGGGACTGTGGCCTCTTCACCAACTACTCAGCCCCCTGGCAGGTGGTCCCAGAGCTGGTGGCCCTCCGGCTCCCACCCCCTAGCCAGCGCATCCTCCACTACCTGGGCTCCCACGCCTTCAGCTTCCCCCTCCTCATCCTGCTCAGGTGCCTTTCAGGGCAGCAGGGGCCGAGGGAGGGGGCACCCCCAGCCAGTCTCATGCGATCTGGGAGCCAGACAAGGAGAGCCCAAGGTCGCAGGGAGCCAGGGGCCCAAGGGCAGGTGGCCTGGGGGTTGCCCTGTGCCCCTGGGCAGCCCCTGAAGGCCCTCCCTCACCTGTAAAGCGGGCACTTTAAGTGACCACTGGGGAAGCACGTTGCCTGATGCAGACACGCTGTGAGCCTGCCGCGGTTGTTATTCTTACTGCCATTTAGAGGAGAGGGGCTGAGCGACCAGTGGGAGGAAGGAGAGGAGAGAGAAAGCGGTGTCTAGGAACCTGGAAGAGAGAAGACCCCGGGAGCTGGTTTTTAAGAGGCTGGGGTGGGGAAGGAGGAAGTAGGGGGCTGACTGACCTAGCGTCCCTGTCTATCCAAAGCCTTGTCCTGACCGTGTGCGTCTCCCAGTCCCAGGCCAGCGCGAGGGCCATCCGGGGGCTCCGGAAGCAACTGGTGTGGGTGAGTGTCCGCCGGACTGGCGAGGGGTCACGGACTGCGGGCAAGACCCTGTCGGGAGTGTGGCCTCAGGCCGCGGATAAAAGCGGGCAAGGTGGAGGGAGGGAACGGGTGCCTCTGGCCGGGAACCAAACAACAGGAATGTGGCTTTAGGCTTGGGGACCCGGTTTAATGGGAGTGTGGGCTTGGGCTGAGGTAGGAGGTGAGACTCTGGTGGGGGCGTGGTCTATGGCCAGGCTGGGGCGGGACCTGATGGGGCGTGGCCTTGGGCTGGGGCGGGATCGGGAGGGGCGTGGTCTCTGGCCCGGCGGGGCGGGGTCTAGGGATAGGGCGGGAGATTGGTGGGGCGGGGCCGTAGCGGGGGCGGGGAGGGGGAAACTCTGGTGGGGCGGGGCCTCGGAGCTGCTACTGCGAGGTCGGCCGCTTCTCCCGCGGCCGCTGGTGAGAGGAGGCGCCGCTTGTAAACCGGCTGCTCGCTCCCCGCTCCCGCCCCAGCAAGTGCAGGAGAAGTGGCACCTGGTGGATGACCTGTCGCGGCTGCTGCCGGAGCCGGGCTCCGGCGACTCTCTGGGGCCTGAGTCCCCTCACTCCCGAGGTTCGCGCCCGAGATACTTCTGCCCCGGATTCCCGTGCCCGGGTTCCCCGGGACCCAGGGCCCCCAGGCCGGAACACTCCTTTGAGGATCCCGCCGGGTTGCGCGGTGTCCCGGTCCCCGCCCCTAGATTCCGCTTCCCCAGCGGTGCGGAGCTGTAGCACCGACCCCCACCACCGCCCGGAGCTTCCCCAGGGCCCCGTGTGCAGCTCCCCACTTCCTGCCCCCTCGCCCCACGCTCGTGACCCCTGGTGACCACCGCCTCTCTCAGTGGGCCCTCCAGCAGGGTGCCCCAAGGTGGGGTGCATGCACCTAGGGGCATCAAGAAGAAAATATGGGAACTTGTATTTATATTTTTATCTCAATCCTTAAAAGTTTCTACTTTCGTTGAATGTTTTATAACATGCATAATATGTTAGTATAGTAACCCCTGAATGCAGTTTATAAATACACATCCATTGGCAGTGCTCAGGAATTGTTTACCCTGGGTAGTACCATTATAAAAGTTCAGAGACCTCCACCTGCGGGAAGGGGAAGGCCTGGCCGCAGTGAGAGCAAACAGTGGGGGCTTACTGTGCTCTGACTGCAGGCACCCTACACAACCTCCTGTAATTCCTCACATTGAGACCCACAGACGTTATGAGTCAGCAAGGGGCAGAGCTCAGATCTGACCTGCATCATGAGACACGCCAAGTGTGGGCCCCGGGAGGTAGCGGAGCCCGCTGCCCAAGAAGGCAGGGCTGCGTCCAAGATTCCCGAGCCTCCGGTGCCGAGGCTGCAGAGGTTCTCAATCTGTGGTTCTCAGCCTCGGAGAACTCCTGAGAAGCCCTGTCAGATGCTGGTCCTGTGCCAGCGATTCTGACGCAATTGATCCAGGTGCAGCCAGCAGCCAGGCCTCTGGACTTTCTAAAGCTCCCAGGTGACTCTCACCGGCAGCCAGGGTTGAGGATTGCTGGCCTAAAGAGCCGTCAGGAGGGAAGCTCAGGAGAAACCCCAGGACGTGCTTGACAAGGCACTACTTCCAGCAGCAGGAGGCCAGCGCCTGGCTGGATTCCCAGCCTGGACACAGCATCTGGGCGGCTCTGGCCCGGCGCCCTCAGTCCAGGGGCTTCACGTGGTCATTGGAGTCTTGGCTGGTTCAGCTCCTCCTGTCGCTGTCCCTCTCTCTCACTCACCCAGCATCACATGACCCATCCGCCTGTCAACAAGTGCCGGACCCTGTCCTGGGGCTGATGAGACTGCGGGAGACACAAGGAGCTACGTGCTCAGCTTGGGGAGGGCAGCCAGCCTGGCCCCAAAGAAAGTGACACGCGTTGTTCATTAGCAGCTTAGGGTCAACGTGTGGTCCCCGACCAGCAGCACCGACATCACCTGGGAACTTGTTAGAAAAGCCAGTTCTCGGGCCCCACCCCACCTCCTCTAAGGGTGGAGCCCAGCGATGTGGTTTAATGAGCCCCCGGGGGTGATGCTGCTGGGTGCGAAGTGGGAGAACCTGAAGCACTGAGGCATCCAGGTCCTCCTCGTCACCTTCACGTGCCTTCAGAGGACCAGCCAAGTGCATCACCGGATGTGAGGGGGACGAGCTTTGGGACCTTGAGGAACTCAAACTCGGGGCCTCAGTTTGCTTGACCAAAACCTGGGGATGACACCACCCTCCTCTACACCGTTGTGAGGACTGAATGAGCAGTTACTCATATAGTGTCCTTCCTGGGAGAGCAGTCGAGGCCCTATTGCAACATGGTCATTGGCCCAAAGGAGCAAAGTGGGAGAGATGGCAAGGGGCCCTGATGGCCCTGTGACCGTGCCGGCCCAGCGAGGCAACCTGGGGCTCGGGGGAGCCGTCACGGTCAGCAGGAGGGTTTCGTGGCGTGGGCGACTAGCGGGGCCTTGGGGGAGGGAGGACTCAGACAGGAGATGAAGGCAGAGGAACGGCCTGAGCCAAGGTGTAAAGGCGGGCCGGGCGGGCCTGAGCTGCGGAGACTGGGACTTGAGGCCTCTAGACTGGGCTCTGGGGCCCACGAGGACTACCAGAGTGAAGGCGGAACCAGCACACGTATGGCTGGGCTTGGAGAGCCCGGGGGTCGGGTAACGTTGAGCCTCTACCAGTAGCAAAGCAGACACGCGTGGGCAGGGAGAGGCCCGTGGGGTTATTGCCGTAGTGAAGCCAGGGTCTCTCCAGGTGCGAGAGCCCAGTGCAGGTGCAGGAGGGCAGGAGCCCCAGTGCCTCCACCTTGGGGTGGGGGGGTCCCGGACTCTCCCCTCCCAGCCCTGAGAGGGCTCCCAGCTACTCTGGCCAAGGCAGCTCAGCACAGTTTCCCACCCAGGGGACCCTCCCAGGAAAGTGACGCAAGGAGGTGCTGGTAAGGCCATTTATCATAGAGGAGACTGGCCCTCGGTGGGCAGAAATCACGAAATGTCAGTCTAGCGGGTGACAGGAGAGCTCTGAGGACACCCTGACTCCGCTCCAGCTAGGTGACCTGGGCTCACCTGGGGTAACCGACTCAGTGCTGTCACACCTGCAGCCTGTGGAGAAGAGGCGCAGAACAGCCCAGAGAAACAGCCCTCATCTGATGGGGCACACAGGTGATGGCTGGAGAGGGGTAGCCGGGGTGAGGCAGGAAAGATGCCCCCGGTCCCACCAAGGCCTGGGGGAACTGTCCCTCGGGTCCACCCACCGTTCTCTGCTCTGACTCTGGCTCCCCAGACACACCGATAAAAGGGGGAGGCTTCTCATGAGCTGCCTCAGCTCGAATCAGAAGCCCTGAGCACAACGTAGAGGAAAAACCTCGAGCTTCTGGGACTTCAGGCAACAGATTGCCCGCAGCTGAGGGGACCCGTCTGACCGCCTTCAGTCGTCAATTCCTTCCACGCACCCCTCCCGGCAGAGTGAGAACAGACTTTCTGGAAGGGAATTTCGCTGGGAAAACTAAGAGAAGATTAGCTTCTGCCCAAATGCAGAGAGGTAGGTGGGTCCCCAGAGCACATCCCCAGGGGTACGAGTCAGGACTCTGGGTGGCAAGGGACAGATGCTGATTCTTGCCCACTGAGGAGAAGGGACCACCGAGGTGACAGACAAAGCTAGTCCTCAGGGGAGCTCCAGGACACTGTGGCCAGGCTTGGACAGGGTCATCCCGCCAGAGCAGCTTCCCAACACACCCAGGCCTCAGTGGGTGCCCCTGAGCCGGGCCTAGGGCCCCCAGGGCAGGGCTGTAACTGGCCTTCCTTGGGTCAGGTGCCCGTTCCTGAGCTGTGCTGGGGTGTGAGCGCCACTGACCTGTGAGGCTCTGTAGGAGAGAAGAGCCTGCACAGGAAGCAAATTGTTCCCTGGGGGCGGGACATCTTCCCTGAGAAGGCACCTGTGTACAAATCAAAGCTCCACGTTCAGGCTTCCCCGGTGGCGCAGTGGTTGAGAGTCCGCCTGCCGATGCAGGGGACGCGGGTTCGTGCCCCGGTCCGGGAAGATCCCACGTGCCGCGGAGCGGCTGGGCCCGTGAGCCATGGCCGCTGAGGCTGCGCGTCCGGAGCCTGTGCTCCGCAACGGGAGAGGCCACGACGGGGAGAGGCCCGCGTACCGCAAAACAAAACAAAAGTGCCCATTAAGTGTTAGCTCTTGTTACTGTCACCCTGCTTTGCAGGTGAGGGTAGCAGGGAAGATCCCACGTGCCGCGGAGCGGCTGGGCCCGTGAGCCATGGCCGCTGAGCCTGCGCGCCCGGAGCCTGTGCTCCGCAACGGGAGAGGCCACAGCAGTGAGAGGCCCGCGTGCCGCAAAAAAAAAAAAAAAAAAAAAAAAAGCTCCACGTTCCGTGATAGCAGGAGAAAAAGGCATGCAGCTGTGTCAGTGTATAAACAGTGACTTTCAATAGTCACTTCATTCATTTAAAAAAGAAAAAAGCCTCTGTGGGATTGGATGGGTCCCAGTCCCACCTTACCAGCTCCCTCTCTCCTCTCTGCCCTGAGCCCCCAGCCCTGAGGGGTCCCACCTACCAGTTCTTCAGAAGGACCCTCATGATTACATCAGGCCCACCTCGATAATCGGGGATAATCCTCTCATCTCAAAATCAGCGGGTTAGCAAGCTTAATTCCCCCTTGCTGGCTACCATAACATACTCCAGGGTGAGGACATGGGCATCTTCTACCCTGGGGTCCTACAGCCCGGCAGTGGCAGCGACCGTGAGCCCTGGATTGGCTCCAGGCCCCTCCTAATTCCCGGGCCCAGCCCTGGGGCGCTGCGGCGTCCGGGGCGCTATCTCCCCGCTGCAGGCGCGCACCCACCCAGGGAGCACCCAGAGGCTCTGGAGTGGAGGCGGCCTTGCTCAAGGAAGCCCTTGCGCGCCTGGCTGAGGGCCCCACGCGGCAGGGGCATGGCAGTCCTGCTGTTCTGCTTGGCTGCGCTAGGTGAGCTGCTCAGGGACATCGTGCGAGGGGGCCACTGCCAGGGCCTTGAGGTGGCAGACTCAGGGGCCAGGGCTCTAGGGAGCACAGCAGAGGTGGGACCCAAAGGCCCAGACACCTCTGGAAGCACAGGACAGAGAGGGGAAGGTTTGGGCTTGAGTCTCAGACCAGCCAATTATTGCTCACCATTCTGGGCCCACTCTTTACTCATCTGCAGAATGGGCTGATGATACGAAATGCTCCGGGCTCCAAAGAGCTTCTGTGAGTGAAGGTGCTTGTGGAGTCCTGGGCCTCCTTCTGGGCTCAGGACGAGACTCTCTGGGTGGGCTCTGGCCTCCCCTCCACCCTAGGCTCTCCTAACCGCCCTCCCTTCTCTTACAGCCACCAGCAGCTTCGCGAAGCAGGAGAAAGGTGAGTTTCCCAGCATGCTGGAGGGCGGAGTACCCCCAGACGGGGACCCTGGAGTCGGAGGCCCCACCCACGGTAGAGGCCTGGGCCGGCAGGGGGAAGGGTGTTGCGCGCGCGCGAGTGGCCTCTGCTGCTAGACCACTGGGCGGTTCTGGCCCCCGGCCTCAACCCCTGCAGGGCCCTGAAGGGCTGGAGAAGAGAAGGCTCTGCAGGAGGTGGGAGTGGGCGGGACAGCAGACGGTGGGGACAGCGACGCGGGGCAAGGAAAGTGCTTGGCTTCCCCTTGGGCTGTGTGGCGGGGGGGTGGGTATTACCAGCAGAGGCGGGCAGAGGGCGTGTCCCCGGGCAGGTGTACCCCAATCACTCTACCTGAGTGCCTGATCTGTAGCAGAAGCCCCTCGGGGTGGGTGTGGCCCCAGGGCAGGCTGGGGGCATTCTGGTGGGGTGCCTTGGCCCAGGAGGAGGGCGAGTGAGAGAAAGGAAGTCCGGGCTCCCCCAACTCCCCCCTCCCCGAGGTCCAGCCAAGGGGAAACTTCCTGACTCTCGGAGGCAACGGGAAGGGGTCAGGGCCCCTCTCTCCACCAGCCGCCCGGTGCACAGAGCCAGCGAGAGGGGATGCTTCTGGTGGCCGTCCCTCCTCCCTCAGCTTTGCCGCCTCCACCTTTCCACTCCCCTGCCTTCTCCTGCCCTCTCCCCCGCCCCCATTTCTGGCCCTGTGACCCTTAAGGTCAAGGTGGTCAGTCACCTCCTCCTCTCCACATCTCTGCAAGGGCGGCTGCCCTTCCTCTGGTCTCGTCTGGGCCTGTACCTTCCCTGGTCTCAGGGCTGCAGCTGCAGCCGCCTCTATCCCACTTAAGGGTGGGCCTCACTTGAGTGCGCACGGGCTGAAATATCATTTCCTTATTTGCTTTAAAAACAAACACATCATGGTGTTTCCGCTAAAAGGAGAACAGCGCTGGGCCCTGGCCTCTGGGTCTCCGGGAAGTACCTGGGCGGGGCCGGTCCACCCCTCTCCGGCCCCTGACGTCTGCTCAGACTCTTGCCCAGCAAGTCCTGCTAACTCAACTCCTAAGGAACCGACCGACAAATCATTCATTCATTCATTCAATCATTCATCCAGTCATTCAGTAATTACTGGCTGAGCATCTGTTTGGTGCCAGGTGCTGCTTGAGGCCCCAGGATGGATATATACAAGGTGCAGAAACAAAAGAGACCCCTGCCCTCACAGAGCTTACATTCTAGTGGGGCCGGAGGAACAGATGATAATAAAAATAAGCACATTGTACAGCGTGCTAGAATGTGATAGGTCCCAGAGAACAGCAAGCAGGGAAGAGGGGAAGGGAACATGGGTTGGGGGTGGGGAGGGAGGGCACCATCTACGGGGAAGTCATCACTGAGAAGGGGACACACCAGCAAGGACACGAAGGAGGTGGTAGAGCAGGATGTGCCTGGACAAGGGCCTGCGTGGCCAGAGCACAGGAAGCAGGGGCAGGGGGGTGTTGGATGAGGTGAGGGGGGCAGTGTTGAGCAGGGGGGGGCCTGTGGGCATAGCAGTGGGAGGGTTTACAGCAGAAGGCTTGACCTCATTTACTCTCCCTGGGGTCATTTTGGCTGCTGTGTTGAGAAGAGATGGGATGGGGATGTAGAATCCCAGAGAGCCTTTAGACTGTTCCCGGGATCCAGAGGAGAGACTGGGTGATAGCCAGAAGGCCTGGCAAGGTGGTCAAGATCTATTCTGAAGGCCTTTGCTGATGGATGGGATGGGATGGGAAAGACAGAGCTGTGGAAGATGACTCGGGGGTTTTTGGTCTGAGCAACTGAGGACTGGCGAAGTCAAGGGCAGCCTTACAACTGATTACTGCTAATGGGAACAAGAGGTTGGACCTGAGATATGGGGTGTTAAGAGCCAAGATTTTGGAACGTTTCTCTCTGTGTATTTTGAAATCCCCAAGAATCATGGCAAGTGCAGTACTGAGGGTAGCAGGAACCAGGCACAAGAATCTTCAAGGGATGGTGGGCATTTCTAGGTAATTGTAACCCAGAGGGGCAGGGTGCAGTGTCTGAAGGCATGAGCTTCAAGGCTGCTATATAGGGAGGGAGGAGGGAGAGTGGTCCAGGAATAGCAAGAGGATGCCCGCCCTCGCCATCCCAGGCCAGTGTTGGGAAGGCTGTGAGGGTTCCCCCGCCACCTGAGATACCACTGGTGCAGGCACTGCGCGAGGGAGGGGAGGCTGGTTTCCATTAGGTGTAGAAGGTGAGATGTGAGAGGAAAGCTTGAGGGTTACGGGATTTGGTGCCAACTGAGCCTACCTGCCTTCCAGAGGGCTCAGGGGGAAGTGGGACGTAAAGGGGGGCTTTCAGAGCCCTAGAAAGGGTGGGGCAGGAAGATGAGGGTCACCTGGGAGCCTGGGGTCTCCCGTGGGGCTGCCATGAAAGAAGACAACGTTCGCGGTGGGGGGCTGGGGCGCCGCCGTTTGAAGGACAGATTCAGAGTGCGTACAAAGGAATCTTGATGACTGTCCCCTCCCCCCCACTCCTGAAACCCGCTTCACTGTAAGGGGGCTGTGCTAGTTCCCTGGGGCTGCTCTAACGAAGTACCACACAGAAATTGATTCTCTCCTGGCTCTGGAGGCTTCATCTGAAGCCTCGCTCCTGGTGACTGTGGTGGTCCTTGGCGTTCCCTGGCTTGTGACATCATCACTCCAAACTCTGCCTCTGTCTTGACATGGCCTGTGTGTGTGTGTCTTTGTCTCTCCTCTTTAGGGCCCACCCTAATCCAGCATGGGTTACTGAAGTCCATCTGTAAGGACCTCATTTCCAAATAAGGTCCCATTCACAAGTACTTGGGGTTAAGGCTTGAATACATCTTCTTTTTTGGAGGACACAATTCAACTCTCAACAGATGAGCTGCTTGTTCAAACCTCATTAGATCCCTGGGCCCGAGCTCAGGTCTAATGAATTGGGCCTCCAGGGTTGGGACTCCAATCTCCAAGCTTCTGGGTTATCACAGAAACAAGCTAGGGAGAGGTAGGGGCGATCCTGAAGGGCCTCCGAGCCCAGCGGGGCGGCAGCTCACTGCCCCGGCCTGGGCACAGCCCTAAGCCTCTCGCTCTTTCTTTAGCGACAGTGGGAGGCTCTGCACAGCCATTCGATCACCCCAGCCCTGGCCTGGCTCAGCTTCCGGTCCCCAGGGTGTCCTTGTCATTTCATCAAATTCTGAGTGTGCCATCCTATCGTTCAAATGTTCAGACACAGATGATGAATTTGTGATGTCATTAAATGACAGACCACTCCTTATGGGTGGGCTAGGTGCATAAACTAAATAATCAAAAGGAAAGACCCACACAGGTCTTGTTAGAATGAAAAGTGAATGCTCTACCCTGTAGGGCACTAAAAAAGAAAGTGGCTCCTGTCTGTGAACTTATGTAAATCAGGCTTCTATTAATGGCCATCGAAATGGAAATGAAGGTGGGCCAGCTTTTTCTTTCCATTTTTGTTAAGTCGAGGTCATTTCCCCACAATGAAGGGAGCAAAAGTGTCATCACCCTTAAGCCTGGACCCGCATTTCCCCGGGGAGGAAGATTCTGGCCCCAAGAGCCGTTGACTGTTGGGCCCCAGAGTCACGTTGATGAAATCGTTGGTAGCGTTTTGCAAACTGGTGCCCTGGACAGTAGATTAAACTCTAGATAGAGCTTTACTTAACTTCAAAGATTTTGCCTGAAGGAGTGTTTGAAAAAAAAAAAATAGTATGAAAAAAATGGGGGTTCTCACGAAGTGTAGAAAGAGGTGCCGATGAGAAAAGATTTGCGGTGTCTGAGCAGCCGTGGGCGGGGAGAGAATCCTGATTGTGCAAAGCCGCTGCTAATTGTCTAGACCAGTTTCTCAGCCTTGACACTACTGCCACTGGGGCTGGATAATTCTGTTATGGGGGCTGCCCTGTGCATTGTACGATGTTTAGCGGCTTCCCTGGCCTCTTCCCAACTAGATGCCAGGAGCACCTCACCCTCCATTGGCGACAACCAAAAATGTCTCTGGACGCAGAGGTCCCCTGGAGGCAAAATCACCTCTGGTTGGGAAGGAAATATGCTTAGCAGTCAGAAACTTTAGGATTCCTAGGAAATGTCTCTGAAGAACATCATATTCTAGTTTCTTCCAGTTCTCTGCTCAGTGGGCAGTTTTCTGATCGCAGCATTTCTGGAGCCAATGTGCCTGGCAGGGCAAGGATGAGGAATGAGGTATATGATATTTAGATTTCGTACACCCTTCTCTCTACACCGCCCCCGGCCCAAGCATCCCCCCCTACACACTCTCCTTGAAAAGGCAGGTAAGTGCCCACCACGAATCATTCAGACTTCTCTCCCAAGCCCCCATTCAGGAGGCATCTTTGTTTAATCGTGATCGCTGTCTTGGAGAATTCAGTGTGGACAAGATCAGACCAATAGGAAGATCTTACAGATGTTTTCTACATCGAAATCGACTCCAGGATCTGCCTACAAAACAGAAAAATTACTCCCAAGAAGAGAGACGGTTTGGATGGATGCATGCCTGCTGGGAGTGGCTGCAGAGTGGGCCTTGGTCCTGGGTCCAGGGAGGAGAGTCCTCTAGGTGCTGTGAGCATCTGGTCTCCCGGTTCTTCTGAAGTCCTGTCCTTCCTAAGTGGCCTGTTTCTCTACTTCCGTCCGACCTCTCCAAGTTTAGGATCCCTCCACCGTAACATCTCTCGTGGTCTGGGTCATACCCACCTGCCCCCTGCCTTCTGACTGTCCCTTTGAACCAGATGTTGACCTGTCTGGGAGCAGAAGCCTGGCCACCACCCCTGCAGCCCACGGCATCTTTGCCATAGGCATTGTCACCACATAACTAATTAACTAATTGGCCAGAAGGCAATTTCGCCGTATGACTCTAAAAAAATAAACAAAAGAGGGACATTTAAAAGGACAGAAGGAAACATGAAAAATGAATTGAAAAATGAAAGACTTTATTATGAAATCGAAAACATGTTAATATATTTAAATGTGTGTAGATTCATGGCAATACTGCACAAATAACTGATTTTATTCTGTGGGTTGTATCTAAATCACTTGTCTTCCAGGTCTTTCGTTCGTAGGATTTTATCCCTTTTTTTTTTCTTTTGCCTGTTGATTCATCTTCTCGTTCAGCATCACACTTTTTCTTTTCTTTAAATTTATTTATATTTATTTATCTTTGGCTGCGTTGGGCCCTCGCTGCTGCGTGCAGGCTTCCTCTAGTTGCGGCGAGCGGGGGCTGCTCTTCATCGCGGTGCGCGGGCTTCTCATTGCGTGGCTTCTCTTGTCGCGGAGTATGGGCTCTAGGCACGCGGGCTTCAGTAGTTGTGGCACGCGGGCTCAGTAGTTGTGGCTCATGGGCTCTAGAGCACAGGCTCAGAAGTTGTGGCACACGGGCTCAGTTGCTCCGCGGCACGTGGGATCTTCCCTGATCAGGGCTCGAACCCGTGTCCCTTGCATTGGCAGGCAGGTTCTTAACCACTGCGCCACCAGGGAAGTCCCCACTTTTTCTTGTTTACTAAAATTTCTTCCTTCCTTAAGAGAGGTATCAGTTTCGGGACTTCCGCATTGGAAGGCCAATTCGTTTTGCAGTGAAAACGTTGGCAGTGGAAATGCCTGCGGCAAAGATGCGTATGGCAGAGATGCTTATGGCGAAGGTACCTAGAGCAGGTCTGGATGAGGAAACCTCTGATCTCTGACCTCGGAAGGTGGACAGGCCCTAGATGCCTCCAGGCCACTGCCCAGTATCAGGCCTGAACGCTGGGCCAGCTCATTGGGTGCCTGGCCCACTCTGTACTTTACTTGTCCCCATCCTGGGAGGAAATCCCCAGCTCCAGGGTGTCCTCAAGGAGCACTGGGGCCACAGGACTCAAGGTTCGCCCCTTTATCACATAAGGAGATCCCTGCAAGGAGCGGATGCCACGCTTCAGCGTGCAACCTGAGAGCAACTGCTTCGTTCAGCCAACAGATAGTAACTTTCTGGCCAGGGATGCGGTGATATGCAGGACCGACAGAGCTCCTGGCCCCTGCAGCAGGGGACTCTAGAAGTTGAAGCCAATGTCAGTCCTCCCACCCGGTGTTCCAAACGTCTCCATGCTTCCTACTCATGTCCTGATTTCAATTTATCTCTATAGTAATGTTCTGAGCAGAAAGAGTCTAAACCCAGGAGGTAGACTTTTCCCGCAGCAGTTTCTTTATTCTTTTCTTTAAAAAATTGAGGTGAAATTCACAACACAAAGGTAACCATTTTAAAGTGATAATTCAGTAGCATTTGGTCCATTCACATTTCCCAAAAGGAAACCCCATATGCATCAAGCAGTCACTCCTCGTTGCCCGTCTCCCAGCCCCTACTAACTACCAATCTGCTTTCTGTCTCTGGGGATTTTTTATTTTTTATTTTATTTTTTAGTATTTTGCCGCACTGCAAAGCATGTGGGATCTTAGTTCCCCGACCAGGGATCGAACCCATGCCCCCTGCAGTGAAAGCGCAGAGTCCTAAGCACTGGACCACCAGGGAATTCTCTGGGGATTTAAAAAATTCTGGGTATTTCACATGAATAGAATCATACAATATGTGGCCTTTTGTGTCTGACGTATTTCATTCAGCATAATGTTTTGAAGGTGGGAAGATCCCACGTGCCGCGGAGCGGCTGGGCCCGTGAGCCATGGCCGCTGAGCCTGCGCGTCCGGAGCCTGTGCTCCGCAACGGGAGAGGCCACAGCAGTGAGAGGCCCGCGTGCCGCAAAAAAAAAAAAAAAAAAAAAAAAAGCTCCACGTTCCGTGATAGCAGGAGAAAAAGGCATGCAGCTGTGTCAGTGTATAAACAGTGACTTTCAATAGTCACTTCATTCATTTAAAAAAGAAAAAAGCCTCTGTGGGATTGGATGGGTCCCAGTCCCACCTTACCAGCTCCCTCTCTCCTCTCTGCCCTGAGCCCCCAGCCCTGAGGGGTCCCACCTACCAGTTCTTCAGAAGGACCCTCATGATTACATCAGGCCCACCTCGATAATCGGGGATAATCCTCTCATCTCAAAATCAGCGGGTTAGCAAGCTTAATTCCCCCTTGCTGGCTACCATAACATACTCCAGGGTGAGGACATGGGCATCTTCTACCCTGGGGTCCTACAGCCCGGCAGTGGCAGCGACCGTGAGCCCTGGATTGGCTCCAGGCCCCTCCTAATTCCCGGGCCCAGCCCTGGGGCGCTGCGGCGTCCGGGGCGCTATCTCCCCGCTGCAGGCGCGCACCCACCCAGGGAGCACCCAGAGGCTCTGGAGTGGAGGCGGCCTTGCTCAAGGAAGCCCTTGCGCGCCTGGCTGAGGGCCCCACGCGGCAGGGGCATGGCAGTCCTGCTGTTCTGCTTGGCTGCGCTAGGTGAGCTGCTCAGGGACATCGTGCGAGGGGGCCACTGCCAGGGCCTTGAGGTGGCAGACTCAGGGGCCAGGGCTCTAGGGAGCACAGCAGAGGTGGGACCCAAAGGCCCAGACACCTCTGGAAGCACAGGACAGAGAGGGGAAGGTTTGGGCTTGAGTCTCAGACCAGCCAATTATTGCTCACCATTCTGGGCCCACTCTTTACTCATCTGCAGAATGGGCTGATGATACGAAATGCTCCGGGCTCCAAAGAGCTTCTGTGAGTGAAGGTGCTTGTGGAGTCCTGGGCCTCCTTCTGGGCTCAGGACGAGGCTCTCTGGGTGGGCTCTGGCCTCCCCTCCACCCTAGGCTCTCCTAACCGCCCTCCCTTCTCTTACAGCCACCAGCAGCTTCGCGAAGCAGGAGAAAGGTGAGTTTCCCAGCATGCTGGAGGGCGGAGTACCCCCAGACGGGGACCCTGGAGTCGGAGGCCCCACCCACGGTAGAGGCCTGGGCCGGCAGGGGGAAGGGTGTTGCGCGCGCGCGAGTGGCCTCTGCTGCTAGACCACTGGGCGGTTCTGGCCCCCGGCCTCAACCCCTGCAGGGCCCTGAAGGGCTGGAGAAGAGAAGGCTCTGCAGGAGGTGGGAGTGGGCGGGACAGCAGACGGTGGGGACAGCGACGCGGGGCAAGGAAAGTGCTTGGCTTCCCCTTGGGCTGTGTGGCGGGGGGGTGGGTATTACCAGCAGAGGCGGGCAGAGGGCGTGTCCCCGGGCAGGTGTACCCCAATCACTCTACCTGAGTGCCTGATCTGTAGCAGAAGCCCCTCGGGGTGGGTGTGGCCCCAGGGCAGGCTGGGGGCATTCTGGTGGGGTGCCTTGGCCCAGGAGGAGGGCGAGTGAGAGAAAGGAAGTCCGGGCTCCCCCAACTCCCCCCTCCCCGAGGTCCAGCCAAGGGGAAACTTCCTGACTCTCGGAGGCAACGGGAAGGGGTCAGGGCCCCTCTCTCCACCAGCCGCCCGGTGCACAGAGCCAGCGAGAGGGGATGCTTCTGGTGGCCGTCCCTCCTCCCTCAGCTTTGCCGCCTCCACCTTTCCACTCCCCTGCCTTCTCCTGCCCTCTCCCCCGCCCCCATTTCTGGCCCTGTGACCCTTAAGGTCAAGGTGGTCAGTCACCTCCTCCTCTCCACATCTCTGCAAGGGCGGCTGCCCTTCCTCTGGTCTCGTCTGGGCCTGTACCTTCCCTGGTCTCAGGGCTGCAGCTGCAGCCGCCTCTATCCCACTTAAGGGTGGGCCTCACTTGAGTGCGCACGGGCTGAAATATCATTTCCTTATTTGCTTTAAAAACAAACACATCATGGTGTTTCCGCTAAAAGGAGAACAGCGCTGGGCCCTGGCCTCTGGGTCTCCGGGAAGTACCTGGGCGGGGCCGGTCCACCCCTCTCCGGCCCCTGACGTCTGCTCAGACTCTTGCCCAGCAAGTCCTGCTAACTCAACTCCTAAGGAACCGACCGACAAATCATTCATTCATTCATTCAATCATTCATCCAGTCATTCAGTAATTACTGGCTGAGCATCTGTTTGGTGCCAGGTGCTGCTTGAGGCCCCAAGATGGATATATACAAGGTGCAGAAACAAAAGAGACCCCTGCCCTCACAGAGCTTACATTCTAGTGGGGCCGGAGGAACAGATGATAATAAAAATAAGCACATTGTACAGCGTGCTAGAATGTGATAGGTCCCAGAGAACAGCAAGCAGGGAAGAGGGGAAGGGAACATGGGTTGGGGGTGGGGAGGGAGGGCACCATCTACGGGGAAGTCATCACTGAGAAGGGGACACACCAGCAAGGACACGAAGGAGGTGGTAGAGCAGGATGTGCCTGGACAAGGGCCTGCGTGGCCAGAGCACAGGAAGCAGGGGCAGGGGGGTGTTGGATGAGGTGAGGGGGGCAGTGTTGAGCAGGGGGGGGCCTGTGGGCATAGCAGTGGGAGGGTTTACAGCAGAAGGCTTGACCTCATTTACTCTCCCTGGGGTCATTTTGGCTGCTGTGTTGAGAAGAGATGGGATGGGGATGTAGAATCCCAGAGAGCCTTTAGACTGTTCCCGGGATCCGCGCCCCCCCCCCCCCCCCCGCCACCAGCCAGGAATGCAGTTCCTCCAGACAGCTGCAGGCTGTTCCCTAAGCTCCTTCAGATCTTTTCCCCAAATCGCCTCGTCCTCCTCAGGTGCCTGCTGGTGACTCCACACCCCCACCCTCCCTGTCCTCTTCCTTGCTTGCTTTCCCTCCGTAAAGCTCATTGCCACCTGACAAACTGAATGTTTTTACTTATTTATGTGGCTGTCGTCTGTCTTGGTCTCCAGAGGACAAGGGATTTTGTCTGTTTTGGTTGCTGTGGTGTCCCCATGCCCAACCCAAGTCTTGGCGCACAGCAGGGCTTCCTTGACACGGTTTGATGAATAAATGCCTGTATTGCTATTAACAAGCCCGGGATCAGGAGACCTGGGCTCTGCTCCTGGTAGCTGAAGGGCCTTGGAGAGGGCTTTAACCCTGGCGCCCTGGGCCTCGCCCTTTCAGATCAAGGTTAGATCGGGGGTGTCTGCCGGCTCCACCTCATCGGCCCCCTTGGCACCTGGGCTGCGTTTCGGGATCATCTGTGAGACGTTTTCTCAGGTGTACCCAGGAGTGTGCTTTAATGGAGCGGTGAAGTGACCCTCTGAGTTTCATCCCAAACCCTGTGGTCTTTTCCGCTTTTCCTGCTCTAGGAAAGGAAGGGGCTGGGGGAGCTTAGGAATGATGACTCTGGCCTGAGATCCACGTTCTCCCAAACTCATGTCATTATTTAATGGCACAAACAAGCCGCTGAGCAACAGACTAAGTAATTCCCGAGAAAAGTTTGTGCGTGTGTGCTGGGGTGGAGGTCTGGCGGGCGGGGCAGGGCGTGGAGACGTGGCCACCATTTGCTCAGAGGCCCATATCCTCGCCCTTGACCCTTGAAGGTGCACATAGAACTTGATCACGTTACAGAAATGCTGAATAAAAATGGTTTCAGTTGCTAAAGCCAACAGAGAAACTGCATATCTGAGCTCTGACCCTTCCTAACCAAATCCAGATCCAGATCTCTCTATTTCAGGACGTCTTAGCAGAAATCATCATACCCTTTTTGTCCAGCCCAGAGTTGGGGAGCGACGGCTTTGCGCCTCCACCTGGCAACCCACTTGGCCTGGGGGTGGGTGGGTCGCCCAGAAGTGCCATGAGGGGGACGGAGAGTCTCTCTGAGCAAATTCCTTCCCGGGTGTCTTGGGGGAGGATGATTTTCTGGCTCGGTGGCCCCTCCAGCCCTCCAAACAAGCACTGGTCTTTGTTCCATTCTTGTTTCGAGTGTTGATGAAGGGAAGGATGACAGGTGACCCGGGCCTCCATCTCATCCTGTCCTTCTGAGTGGTCCCTAAAATAACACCATTAGTGAGCCAAGCGGAGGCTCCTTATCTTCAGAGGGGTCTGCTGATAACACCAAGTGGGGCTTCTCGGATGCCCTGGGCTGAGACCGGGCGGCGGCCGTGGCCTTGATGCATTACAAGGGTCTTCGCTTCCCGGCGGCCTGGTGACATTCCAGGGGTATAAATAGTCCGGCAGGCTGGAGGCCTGTGTGTGTGGGCGTGACGGCGGCAGCAGAGCCTGGCACGCCTGGTTCATGACACCCGCCAGGAGTCACATGTGTACGCAGATCTGCACTGCTCCTGCCCGTGTGTCCTCAGCCAGGCGGGGCCTGCGAGCAGCGGGGGTGCGGGCCAGACCCATCTGGGCAGCATTTCTTCCCAGCCTTTGCCCAGCCGTGACCTTCCGTCCCCACCATCGGCTTCGGGGTGCTTGCCTTCAGTATCACTCCTTAAGCCCTTCTCTGGCCGCCTACGGCTCGTCCTCAGAGTGCTCCTTTGGCTAACATTGATCATTCCTGATCAGAGATTTGGAAACAAAGAACAGCACACGGGAAAAGGTAACAAATGACCCATCAATCCAATGTTCTCCCCCTCACTGGATGTAAACATGGCGCACGTTTCCACTCCTCTGTTCTGTGGACGGATATCTGACTAGTCCGTTCAACACCTGGCACTCACAGAGGCTCCTCAGCTCTGCCTCTGTGCCAGCCGCTGTTACGGAAACATTAGAGCAGGAGGAAGATGGACAGGAGCCTGCTCTCCTGTGCTCACAGGCTGGGAGGCGAGGCAGGCACGACACAATCAACCATCGGCACCAGACCGGCAAGAGACAATCCACCAGCCGGAGAAAGCAGCCCTGAGAGAGACAATGACAGGGTCAGTAGAGAATTCACAGGGCTGTGGTGGGGCCAATGGCCGCTTTGGGAACGGGTTTTCAGAGGAGGCTCCTCTGAGAAGGTGACATTTCAGCTGAGACAGGATGCTGGGGAGCCACCGTCAGCCTGGTCCCCACAGCCCTTGGATGAGGGGAACATGATCAAGATTATGTGATTGTAGTTACTTTCAGTTTTCTACTGAAGTATGGTATCCATGCAGGATATGCAAAATGTGAACACAGAGTGACAGTTTCTGCACCTGGAATAGATCAAAAAATAGCATCGTGGTCCCCAGAGTTGCCCTTCTAGTCATCGCCCCGGCCCCCCACAGTAACCACTGCGTGCAACTCCCACTCCGTAGGTTGGTTTTGCCTATTTTAGCAAGTTATACAAACAAAACAGTATAATACTTGTTCCACCGCACCTGGCCTCTTTTCCTCAATGTCATGACTTACCCATCTTGCTGTGTTTAGTCGTAGTTTGTTTCCTTTTTGTTGCTGTATAACATTCCATTGTGTGAACCCAGCAAATTTGTTTCTTCGTTCTACTGTTGATGGGCGTTTGGTGGTTTCTGTCTAATAAGAAAATGCTGCTGTGAACGCTCTTGCATATGTCCATGCAAGTCTCTGCTGGGTCTCCTCCTAGGAATGGACTAGCGGAGCTGGGTCACAGGATCTGCGAAATGTCTGTCCTAGCTGATTCTGCCAGACTGCTTTCCAAGGTGATCGAAGCTACATCCTCGCCACCAGCAGGTGGGAGTCCCATTTGCTATACATCCTCGCCAACATTTATTTTTTTCCTTTTTTTTGGCTGCGTTGGGTCTTTGTTGCTACGCACGGGCTTTCTCTAGTTGCGGCGAGCGGGGGCTGCTCTTCATCGCGGTGCGCGGGCTTCTCATTGCGTGGCTTCTCTTGTCGCGGAGTATGGGCTCTAGGCACGCGGGCTTCAGTAGTTGTGGCACGCGGGCTCAGTAGTTGTGGCTCATGGGCTCTAGAGCACAGGCTCAGAAGTTGTGGCACACGGGCTCAGTTGCTCCGCGGCACGTGGGATCTTCCCTGATCAGGGCTCGAACCCGTGTCCCTTGCATTGGCAGGCAGGTTCTTAACCACTGCGCCACCAGGGAAGTCCCCACTTTTTCTTGTTTACTAAAATTTCTTCCTTCCTTAAGAGAGGTATCAGTTTCGGGACTTCCGCATTGGAAGGCCAATTCGTTTTGCAGTGAAAACGTTGGCAGTGGAAATGCCTGCGGCAAAGATGCGTATGGCAGAGATGCTTATGGCGAAGGTACCTAGAGCAGGTCTGGATGAGGAAACCTCTGATCTCTGACCTCGGAAGGTGGACAGGCCCTAGATGCCTCCAGGCCACTGCCCAGTATCAGGCCTGAACGCTGGGCCAGCTCATTGGGTGCCTGGCCCACTCTGTACTTTACTTGTCCCCATCCTGGGAGGAAATCCCCAGCTCCAGGGTGTCCTCAAGGAGCACTGGGGCCACAGGACTCAAGGTTCGCCCCTTTATCACATAAGGAGATCCCTGCAAGGAGCGGATGCCACGCTTCAGCGTGCAACCTGAGAGCAACTGCTTCGTTCAGCCAACAGATAGTAACTTTCTGGCCAGGGATGCGGTGATATGCAGGACCGACAGAGCTCCTGGCCCCTGCAGCAGGGGACTCTAGAAGTTGAAGCCAATGTCAGTCCTCCCACCCGGTGTTCCAAACGTCTCCATGCTTCCTACTCATGTCCTGATTTCAATTTATCTCTATAGTAATGTTCTGAGCAGAAAGAGTCTAAACCCAGGAGGTAGACTTTTCCCGCAGCAGTTTCTTTATTCTTTTCTTTAAAAAATTGAGGTGAAATTCACAACACAAAGGTAACCATTTTAAAGTGATAATTCAGTAGCATTTGGTCCATTCACATTTCCCAAAAGGAAACCCCATATGCATCAAGCAGTCACTCCTCGTTGCCCGTCTCCCAGCCCCTACTAACTACCAATCTGCTTTCTGTCTCTGGGGATTTTTTATTTTTTATTTTATTTTTTAGTATTTTGCCGCACTGCAAAGCATGTGGGATCTTAGTTCCCCGACCAGGGATCGAACCCATGCCCCCTGCAGTGAAAGCGCAGAGTCCTAAGCACTGGACCACCAGGGAATTCTCTGGGGATTTAAAAAATTCTGGGTATTTCACATGAATAGAATCATACAATATGTGGCCTTTTGTGTCTGACGTATTTCATTCAGCATAATGTTTTGAAGGTTCATCCATGTTGTGGCAGGTGTCAGTGCTTCATTCCTTTTTATGGATGAATACTCTCCCGTCATCTGGATGCACCACATTTTGTTTATCCATCATCCACTGATGGACATCTGGGCTGTTTCCACCTTTTGGCTGTTGTGAATAGTGCTGCTGTGAACATGTGTGTATAAGTATCTGCTAGCGTCCCTGTTTTCAATTCTTTTGGTATATATCTAGGAGTGGAATTGCTGGGTCATATGGTAACTCTTTAATTTTTTGAGGAATTGCCAAGCCAGCATTTTCTTAAGGTGCTTGATAAATGTTGGTTTCCTTCTTCCTCTTTGGACTGTCTCATCTTTAAGAGACTGCCTAAATTTTATTCATTGTTAATCTGAATTCAGCATTAACTGGGTGTCCTGTATTTTTTAGCTGCTAAGTCTGGCAACCCAGAATATACCACATGAAAATAAAACCAAATACACGTATGAAATTGTATGGTATACACTGCAAGCAGGGTAGAAGCTCAGACGCGAGGCGGAGGGATTAATCCAGAAGGCTGCCTGGAGGAGTAAGCAATCAGTGAGGCCACTAGGCTCATTAGGCGTGTGTACGGAGGGAATTGGCTGGGGAGAGCGCATTAACGTCTCCCAGCCACACCTGTGCCCCCGCCCTCTCCCGCCCTGCCAGAGCCGGTGTCCCAGCTGCAAGCTGACTTCACCCTGTTGGACAGGGGGTCAGGCCTCAGGGTAGAGGTGTTCTGCCAGGCATCCTCGGGCAGCCCACCCATCACCTACAGACTGGTCAGGAGGAACGGGCACATCCACATGCAGCAGACTCGGAACCCTGGGCAGCCAGCCAACTTCTCCTTCCCACTGAACCAGACATCGGACTGGTTCCGGTGCCAGGCTGAAAACGACATCAGCGTCCAGCACACTCCCTTCACACTGGTTCCCCCAGGTGAGAGGGCCCCTTGGTTTCCAGAGGGGCAGCTGGCGCTTCTGAGTAGGTCAGTGGGAGGTGCCAAGAGTAGGGAAGGGTGTCCTGACGCGGCCACGCCTACCCTGGCCCGGCCTAACGGAAGTCCAGCCCAGCTGCCCCCCGCCTCCTTCACAGGAGAGCTGCCCCAGGTACCCACCTTCGTGCTGGCTGGCTGCCTCATCTCCATCATAGCCATCTTTTCTTGGAAACTGAGCTGGACCAAGCAGATCAGGTAGGAAATGGGTGCTGGATGTGGGGGAGGAGTGAACCGCTGATGGCCTGTGCGGACCAATGGGGGCCCTGGCTTGGCAGAGCCGGTGGTGGTTTGGTAGGGCAGGGCTGCCATTGGAAGCAAGCAGGACCCTATGGGGCTTTCCCAGGACAGACCCCTCCTCCATATCTTCTGCTGTAGCTCCTCTCTGAAGTACCCAGATAACAGTATCTCAGGCATATTTCCTGAATTTTTCAGATGCTAAAACCCACCACCAGATGGAAGAAATGAACTACTTGATGATCAGGAGCTCGTAGCCCAGGGGCCTTCTGGTGCCCAAGGATTGAAGATGTTAACCTCTGTGACACCAACCAATCAGAGAATTGATCACATACCCTGCGACTCCCCTCCCTCACCTGGCCTATAAAAGTGCTTTGCTGAAAGCCTTCGAGGAGTTCGGAATTTGGGCGGGCATGAGTGCCCCCGCCCCGTTCTCCTTGCATGGCCCCCGCAATAAAACTTTCTCTGCTCCAAACTCCAACATTTTGGTTTGTTTGGCTTCACAGTGTGCTGGGCACATGAACTTGCGTTCGGTAACACCACCAGGGCAAAGAAAGGGCCATATTGCTTATGCATGACTTGCAAAAGCTTACTTAGGGCCTACTGTGTGCCAAGTGCCCATGGAGCACGTTGGCGACTTTATCTGACCCTGACCATGCTCTAGCCGCCTTGCCGTGGAGTCCACTGCCTCTGGGTGGGGCTCTCTCCAATGCTCCCTACTGGGCTGAGGAGGATGAGGCCTCCCGGGCACCAGGGTGGGCCAGGGGCTTCTGCCCTCCATGGAAACCCCGTCAGTCTTCCCAGCTGGTGACCGGAGGCAGGGGCTGGACCTCCTGGGGTCCCCTCTCCAAGGCTATTACTTCACTGACTTGTAAAGTGACCAGGGCTTTTGTGCTGTCCAACCCTGGGCACCACAGGCCTCCGTGTGCCCCACCTGCCTGGCCTTTGGCAGTGGTCACCTCTGCCTCCGAACTTCTCACCTCCCTTGGTTCCTAAGACACTTCTGTCTCCTGGTCCTCCTCCCCACCCCTCTGGTACCAAAGCTGTCTCCCCAGAATCACACCCCTGTCCCTCCCTCGAATAGAAACCAGTTACTCTTATCTAAGTTTCAGGAGGAAGCAGCAAACAGAAAAAAAACAGGAACCAACTAGGCTCAAGATGGCGGAGGATTTGACTTCCAATAGATCTAGAGCCTTATTACACGCTCTACACGTTGGCGATCACCAGGAGGACGACCAGAAAAGCCCCTACAAGGACTGAAAAGTACAGTTGCATCAGTTCCAGGTCCAAACCACACCCCTGTTCTTGGATAACTCATGAATATTCCTCCCAGTCATTATAAACCCCTCCCTTTTACTCCAACCCTCCTATGTATTTGGTGTCTCCACCTGAATTGGGTTGAGTTGATTTGCGAACTAGGTTCCTGCTTCTCCATTCTTTGGCCATTGAAGAAAGCTGGTGTTCTTCCAGTCTCAGCATCCGTTTTGTTATTGACTGAGCAAATCAAACCTCCCTGGCTGAGACAGGGGGTCTCAGCCCGAGCTAGGACCCCAGTGTGGGTTCGGTCGACCAATTCACTAACACCTGGCCAGCCTCTTTGGTGGGCTTTGTCCAGGAGTCCTTGGCACTCTCCTTGTCTTACCTCTGCGTCCCTCCCTCCCAAGTCTGTCCCAGAGGCCAGGCTCATGGGTGAGCCATGTCGGCTCTCTGAGCCTCAGTTTCCCCTTCTGTAACAGGGGGTATACAGACCAGGGGCCAGTACTTGGCCTCCAGGTGATTCAGTGCCCCCACCTTATTTCGTGGTGTGACTAAGCCTAACGCCCCTCCTCCTGCCCAGGGCACTGATGCACTTGCCACCAATAAAGTTCCTGGAAGGCCTTGGGAGGGGGTGGCTGGGAGGTGTGCTGGCTTAACCTGGAGTCTCAACTCCTTTGTCATCAAGGTCATGACCAGAAGACGCAGGCTCGGCAGAGTCCCCAGGAGAGCCCTGGTCCTTGTCCCCTACAGAAGGACCCACCATTTGAAGAAATGAAATGAAGAAAAGCATGAAGAAAAAGCCCACCAGCCTGGATTCTTGGAGCGCTGGTGTTCTTCACCAAATACTCATGGTGCCAGTTTGAGGGTTTTAGGATCGGGGGGAGCTGTAGGGGGAAGGAGAGGTCCATAGGAGGAGGGGGCTCTGTGAGGGCCCCTCTCCTCACCGCTCAGCTGCTTGTCACCGTCCATCCAGGTCTGGGAAGACGGTGGGGTAGATGTGAAGGCCCAGAGGCACCAGCCTACCCAGGGCCACAGCTTCCTCCCCCACCCCTGCTCCCCTCTTCCCTGGAGTGGCACCCCATCTCCTGGTGGCCCAGTCCTCTGGCTCCACTGCTCACCTGTCACCGTCCCGCTCACCTGGAGGACTCTGGGCCTCACCTGGCCAGCACCCCCTCATTAATCCTTACCTGTAACTATGATGTCTGGAATTCCTCCCTGCCGAGTCAGCCTGAGGCCCCTGGAGAACCAGCCCCCCTCTCCACCCACACACACATAGAGCCATCCCAGTTTGGTCGCTCTGAACCATTTCCGGAAAGAATTGGATTAAACTCTGCCCCCTGCCGGTCACCCTGGGAACTTCGTTTCTGTCTGCACACCATCTTGGAGCCTGGAAGTCGGCCCTACGCACGGCCCTACATGGCCCTGGGGCCGGGCCCGGCTCGGGAAAAACTGAGAGGGGCGGTGGTCTCGACCACATCCCAGGCTTAGCTCCAGAGAGGAGGAAAGAGTGACAGGCCATGCAGGGAGGGCTCCAGGCTGTGGCCTGGGGTTTGAGTAGAACGGGGGAGGAGAGAGGAGGTGCGTAGGGGCCTGGGTCTTGGGCAGGTGGGGCCCAGACGGCGTCTGGCGGGGCTTCCTGGAGGAGGAGGCGGGAGTGCAGGGGCAAAGAGTGGATGGAGCAGAGGGGCGGGCCCTCCTTGCGACCCTCTCTTCCTGGGGACTCTCTGGCCCCTTCCAGTCGCCCTGCGGACCAGCATAGCAGAGGGACGAGACCCCGGCCGAGAGGTGGGCTGGACAATGAGTCCGCGGCCGCTGGACGGATGTCGGCCGCTGGAAGCGCAGGCAGGGCTGTCGGGGAACCCCTGCCGCTCCTGCACCGCCGCTCGCCTTGGGCGGACTTTGCCCTAGGTCCCTGGGGTGGTTCTGGCCACGCCCATGGGGAGGGGCCGGGGGCGGGGCGGCGGGCTGGCTCCTCAGCAGTCCGCGGCTGCGGCGGCGGCGGCGGTGGCCGTTGCGACGGCGACATGGAGAGCGGGGCCTACGGCGCGGCCAAGGCGGGCGGCTCCTTCGACCTGCGGCGCTTCCTGACGCAGCCGCAGGTGGTGGTGCGCGCCGTGTGCTTGGTGAGCCGGGGTGCGGGGCTTCGGGGACACGACCTCGTCGCCAGGCCGGGGGGGACGGGGGCCGCCGCGAGCCTGAGAGCGCGACAGGTGGTGGCGGCCGAGGCCCGGGGGTGGGAGCGGCGCGCGTAGGGCGGGCGAGCGGGACCCGGGACCCTCCGGCCCCTCACCCCCCGGGCCCCGCCGCCCCCCGAACCCGGGTCCCGCCACCCTCCACCTCCCAGCCCGGGCGCGGAATGGCCGGGCGGCCCCGCGGGGAGCAGGCCCGTCGCCCTGCTGGCAGTTGTCAGGAGTTTGAGGCGGCTCCAGGACAGGTGGCCGGCACGCCGCGACTCCCAGCCTGGGGCAATTCATCAGGAAGGGGCTTTCCGAAGCCACGTGGGGTGCGTGGGGTTGGGGGGCAGCCTGGCGCCCGCCCTGGCGCCCTGAAATAGAGTCTCTCTTCCACTCAAGAGCAGCCCATGGGTCTGCTTCCCCATACAAGATCAGGTGATCCCAGGATGTTCCCCTTCACGTGAGCTGGATGAGCGCTCCAGTACCAGGTTAACGGGGGGGTGGGCGTCGGTGGGAGGTCCCATGCTCTTGGACAACCAGAGCCCAAAGCTGGACAAGCTGTTAGCCAGCCCGCAGGCAGAGGTCTGGGCATGCGGCACCCACACCACACCTGCCCCTGCCTGGGACTGGAGCCCTATGAGTTGCCCTGGTGACACCCTCACCCCCGCTCTGCCTGACTGTGGGGTCTGACCCCAGGAGCAGATGCCCACGTTTCAGGATGGCAGTGCCAGGAGTCAGGCTGGCACACTGCTCCCAGCATCCGGAGTCCGGCTTCATCTCCAGCTGGGGGTGGGGCTTGTGACTGCCAGCTCCAGAGCCTACTGAGAGGGCCTTGTCCAGGCAGGCAGGGCAGGCTGGGGAGAGGCCTGGGCCCGTCCCAGAGGGAGCCAGGCGTCCAGACTGTCCCGGGTCTGCCGACATAAGGCAGGGATGAGCGGTGGCCTTTCAGTTTGGGGCGGAGACAGGTGACGTGAGGCTTTTTGCAAGGGCCTGGAGGCCCTCCCAGAGTTCTGGCTGGTACACCCCCTCGACCCCCACCCCAGTACACCCAGGCGTCTGAGTGCAGAGCTGTGTCCACAGGCCTGCTGGGCAGACTAGCTTGAGGTGTCCTGTGTGGGTAGGACCCACTATGAGCGGGAGGCCAGCTGGGGTTCCCTGGGAGGGCAGGGGCCAGGATGCCAAAGAGGCCATAATCCTTGTAGGAAAAAAGCTGGCCAAACTGGGGAGCCCAGCAGGGAAGAGATGGAGGGGGCTCCAGGAGGTGGGGGTCTGGGGACACTGCTTCAGCTCGGAGGCATGGCTTTCCTGAGGTGGGAGGAGTCCTCCATCACTGGGTGTTTAGGCAGAGGCTGGGTGCTGTAGAGGTGACTCAGACAGGTGATGGGGGTGAGACTCCAAGCTTGGGTTTCTATGACTTTGTGACCCATCCTGTTTAAAACTCACTGAAAGAGGGAGTGGTTTAGGTTGGGCGATTGCCCTTAATCTTCAAGTACCTAACCACCAGTACCCATCCTCCAGGCAGACAGCTGGGCGGGCAGTCCCCTCCCAGGAGATCCCCCTCCACTCCCCACCATCCCCAGTCCAGGAATCCCCGGCCATGCCCCTCGTGACTTGTGACTGGTGTCTGGAGAGAGCCCAGGAGAAGGGAGAGGGAGGGACTCGCTCCCCAAGTTCAGGAGGGGCTGGGACACCGACCTCCAGCACGGAGAGCAGCAGGAGCAGAGGAGGCCAGTGTCCAACTCCCATCAGGGTCCCACTCTATGTGCCACCTGGGGGGTTTGTCCCGCGAGGGTAGCAGTCGCTCAGCCCTTCCCCTGCCTCCCCCTCAGGTCTTCGCCTTGATCGTGTTCTCATGCATCTTCGGTGAGGGCTACAGCAACACCCACGAGTCCAAACAGCAGTACTGCGTGTTCAACCAGAACGAGGACGCGTGCCGCTTCGGCAGCGCCATCGGGGTGCTGGCCTTCCTGGCCTCGGCCTTCTTCTTCGTGGTCGACATCTATTTCCCCCAGATCAGCAGCGCCACTGACCGCAAGTACCTGGTCATCAGCGACCTGCTCTTCTCAGGTATCTGCCGGCTGCACCTCCATTTGATCTTGGGGTGAACAGGAGCGGCAGTGGTCCCCGTGACTGCAGGGCTGGGAGGGGTGGGAGCAGCCCCAGGTCCCCAGACCTCCCCAGCAGGCAGGCTGGCACGCAAGGATTTCTCACCGTCTGCCGAAACCCTCCGGAGCTCAGTGGGACTTGGAGCAAGGACTCCCAGGATGGCATCCTGTCCCCACCTTCTGCATCAGTGCCCTTTACACCCCCGGAGGCTTCTCCCTCCCAGGAGGTGCCTGCCCTCCTGCCTCCTCCGTGGAGCTAACCCCGCCCTCCTGGCCTTCTCCCAGCTCTCTGGACCTTCCTGTGGTTTGTTGCCTTCTGCTTCCTTGCCAATCAATGGGCAGCCACCAAGCCGGCATATGTGCTGGTGCGAGCCGACTCAGCCCGGGCGGCCATCGCCTTCAGCTTCTTTTCTGTCTTCTCCTGGGTAAGTGGACCAGGACAGGCCAGGGTCCTGGTGTGTTTGGTGAAGGGTGGTGGAGGGCTGAGGAACGCAAACCTCGGGGCTCTCTGCAGGGCGTGCTGGCCTCCTTGGCCTACCAGCGCTACAAGGCCGGAGTGGACGACTTCATCCAGAACTACGTGGACCCCACTCTGGACCCCAGCACGGCCTACGCCTCCTACCCAGGTGCGCCTGTGGACAGCTGCCAACAGCCGCCCTTCACCCAGAACGCCGAGACCACAGAGGGCTACCAGCCGCCCCCCGTATACTGAGCTGCGGCCGGGGATGGTAAGGGGAGGAGGGAGGGCGCCTGGGGGGCCTCCCCTCTTCCCGGACTCCTCCCCCGAGGCTGGTCTCCCAGAAGAGCTGCCGGCCCCTCTCGATCCACCTGGCGCCTGTCGGAGCTGACGCAAGGCCTGGAGAGAGAGCCCCTGCCTCCTCGGCCTGTGCCCCAGGGGGCTTCACCCACCACTCCTCGAGGGCATTTTTTAGGGAAGGGTTTTTGGTTGGACAGGTTTTGTCATTGCTTTTAATGATCCCCAACTCCGCCTGGAGTAGCTCCAAGGGCCCGACGTGCTGGTTTGACAAGTGCCTTAGCTTCTCCCCAGCCTGAAGGAGCCGGGCCACGTGCAGGCTTCGGTGGCCGCCGCCATCTGGGGGTCTCTGCCAAAGATGAGGCTGTGGGGCCTTCCCCCTGCTCTGCTGCTGGCGCCGGGCTGGGGCTCCTTTCCTCCTCACTCAGGTTCGTGCTGCCCCCAGCCCCCTGCCCCCTGCCTGCTCTGCAAGCGGCAGCCCGTGCTCACTGCTGAAGTGTCTGCTCACTTGGATCTGGGCTCACGACTCTGTGCCCGTGCCTCTGGGTCACCTTCCTGACAGCCTAGGCGCAGGGCTGGTGCCCCTGCCCCCCCGCCAGCGGGCTCGGGCAGCACTCTCTGCTCCCACCCCTTGGCCGCAGGAAGGGGCGCTTTGCCTGATGGCGACACCCAGCTTTATGTAAATACCCCACCGCTGTTAGTTGGGAGGTGTGGGGCACACCCACAGCCCCCAGGCTGCTCTGAATGTATTGCAGAGCCTTGGGGGAAGAAGCACAGCACCCCTGGATTCTGTTATGACTAATTTTGGAGATGGAATAAATGTTTTTCTCATTCATAATCTTCACTGTCATGGGTGGGGCCTCTGTCTAGGGGTAGGAGGAAGAGAAATTCTACCCTGAGGTACACCCTCTGGCCGAGGTCTTACGGAACCTGTATTTTGAACAGAGTTGTGGCAGTCTGGCCCTCCAGCGAGCCTGGCAGCTCCCCGCCACCCCCCACCGACCCAGGGTCTCACTGCTCATGCCCTCCGTCAGCATCTTAAAATAGCAACTGTGCTCAGCCTATAAGCAGCATGGCTTTTCTGGGCCGCTCTGCCAGGGTCCCGGCGTGCCCCTGGAGGGGCAGGGGCCCTCTGCTTCCTGTAGACAGGGCTCAGCACCTCTGCAGCCTGTTCCGGACACACAGGGGGCCGGCCTGACCGCCCAGCCCGCCCCAGGGAACAAGCCTGGCTCAGGCAGGAGGCCAGGGCCCCCAAGGCAACTCGGGGCTTCTTCCCCTTTTGAGCCCAGACAGGGAGCTGTCAAAAGTGGGCCCCAACAGTTTCAAAATCCTGAGTAAAAACTAATAGGGTTTGGGAATTAACGGTCTCACCACTGTACTGCACCTCTGTAACCTGGGACCAACCGCGAGCAAAGGGGAGGGAGAAGCTGGGGCGAGGGTGGGGAACCCGGACCCCATCTGCATGGGGCACACCTACAGCCCAGGCTCACCCCATCCACACCCGACCTGGCGCACTCTTGCCTCCGTGTAAGCTGCCCACGGCGTATTTTCTGAGGCACAGCAGAGCTGGTCTTCTTGGCTCCTGAACTGTCAAGTGTCTGTTTCACAAACAAAACCTGACCTCACAGCCCCATCTGGCAGCACAAACCAAAGCTTCATCTTTCCAGCCTGGGCCCCAGGCTCCTTCATCCACCCATCTTGACCTGAAACCTGCCCAGACAGAAGAGCAGGCAAACATTCAGGAC
>NC_041227.1:125232987-125249484 GCF_002837175.3 Physeter macrocephalus
CGTGGAGAGAGATGAGGGGGACAATAGCAAAAAGGCTGAAGAGTCCCTGATGGGACACCCGTTATGAGCTGGGCGGGCTGCTTGGCCAGACAGAATGACCAGTGCAGATGTGACCCAGCATTTCCAGGCCATTTCTAACCTGCGGTTCCCACACCACATGTCCTGGTACAGAAGCAAAGGTAGTGAACATTTTTGTTCTTAACTTTAAATCAAGAGCTTCAAACTCAAATGCCCATATAGGCCAAGTGGGCAACACAAATGAAGGTGATGCGGGCCTGGTGGGGACAGCGCCTGCCCTGCTACAGGTGCTACCTGTGCAACCAGTGAGTGGAACACAGGCCGAAGGCAGCCATTTTCAAGAGAAGCCAGAAGCCAATTTTGGTTGAAAATTTCCAATTTTTAAATGTTGGCAATCACACACACACACACACACACACACACACACACACACACACACACACACACACACACACACACACACTCACACACTCACTGTGCAGACCTAACCAAACGCCTGTGGGAGTCCGACACCACTGGGGGCTACCTTCACCTCCACCCACACAGACCCAGTTAGGTGAGGGCACAACCGTTAGGTCAGGCTTCAGACTGGCCTCCAGAGCACCCCATGTCCCATGGCCGGGCCCCACCCTCCCCGCCTCGTTTCTTTCTGTTCCTCCCTCCACTGGCAGCCAGCCTGGCCAGCCCTCGCCGACACCAACGGCCCCTTCTTCCATGCGACGCTGGCTCTGCTCCACCGGAACCCTACTCGTTTGAGGTCCATGCTTAAACCCTGCTCTGATTTTTCTTTCACCGCGCAAGGTGACCATGCAATCTCCCTTCCCTAAGCTCTGCAATAACCACATTGCACTGCCTATGAAGGCTGGTTTTCGTTTTAATACGCCTGGTCTTCCTGGGAAGACGACAAGCTCGGGAGTCAAGACAGCATCCGGAGAAGAGGCTGCACGGGAAGGAAGGTGGACAGGACTTAGAGCTGCTGAGGAAAAGGGGTGAGAACCAGCCAGAGAGGCAATTTTACAAGCTGACTTTCTTAAACTTTATTAGCTATCTATTTTTAACACATTTATTTTTAAACTTTAATGTGATTATAAAATATTATCAGAAGTATTTTTCATCAATTTTGAAGATTCAAGGCACTAATTTTTTCACTTGTAGTAAGAAAAAACCTTTAAGGGTAAAGATTTGTGTACTTCATTTTCTAAATATAGGTTAAGAGGGCAGATGGATATTAGGATACTAGGAAGCTGAAGCTAAACATTTCAGGACAATAGATGGAACTGAATTTTCTTCTAAAACAACTATTGTTAAAAAAGAAGTATTTACAAAAGTAGCCAACATTCTACCCAGTGCTTGCTATCACAAAGTACTTTGCCTGTTAGTTCACTACATCCTTAGAAGGACCCTGTGAGGTAAGTATTCCCACTTTACAGATGGGGAAACTGAGGCAAAAAGAGCAGCCAGGCAGCTTCGTCGCGGGCGCAGTGTGGTGGCCTGATTCCTAAGGCAGGTCTTAACTACTCGACTATTCTGCTTCTTCAACACAGAGGAAAGTAACGGGCGGGACAATCATGAAGGGACAGAAGAACCGTAGTTTAGCATTTGTCAGTTTTGTATTAAAGACACACCACACTGGTTACATGTCAAGTAGAGAGTGCTCATGTGATCAGAACATACCTCTCTTCTCAGAGATGTTGGTAGTATTACACAGAAGGGGACATAATTAGCCGAAATTCGCTGTCACTCAACTGGCCTTTGACCCTTTGGATATGTACTTCTCAGGTAACTAATTCCCTTTGCCCTGTAGCTTCAGACTCTAACAGCCAACCTGACAAGCCTGAGGCGCTTTCGCCTGCTTCTGGATTCTTACAGCAAATTACAGCTGACCCTTGAACAACGCAGGGGTCACAAATCCGGGTATAACTTTACAGCCGGTCCTCTGTACCTGCAAACTCAACCAACCGCAGGTCACGTAGCACCGTTATTTATGGGAAAAAAACCCCACGTGTAAGTGGACCACGCTGTGTCAGCCCGTGTTGTTCACGGGTCAACGGTATTCCCCGTACGATCACTTTCCTGACACAGCCCTTCTGACGGTCTTCATCGTCGTAACCTGTGTCCCTCCTGGCTGGCCTGTGTGACCTCGAGGGTGGCACCACATCTGCCACTGGCCTGCGGGTTTCAAGTGCTGCGCGGGCGCCCTATCGGTTGGGGGTGAGGGTGTGCGTGTTGATCTGGATGATTACACAACCGTGCTCTGCACTATAGGACTTGTGTGGACAACCATGGCTTTTTAAGAAGTGTCTGGTTCACGGAAATCTGCACACCTTTCCTGTTCCCAGCAGTTCAGGCTGGAGAGAGCCAGGGATGGAACAAAGCACCGATTCAACAGTGGAGAGGAGATCATTCTGGTACTACTTTCAAAGATTTTATACTGAAAGCACTTATGGGCACAGCAAAATTCTTGCTCTGCGAAGACAGCTAGGGTCCCTCCCTTACGAAGGAGATTGGAGACAGCCTCGCTCTGGTTTTGCCTGGAACTGCATTTCTGCCCGGCTATTTCAGCCCCGCCAGGCGCACGCGGTTGGCGTCGACCCGGACTCACCGAGAGGGTAGGGAGCGAAGGTGCTGGGTGAAGACTGCTGCTCTTTGGTCTGCAGGTCGGGGAGGCCGGGGGCCTGGGGGTGGGGGGGGAAGCTGTCCAGGGCCGATTTGCCTGCAGAGGGGTGCAGAGACAGGTGCGGCGGGGGCGGCGGCGGCTTCACGAGCAGGGCCTGGGCCAGCTGGCGCTGGTGCTGCTGGATCTGCTGCTGCAGGTTAGTGATTGTGCGCGCAACCTGCGAGCGGGGACGCGTGGTCAGCGGGTCGGGAGGGCCACCCGGGCCGCCCTCCTCCCCAGCCCAGGTGACGCCGAGGCTTTCAAAACGGGAGGCTGAGCGAGAGAGAAGTCAGTGACAAGTAACAGGCCAGGGGAGGTGACAGCTAGCGACCTGGCTGAGCCGCCCGGGGGGCACCTACTTGCTGCTCCTGTTGTCTCATGGGTCCGGAAACGTTCCGCTGGGCCTGTAGCATCTGCTGCTGGATCTGTAAACGTTGGTACGCCTGTGGACACAAAGAGAAGCGTCCAGTAGAGTAGAGTGTAAGAAAGCCCCAACAAAGGGTTCCACTTCTGTACATTAGTGTAAAAAAAAAAAAAAAAAAAAAAAGCACAGATTCTCGGTCCCCTTACCATCCTGTGGTTTAAGCATAGCGTGAGGCATGAAGCTTTTTCAAAAGGAGACATGTCTTTCCAAAACCTTTCTAGTGCACAGACTTTACAAAGTAACTCAGTCAGTACCCCTGTTTAGTGCTGGTAATGAGGTTTGTCAGCAAATATTTTTCAGTTAATGAAGAGATCAAAATTCTTCTGCTCGATTCATACAAACTAAAAATAAAAAAGAAATGAGGGGAAAATAAAAATTTTTTCCCCTTATAAAGATGCAAGTTGTCCAGAATGGCTCAATGTGGCAGGGCAGCAGTGATCGGCGGTCACAGAACAATACACGTTAAAGGGCTCGTTACTACCAGGAGCCACGTGTGGTCTCGGTCCACAGGGAGCCTGAAATCCAGATGTGGGGCACTCCTGCCGCACAGACCCCGTCCACAAAGCCAGCGAGAATGATCGCCAGATTCTTCCCACAATGAGGCAGAAGGCCGGATCATTTGTTTCGAAAGTTGGCTGAATATTGTAAATTTTTTCTTTACAACATGGATTTTTGGGGACGTTTGGGGCGAGAGGATTTATTGAAATAGAATCCAAGTAGAAGCAGAGATTATTCTACTAGAAATGCCTCATTAGTCTGTAAATTAGAGAGGAATAAAATACTTCACTTAAGTGAATCCTTATAGGCTCTAAAACTTAACCTTAGGATGTACTGAAACTTCATTTTACCAACTTTTCCGGAAAAAAATGTTAAAACAGTTTACATTGTTTTTAAAACAGAGCAGATTAAACAAAATCCAACATTTTCTTGGTATCTTTTACACTACAGAGGTCAATAAAAATTATGTATAAATAAAGGATTCCAGAACATCAGTACGACTGATAACGAGTTCTGTCTCACGTCAGAATCCAGCTGTCCTCTGTGTTATCAGGGAGTAGAAAGCTGTTTTCCTCTGCAGTGAGAGCTCTAAATAGCATGCTTCTCAGCTGCTCCCTGAGGTCAGTGGTCCCTTCCTGGCGCTGGCGGTAGCACACCGCCCAGGGGTCTTACAGCATGACTGTGAGGCAGCTTGGCTCCCTTTTCCAAGTGAAGTCCAGTCCCGGCCCGGACCCCATGCCCAGGGCCCTGGGTACTTCACTGCACTGCGGCTTGTCCTAGGTCACCCCCACCCCACCTGGCCACTACCTGGAACCGGACACCCAGACAGTCAGAGGTGCGTCTAACAAACGCTGAAGGGTCAGGACTGAGAGCCCAGGGCTCCCCCGTAAGGAAAGGCTGACAGCATGGTTTTGTCTACTGGAGGCTTTTCTTCCTTCATGACTCCTGGTCATTTTCTAGGAGATGAAGCTGTTGGGCAAGACTTCTAAATAAATCAGGTGTCAACGTATTCAATAAGAAAATAATATACTGGGCCCTTCAGGGAATATAAATTCAGGATGCACCTAGGGATACAATGTCATGGCATTTCATGGTAAAAGCAGTAAGATGGTTGAAAATTAAAAATTCAACATATGTTAAACTATAACACTTTCAAGAATTATTAGGCTACATCAATCAGCCTTTCTCAAGAGGGATTCTGAGAGAATCAAGTCCTAATCTCTAAGGCATCTCATCTCCTGTATGTAATGAAGTAACTTCTGTCTTTTGCTTCTAGAATGGTATCTGTGTAGACCATCCTTGGAAGAATTTATAGAACAATTATGAAATGATTTGTTGGGTTCTGTGGTTCAGATGAGAAAGGCTGGCTGAGAGCTAACAGACACCCTAAACTGTCAGATCTGGAAGACTGTGATCACGAAGGGGCCAAAGAATCCACAAAGCTTAGTGGAAACACCCTTAAGTGAAGAACTTCCTAATTCTTTTAATAGTTTACAAACTTCATGAAAGTCTCAATGACATTCCCTGACGTGAAGAAAGCGTTACAGCGACTGCTTTTCTTCAGTTGGCGTGCATGTCGCTGGCACATCCCCGTGCTCATGGGGAGAAGGCTCTTCCTCTGTCCTAGAACCTGAGCGGATCTACCCACTCACCAGCTGCAGCTGATAGAGCTGGTTCAACATCGTCATATGCTGAGGATTAATTGGCGAGGTTAATAGTGCAGGGTTGAGACCAATGTTTTTTGCTGCAAACTGCAAAAGCTGTGCTTGAACCTGTTAACAAAAAATGCACCATTAGACATGAATTCTCTATTCAAACATTTACTTGTCTGTGCAGTTGTCTGAGATTCAAAACTGATTAAATGACAGTTATATTTGTCTCAGTGAACTTCAAAAGCCATTAAAAAATTTACAGACATTTTAACATTAGTAGTTAACATGCTTTTGTGGATAATATGGAAGGAAGGCAGGCAGGCAAGGAGGGAGGGAGGTAAAGGCAGATGGCAAGAAAGAGATTTCTTCCTCCAAATATTTTAGTTACGAATTAACTTTCTAAGGCTCTGGGTTACTCCCATCGGTAACTGGTTTCACATTCTGTCGACATGAAGCTAAGTGGGCATCGTTTAAGGGTGGGAGACAGCAAAGGCGTGGTCTCTGGGAGGCAATTCGAGCCTCCTCAAAGGAGGCCAGTGCCTGCGTCTCACACAGGCGCCTTGGACCAGTCCCCGCAGGAGCTCGGCTGATGGCACCGCGGCCACCTGACCTGGGGGGCCTCGTTCCAGGGCAGGCAGGGACCCCCCCTTCTCAAGTTGACACGCTCGGGAAGTGGTCTCCCCCTGCTCGTGGGACCAGCCATTCCTCTCGGGGGGCCCGGCTGCCCAGCCTCCCATGTGGCACATGCCCTGGTGTGGCCGGCCAGCCCTGACCGCGACGGTCAGCCTGCCTCCGTGCCCAACTGGCATTCACCACTCTGAACCCTTCAGGGGCCTGGCACTGGCCAGCTCAGTGTTTTCCACGGCGTGCGCTGTACGCTTATCACAGCGTTCACGCAAGATGGTTTTAGGTAGAGCACGGAAGAGTATCTTTCACAGTCGTCTAACGTGTATTAGAAAAATGTTGCTTTTTCTCTTTATGACGGATATGTTCAGCTTTAAGAATAAATTTATCTAAATTAAGAAGGCAAGTCAACTTAAAGAAAACACATTATGTAACAGTCGTGGGAGGCACACAGATGAGTGGCTTACAGTGTATCCTGTTTAATGAATTTTACTATTATTTTACCCGGATTTCAGCCATCTCAACTCAGTGCACAGATCTCGGGTCAAACAACTGTGGAGGAATAATTACTTCCAGCGAATTCTATGATTTACCATTTTAATCTATTATTGAATATTCTTTTAAGCGCTAAGGACCGTAACACTGTAATTAAAAACTCAGTCCAAAGTCAAAAATTATGCAAATGTTCTAAAAGTAAACAATATTAATATGAAAAAAAGCTGATATTATGCTTTAGAGCTATGCAAAACAACAATATCCTTTTCCTTAATTCTATTTGCTCTTTTTTTTAAAAAAAATGATCTAATACTAAAGAATAAACTTAACCAGAAAGTCTGTGATATAGACACTATTATATATTGTCACATTTAGTTTGTCACTAAAGCATTACTCAGTCCTTCACTGCTTCTAAGGATTTTCTTTTACGTCCCAAGCAATTTCACTTGCCACTTTCCTCTCCCACTAATCTAGAAGAATTCAATGGGTTCATCCGAGTAATCTTCGCAAGACCAGGACAGAAGTCCCATCACTGGCATGTGTCACCCGGCAACAGTACTCTGACGGGAGGAGGCCCAGCCCTGGCCTGTGGGGCGGGAGGCCCTGGGGGAGCAGCTCTGGAAATGCCTCCCAGGGCAGGAGGGTGGGACGGACAGGTTAACATGGGTGGGCTGACTGGCTCTCAGTGCAGCGCGCGGACGCGGGTCTGACCTGAGGGGATAGAAACTGAGGCACTTGAGCACGGAGACTGGGCTGGGAGGAGCTCAGGGGCTGCACGGGCGGCTGTGGCGGCTGCTGCATGGTCCTCGCTGGTGCTGCTCCGCTGCTGCCAAACATGCCCAGATTGCCACTCGGTGTCTGCAGGGAGGCGGAGGGCTCGTTACACGGTCGCCCGGGAGCAAGCGCGGGGCAAGGCTGCACCTGCTTCCTGCCACTCTCAACGTGTACCAAAGGGGATGTTTAAGAAGTGCTGTCTAAACTGGGTACAGATGACAGAAGATCTGCCTGCGAAGCCTGCCTATGCCTTTAAATCACAGAAGCCGCCCACAGAGCCAGTTTTAGGTGCCCCCCACCAAGGCCGTCTTGTTCCAGGAACCTATAATTACACAGAGCCAGGCACAGGAGCAGCAGGCACAGCTGTGTGGGCACCGCCTGTGCTGGGGTAAAGGGCATCATGTGTGGGGACCACTAACCTGGGAGAACAGGACATTTTCCAAAAGGAAATATAATTATGATGTCAACAAACCTGAAATTGAATACATGAACAAGTCCAGGCAGTTAACTTTGTGTTAAATATAATAACTATATATTTGAGTGCTTCTTTCTACTCTCCTGACTGGGTATCTGAGCCCCGGGGCCTGCCGGCCAGGCCGCTGACTTCCCGACAGCAGAAGAGCTGAAACTGGCACCGCGGCCCGGTGGGCAACGAGAGATGGCCAGGATGGCGCGGATGGGGCGCCACTGAGAACTGCCGCCGGCCGCCCCAAATCTCACAGCATCACTGGAAGAGAAGGCTCAGAGCTGGGCGTATGTGAGCCTCCCCCGGGAGAAAATCAAGAGCTGTTCTGTGGGCGGGAAGAGCGTGATGCGCTTTCGTATCATTTCATTCCAGGGGAGAGAAGTGACACGAAGCGGCTGTCGATCAAAACCCCAGGTCCCTCCGTTCAGGGACGTCTGAGGGTGACTTTCACCTCCCCCAAGAGTGTCAAAGGCAGGGAACAATGCCAACACCACTCCCTGAAAACCACTGAGAACCTGCAAGAGATGTCACCTCTGTTTCTGGGAAAAAGGGGAGATTACGGCGTTTTCCTGCAGATCGATGCATTTAAGGTTTCGACTGCCAGGAGAGACAGGACGGCACTGCCTGGGCCTGTGAGTGCACCAGGCAGGTGAAGACGGCTCTGCGGTCCATGTCATCTCACTAGCAGTACTTTAGTACCAAGGGTGTTTTAGTTACATGTAAAAATAAGTATAATTTTGAAGCATTTCCTATAACATGGTTAAATTTCAAGAACTGGATTCAATTCTTGACAGCAGTACATCACGTGGAAGGAAATCCTTATAATATTTCAGCTCCCTTTACATATTCAGTTATATTTTCAAATGCAGGCATTAATTAAAAATAAGAAGGTTTGCGTGTCAAACACACTTTCTTAAAGGCAAGTGAGAGAGACCACGGTGGCCCTCTACCAACAGCCTTACCTGTCTAGAAGAATTCAAGTTTTGCATGCCCAGCCCTGAGGCAATCCCGCCCAGGGCCTGATTAGGGAGTGCACTGTTGGAAAGGGGGAGCTTCAGGCTTGGTGAAGGCAAAAATGGTGAAGTCGTGGGCTCTTCCACGAGGCCGCCATCCTGATTGGGGAAAGAAAGCGTGAGCTGTGTGCAGTGCCCGTCCGCACACAAAGCACAAGTTTCCCGGGACACAGAAAGGGATGCGGATGAACAAAGAATTAAAAGATCAAAAATGTGTGGACAGGAACATGGAGAAATGGTCAAAAGGAAGAGGGGAAAAAGAAAAAAGAGAAACAGGATTAAGATGCTGTTTTCATTTTAACAATTATTTTACAAACACATATCAGCTTCTAATATTCTCATCACTACTGACCCTGCCTACGGGTAGGAATCAGGAGAGAGACAAACACCGTAAAAAGTCTTACTTGGAAAACACTTTACAACCATTTTCAAATAAACAGGCTCCTTTTGAGAAGTTATTAGCAAGGCTCTAGGTATACATTAGGTTGAAATGAGCTGACATTCAAATGTTTTTGACCTACAAACAGCGATTTCATATGGTTTAACCTAATAGTAAGGTAAATTATAAAACAGACAAAAATCTTGTTATTATTTTTTTACATTTATTGGGTGCCAGGTCCTTTGTAAATGTATCTCATCTAACTTCACAACAAACCTGCAGTAGTGACTGATTGACTGACTGATTGCCATGCCATATGGCATGCAGGATCTTAGTTCCCTGACCAGGGAGCAAACTCGTGCCCCCTGCAATGGAAGTGCAGAGTTTTAACCACTGGACCACTAGGGAATTCCCCAAACCTGTAGTATTATTTCACATTTTAAAGATACGGAAATAAGTCAGGGTCCCACACTTAGCAAATAAAAACACAGGGTGCGGAGTTAAACTGGAATTTCAGATAAACTACTGATAATATCTTAGAATAAATATGGTCCAAAAACGATTCATTGTTGTCTGAAATTCCGATTTCTCTGGGCACAGTGGTGCTGGGCAAGGCGAGGACTCCACTGTGTGGAGCGCAGGCAGAGGACACTGCTAATGTGAGAACAGACGAACTCTCATCTCTTCTCCCATGCGCTTGCTTTTAGTCTGTTTGTTTGCTTTAAACTTGTCCTTTCTTGCTTCCATTGTTTTTTCAAGGATGAACATTTTGATTGAGTTTAACGGGATGCTGTTTCCCCCCTCTGAGGTCACACCAATCTGGAGAGGGAGCACCAAGCATGACAATACTAAGGGGAATGAACTGGCGACTACACTTGCTGAAACATCTAAGGGGATTTTCCCACAGACCCCTGCGTGTTCTCTGAAGTAGCCCATCCAAGCAAGGGCCACGAGACATGGGTGCCCATGCCTAACCACTTCTAGACCCTTTTTCCTGAGATTAGACATGTAATACATCATTTCTAGTGGGAAGAACTGTGCATATAAAGTAAGACCGTAAAACAGAAATTTGATGGACCCTTGTCTATTGGACAAATTGAAGCAGCCAAGTTTCACCCACTAACATGAAAATCAGTTTTCAATTTCAGTATTTTTATTCCTAGTCCCATCATATGAAATATAACACAACCTCCTTGGAGTTAAACATTCATATATATTAGAAAAATGGGTAAAAGTCACTTAAATATTATAGCCCCCAAACTTTTTAATCCAACACAGTGAAAACGAAAAACACCTCTTGTTAAAAACAGACCGAAAGCCACCTAAACTCATACCTTGTCCAGGAAGGTGGGGCGGTCCGCGGAAGACTCTTTGGAGATCGGTGGGCGGCAGCCAAGCGGCTTGGTGACCATCCCATTGTAGTCGGTCACTCCCAGTCCACGCTTGTCCACGTCCACCTTCTTTTCCAGCAGAGCGCCTGGGGCACAGCAGACAGAAGCAAGCGCTTGAAACGAGACGCCTCGGGGGTCGGCTGCGAGTTCTGAGCACAGACGGGCAGCAGCCTACCCCTCAGGGAAGGAGTTAAGACACTCACCCCCCAGAAAACAGGGGCCTCGGTTTGGCTCTGGCCGGGCCCGGGAGTCTGTGGTCTGGCCTCTGCTCCTCGTCCCTCGCAGCCACGCCGGCCACCTCTGCCACTGCGGGGCTAGGCCCTTCCTCTCCCCTGGGACTTGTTGCCTCTTTTTCCAAAGAGGGCCCTTCCCCGGCTGCCCCGCCTCATGGCCATCGATTTCTACCTGCTGAGTCCCTACTGGCTGTAAGGACCTGTCTGAATGTTGGGGATACAATACAACGCAAACCAGACAGAGTCCGTCCTTGTGCTCTTCCGATTCAGAGACTGGTGTTTGTTCTACTCCCTCTGACTCTGCACCGCCCCACAGCTCTAAGGAGGCGGAACTAACTCCCTCCAGCTCACACCGATTCCCTCTGTCCTGGCAGCTTATACCACCCACTTGGCATTTGCATGTGATTATTAAGTTGATCCTCGTTATTTGTGAATTCCGAGCTCGTGAATTCATCTACTTGCCAAAATATACTTGTGGCCCCCAAATCAGTATTACGGCGCTTTCTGGTCACTTGTGGACGTGTGGGGCGGTGAAGAATTTGAGCCCCCGACACACACATTCCCAGATCAGGCTCTCACAAAGCGACAGGTGTCCTTTTGTGGTGTATTTAGGCCCATCTCTGTGCTTTTTGTTGGTCATCGCAGGGTCCCCATGGTCCCCAAGCCAATGTGCTGTCTAGTGTCCTAAGCGCAAGAAGGCTGCATGGTGCCTGCTTCGTTCAGCAACTGCTGCAGCAGCGCTGCCCAGGCGGCCGAGTTCAGCTGATGAACAGGGCAGTGCAGCCGGAACAGGGGACAGAATGTCACCACCGTGTATAAGGCTGTGTGGGGGGAGCTAAAGTAATGTCTACAGTGTGAGACGAAGCTTCAGAAAAGATGGAAAGTGGCTAAATTTGTGGATTCACAAGATGATGACTTATTTTAAAAAAGCATAGCTCACGGCATTGGTGTGAGTCGAAAAGGGAACAAAATCTATGGTTACATTATCTAGGGTCAGGAGGATGTTCAACCCTTCAGAACTAATGCTTTATTATAAAGAAATATGGCACATAATTATTTGTGAGAAATACGTATTAAATACGGTGTCTTTAAACAGAAACACACATAAAACAAGGTTACGTGTTGACTGGTTGACAAAAATGCTGTGGCCAGAGGCTCAGACGACCTCAGCCCTGTATGTTCCCGAGGAGAAAGGGTTTAGTACTTCCTGATTCAGTGTCTGCAGGGACTTTATAGGACATAAGTACCACGAATGATGAGAATCCGCTGTATTTTACATGTAAACATTTAACATAATTGATATTATTTTTAAAGCAATTCCAGAACTAGGGTTGCTTGTTCCTTGACAGTAACTCTCGTCTCTCAGCCAGCAGGCGATGCTCCTGTGGGGCCCTGAGCAAGCCCTGCCGGGCGCGGCACAAAAACAGCTCACTCAGCACCCAATGAGGTAGGCACGTGGTCCCAGTGCCTTTCTCCAAGAGAGTCACTATCTCCCCACTCAAAATAGATGGAGATAGAAAAAATTCATCTATTTGTTGCAAAAATGGAACACCCCCCCCCCCCCGCCAAAAAAAAAACAGAAAAAGCAAACGCGGTTCAATGTGGTATTTGGCCATTTGTCCCGAGCGCCCACCAGTCCTGAGGGACTGGCCCCGTGGCAGGTGCACATCCTGCAGGTGGTCTTTTTTGTGTGTGTGTGGTACGCGGGCCTCTCACTGTCGTGGCCTCTCCCGTTGCGGAGCACAGGCTTCGGACGCGCAGGCTCAGCGGCCACGGCTCACGGGCCCAGCCGCTCCGCGGCATGTGGGATCCTCCCATACCGGGGCGCGAACCCGCGTCCCCTGCATCGGCAGGCGGACGCGCAACCACTGCCCCACCAGGGAAGCCCCATGCAGGTGGTCTTGTCTCCCCGGCACGTATTCAACCATTAACCCACGACTCTGAACATCAAAACTCACAAACTGGTACCTTTAAAAAAAAGTGTGCTTTGGGTACGTCATCTTTACTTACTCATGGCCTGGTCAAGATTCATATTATTACTCTTCAAGGCCTCTTCAGCTGGCTCTCTCTGTGGAGGGAAACAGAGTTTTCACTAGGACTGCGTGTTAACAAAAGGAAAAGCTATCACTATTAACTCAGGGAAGTGATTGACATTAACCTAATATTGTTAGGTTTTGGAACTAGAAATACTTTTCTTCCTTGTGGTTAGAGAGAAATGTCTTCTAAATAAAAAATGCTTGTAATAAGAAAATGTATTGAATTGATTTTTAGAGGGAAGCACTTGTATTTAACACTTTAAACCCCAAACGTCCAGTGCCAGGAGAGTCTTGTTTCTGACTCTGTGGTTCAGTAGGGTGAAACCTCTCCCAGGGCAGCTGCAGGAAGTCACGGTAAGAGTCAGATTCTAGGCTCTGCTGTAAACTACTCTTCACCAAAAAATGTAAAAACAACATAACACGAAACACGTACGTTCATTTTGATAATTATCTCTCTGATTGAAACAGACTAGTCTCGGTGGAGGCCAAAACCAAGCTGGGCATGGTGCTGAAGCAGTGCAGGGCCAGTGTGGGCCTATCACCTCACCCGTGGGGAGGCTGGGCCCCCGGCCGCGCCCACACAGGGTCAGGGGCCTGCGCCCCCATGTGAAGTAAGTGGTCCCCTGCTCCAGTCTGGGGCCACTCTAGACCCATCGTTTAGGTACATCTGCAGCAATCAAAAGGTAAACACTCATTTGAATAAAGATTTGGAAAGAAGACATTTGAAGGGGCTACCTGGCAGATACTGAAGGGGCCACGTGGCAGATACTGAAGGGGCCACGTGGCAGATACTGAAGGGGCCACGTGGCAGATACTGAAGGGGCCACGTGGCAGATACAGGAGGCACTGCTCATGGTCTGAACTCCTGCCACTGGTTCTTAGGGACTGAAGAGACTGGGAGGCATTTTCAGAAGAAGCCCCTAAGATTTCCAACTCTCCCTACACACGATCTGAAACTCATGAAGCAAATAGGTCTGGTTAGGATTCTTTATCTGGACACGAGGATTTAGTACTTTATACCAAGTTTTCTCTTGAGATCTTGGTCAATGTACTGCATAAACGAATGAAAACTCACTTTTAATTATAAATGAAAAGAAAATATAAAACTGTATAAACCAATGAAAATTAAAAATCACACATCATTTTTTATTCTAGGAAAAGGTTCTCACACCTTTCTTGATAGAAATGATGTGGATCTTTGCTGTAGTTCAAAGCAATGATCCCTAAGCAGAAGCGCCCAGGTGAAAGGGGAATTTACGAGTTAGGTTTTGCCAACAATCTCATCCCCCAAGTCTTCCTTCCGTGTTACACATGACAAAGGTGGGCAGGACACAACAGGGCCATGCAGGGCAGGACACATGGCGGGAGGAGTAAAGTAAGACGCCAGTCACCGGGAAGCCCATGTCTGTGAGTTGTTTGATCAGCCGGGTCATGATCCAGGCCTCGTCCTGCTTGCCAGATGTTTTCATGCCCTAGAACCAAGTGTGGGAAGGAGAAAGTCCATGAGCCACGCTTTAATGCATTTCTTCCAGAAATGGGAGATGCCTAAAATTCATGTCGATTTACATGTCACAGTGTCTCTCTCGGTTACCGCTGAACAACGCTGTGCTCCACATTGCCCCGACAGTGTTTGGCGGCTCGTGCAATGAAATGCTTCAGGGTGCTTCTGAGGTTGGCATATGTGTGCAATTTATGGACTTAAAAACGCAAGATAATTATTTCTTTTCCCCAGAGAATGAATTTAGTTCATCACAATATGTACCGCTTCCATTATCAAATAATCATAATAAGTGCTCCCTCGAACACGACCCTATAATAACCATATAAAGTTTACTAAAAATTACATGGCTTTTGCCCTTTTATAACCTTTATTCTAAAAGATGACAAAATACAGGGTGTTCATTCCAACAGAAAAGACAAGATGAAAGGGACCAAAAAAACCTATTAATTTTATTAATTATTCATCGCGTATGGCCTGTAGGGTGGAGAAAAAAAATAAGTGGGGAAATGGCGGTGAGGGAGAGGATGAAGACAAAAGGAGGGAGGTCCAGTGGAAAGGAAAGGGCGGCGAGACAGAGAGGGGGCAGCAGGGCACCGCGGAAGGGCTGAGCGGCAAGATGTGACCACTCAAGAATCTCCTGCTCTTCTGCAATGAGGGGGATCTAACAATGCGTTACTACCACACACAAAGTATTCTTCACAGTGCTTTCAAAACTGAGCCTGCCACAATCACAGGATGGCACATGTGGGGTGACCGTAAACTAACAGGCTCACTTTCCTCTAGGAAGCGGCTTCTCTAGAGGTGATTTTAATCATTACTCTGTGGCCAGAGCCAGGTTTGCCAAGAATATACAATATTTTAACTGATCAATTTGGTGTTTCTGGTCCCATTATTAAAAGCATTATTTGCCAGCCTGATTGTGAAAAGACTTAATTTGAAGTCTGCAATCATTTCTACTCTTTATGAGCAAAAAGCCATGGTTTTAGTTTCTGGGTTCTGCTTACCGCTAATTGAATGGTTTTCAAATTGAAAAATTTTTGAACAGATAATACATTCACATGATTCAAAAGCAGAAAAAAGGGGCACGTGGAAGCATCTTCTTCCCGCCCCATGGCCCGTCCGCTGAGTTCTCCTCTCCTTACTCATCCTTCCAGGGAATTTTAAATTCAACAGAGGCCATTACGAGTACGTGTGTGCCTCACACTCACACACCCATTTTCTCTTCTCTTCCCCTGCCCCCCAAAAGCGGGGTTGTGCTATACAGGTTCTCTGTATCTTGCCTTTCACTTGGCCATATATTTCGTTGATCTTTTCATATCAATGTTTAGTTTCTTTAAAAAAAACTTTAGTTTTTCATAATATGGACGTAGCATAATTTAACTAGTTACCCCATCAATGTGCATCTAAGTTACTATTTTTTTGCTGTCCCCTGACAAGTAGAAGGGCTGTGTCAAAGTGCTGACGCATCTGTAATTTTGACAGATGACGCCGCACTGCCCTCCATTTGGGTTACACTAGTTTACATTTTCACCAGCAAGGTACGAGAGTGCTGGTTTTCCTACAGCTTTGCGAAGACAGCGTGTTTTGGATTTCTGCTGGGCTGAGAGATGAAAAATGGCATTTCTTCATGTTGTTTTAAATCGAATTCTCTTTCTGCAAGTCAGGTTGAATATCCTTTCACACGTTTAACAGTGACTTGTGTTCCTTTTCCATGGATCTCCTGCTTACATTCTTCGCTATTTGTCTACTGGATTACTGGTGGGTTTTTTAAAAAAAAAAAAGAACAGTTTCTAGGATCTTTCTCTATTTATCAGGAAGGTCAGTCTTCTCTATGACTTACAAATATTTTTTTCCAGTTTGTTATTTGTCTTTTGACTTTGAGGATGCAATTTTCTATCAGGTATGGTTTTTATGTTTACTGAAGTTTATAAGCCTTTCATTCCATGGCTTTTAGATTTTGGTCATAGTTAGAAAGGCCTCTTCCTCGCCAAGGTAGTTTTAAAAATTCTCTTACATTTTTGTCTTTCATATTTGAATTTGTGATCTACTTGGAAGCTGTCTTGGTGCGCACCCGTGCTGTGGACCTCACCTGATTTCTTCCGGAGGCTGTGCATCTGGGTGCAGAGAACTGAGTCCCTGGGCAGTGCTCACACTTCCTGCTCCCAGGACCCCATTACCTCTCTTAAAAACCGAGGATCCCAGGCCTTCCCTGGTGGCGCAGTGGTTGAGAGTCCGCCTGCCGATGCAGGGGACACGGGTTCGTGCCCCGGTCCGGGAAGATCCCACATGCCGCGGAGCGGCTGGGCCCGTGAGCCATGGCCGCTGAGCCTGCGCGTC
>NC_041227.1:125249526-125285360 GCF_002837175.3 Physeter macrocephalus
CGGGTTCGTGCCCCGGTCCGGGAAGATCCCACATGCCGCGGAGCGGCTGGGCCCGTGAGCCATGGCCGCTGAGCCTGCACGTCCGGAGCCTGTGCTCCGCAACGGGAGAGGCCACGACAGTGAGAGGCCCGCGTACCGCCAAAAAAAAAAAAAAAAAAAAAAAAAAAAAACCGAGGATCCTAAAGAAGTTTTGTTTATATGGGTTGTATTTATTGATATTTACTGTATTAGAAATTAAAACTAAGAAATTTAAAAAACTGTATTAATTTGTTTAAAGATAACCATAACAAAGCCATTATATGTTAACATAACAATGTTTTTTAATGGAAAATAATTATATTTTCTAAAACAAAAATTTTTAGTGAGAAGAGTGGCATTGTCGTACCTGACTGAATATCTCTCTACTGTCCGGCTTCACAGAAGCAGCTGGATTCACCCATCTGTCCCTGCCTTTGCTCTGCTGTGACAGCAATGGCACGTAGTCTCTGGAAAACCCCATTCTACGCTCGGCAGAGGGTCCTGAGAGCACTTTGAGAACCTCAGATCTCTCTGTCACTGTTACCTGGAGATACCACCTTGAAACTGAATGTTTTTAAGTGCCACCACTGATTTTTAGAGTTTATTTCCTTTAGTGTCGCACGCACCTTTTGGAGTCCTTTTTTGGGGGCGTTCCCCCAGGAGCTGCAGGAGGAGGTGCTTTCTTGGGAAGCGGCGTTGTTCCACATGCCCCCGTCCTCGTCTTCCCACTGACCGGCACCGAGGTTCGCATCATCCCCGCCGCTGCCCCAGCCTTCTTGCATAGATTTTGAAGCTAGAAAGAGAGGGAACGTGAACGTATCAGATTCACCATTCCCAAAGCAGACAATGGTGCCCTATAACATCATTTAGGGGGAGGCAGGACAAAAGGGGTGTGTACATAACCTACCTTTTACTACTTTGTTTCCCTTAGACCTAAGAATTTAATTTTCCCTACTAGAAATGTAATACACATGTATATGTGTACCTATTTTTTTCTTCAAACTTCAGCTATTTGTAGCCTGTGCTGTTCCAAACTCCTCTAACCAACTAGAGGTCATTTCGAAGCACGGACATTCTAACAATAAATCCTGGGGGCTACCGAAGGTGGCAATCTCTGCGTGATATGGAATGGCTGGTAAAATGCAGAGTCCTGAAAAACGTCACTATCCTCCCTGTCATGTGGTATGTCACGTGGACCAGTGCTCCCCCAACGCGACCATACCCGAGTCGCCAGGGGATCAGCAGAAATGCAGCAGGTCTGTGGCTGGGCCCAACAGTCTGCTCTTTTGACAAGCTCCCAGGAGATGCTCCCAGAATGACAGGGTGGAGACAGCTGAGGCTATAGGCAGAGGAGCTACAAGTTGAACACTGAGTTTCGATTTCAGGATATTATTTTTCTCCTTTCTTAAAATACAAAGCAATTCTTGGTATAAAAGTTACCCCAACTTTTCACTTCCTGGGGAATCTGAAGAAGGACAAATATCAGGTGACAGTACTGTTAGCTAGAGTCTGTAGGACGATGAAGACATGAGGCTTACAAGGTGGACAGGCATATAATTAGGCCTCCAAGGACAAATTATAAAAACAAATATATGACCTCAGTGCCTGAATCTAAATACCCAGGAGCTCCCCGTCCTTTAGACGTATAACAAGAAGTAATATAAATGAAATAAATAATCCAGCAGAATGGTTGGTTTACAGAGCATACTATCCAGTGTTAACAAAGTAACAAAATACTAAAACAATAAAGTTTCATTTTAAGATCTGAGACATTTAATGATGTCCAAAAAAAAAAAACACCACCGAGCTTCTGCAGCCATGTGAACAATTAATTGTAATATCAGACTTAAATAAGCAAACATATTCACGCTCTTTCATAAGTATCACATTGCAAAACAGCCACACATTACAGGATTCCACTTGGTAAACATGATCTGGACATTTGTAAGGATGTACATTTTATATGTATACTTATTATACTTTCAGATAATGGGAGGAAAACACAGCACGGTTTTTCTTTTTAAGAAAAGGAAAAAAGAGAGAAGAAGCATAAACCTGGAGAACCTAAAGCAGAATTTTGTTTACTTGAAAGCAAAGCAAGTGTCAGACTGCTGTTAAGTAACGTATGTTTCAAAACCTAATCTCAAAAAGAAAAATGGCCCGCCTTATCCACCTTGCTCAGCGCAACAGCAAGTTTAAACAGTCTGAATGGCAGGGAGGAGAACACTGCTGAAGGAGCGTGGAGGCCACTAACCATCAAGCAGCTATGCTTTATTGCTCTGATCCTTGTATTTATTTTTTTGTAAAAAGGAGAACATGGTCTTCTGTTAAAAGCTCCCTTGTGTTCTTGTATCAGACAGGGCAAATATTTCTATATAGTTTTAGTTTAACGTTAGACTTAACAATGAGGAAAGCGTCCTAAAACACTAATTCTTAAAATTCAACGAGAAGCATCTCTCTAAACAGACTGCCCGGGTCCATCTCGAACCGGCCAACCCAGGGTAGGCAGGAAGCACGGCTCACCTGGTTTGCACAGGGCTGGGGCGGCAGCGGGGGCACCGGCTCTTCCAAACGTCACCGCCGGCTCGGTGGGCTGGTCCCCCCATCCACTGCCGCTGCTGGGCGGCTTGCCCCATGCTGCTGTGCCGTTATCAACCAGGGTAGAAGGGGAGGATGGCTCTCCCCAAGAGTTTTCAGCCTTTGAATGAACATTAGGCATTTCTCCCCAGCCTGACGAAACTGAAAAGGGGAGCAGGGGAGAGAGAAAACAATAAAAATGAAACAGAGAGAGAAAGTAAAAATGGTAATCTCAAGTTCAAAATAATTTTGAGATAATCTATCTTTAGGATGGCTTTTAGTAGAAAGTGAAAAGGAGACAATATTGAATCTAATCAGATTTGTTCAGTTTTTCTTTTAAAGTTGCATTTTTCTCACTCCTGACCCCTACCCACTTAAAAGTCCATTATATTAAAAACTATTCAATTCACAGTATTTGCAACATGATAGAGTTTAAAAGAATAGTTTAACAACTAAAGTTTAAGAAGTGGCTCTTTTATTTCTGGTATTATACGTAACAACCTAAAAGAAATTTCATGTTACATTAATCTCTTATAAAAAAATTTACAAGTGGCAAATATACACTGAAAATTATTTTTGCTTATCTTTTGACTAACCATCAAAGACACAGATCTGGGCAAAGAAATGAGAAGATGGCAGATTAAACATGTACAAATAAAGTAATAATAGAGAACCCAGACAGTTCTCAGGTACCAGCAGTGGGCTGAGAAAGAGCTGAGGCATTCGTCTTTAAAGATGGGAACAGAGTGGAGGAATTATGGATAAGGGTGGTTCCAACAGACACACTGATTGCAAGTATTTTTTGCAAGAGTTTTTCAGAATTCTTCTGTCATTCTTACACCCAGTCCTGTTGCCATAGCATCCTGATCTGGGACTGGGATGCAATGAAACTAGATAAGGGTCCCTAATGAATCCAGAGGTTATGGCATCACTATCTACAGGCACAGAAGTGGTCACGAGACCAGGCAACAGTAAGGATCTCCCCACCTTCTTTATACTTTAGTAAGAAAAACATCTTATGTTACATATGCAAACTTCATTTTTTCCGAATCAACCCAAATTCTGCTCCTTTTGCTTTTGCCCATAAGCTCACTTGACACTACTGATAGTCACACTGACAGCTCATATCACTTGTAATTTTCTTACAGATACAGTTTCTCGGAGATAGAACTGGGAATGTTTTAAATACTAACTGAAGAATAGAAAGCATAAAATACAAGTAGCCAACCACAAATTTTAAGTTATTTGGTTAAAATATGGATATTACCATCTCCATTATGAAATTTATTCATTTTCTGACTAAAAACAGAGTGTGATCGGCTCCCATGATGCTTTACTCTAATAAAATGCAATAATATTGATTCACAATAAAAGTACATGCAACCTATGAATCATTTAAAATTACAAGCTCTATGCTGAGCAATATATTATGTAAATTATTACCAATATCAGGGAAGTTAGCCCTAATTGCTGTTGTCGGCAATTGCTAACTGTAATATTACCTATAATTACACAAAAAACAATAACGCATTTTGGGAGAAGGAGTTTTACAAATCGAAGGGACAAAATTAAATTAGGAAAATTAACACAGATGACAAAAATTACGGAAGTTTTGGGAAGCTAAAATAATACATGTGTTGCTAAAGGCCAATCAGCTATAAAAATATTGATTTACTGTTGGTAATTAAATAACAAATTCACCTAAAATCTGTCTGTCACCCTTATACTGCCATCTCTTTGAAAGACAATACTACAAATTAATTAAGTCAAAACTAAGAATAAATGTTAAAACCCTGGTAATTATAGTTAAAGAGGTTTTAATTCCTGAGAAAGCAGCATGAATAGGTCTACAGAGTATTTTTATATGGAAGGCAAACGATCTGCAAGTGGCAGGTTCTAAAACCTTAGAAATAAATGGAAGAATAATTGCTCACTCAGAAAATCAAGAAAACAGTATTTCCAGTTTAAGTTGATCTCTGGCAAGAAAATAATTTACCTACAAGGCCAAACTAACATACACATCAGAATGAGTGCACCACCTGACAACCGAGAGCCTCTAGAAGAGATGCTAAAAACCCAGGCACACCAGAACGCTTTGATGCAAAGCAAATATTTTCGGTAGCTAGGAAATAATTTTAAATACATACTACTAAAATAAATACGATCTCCACTTTTAATGTTTATCGCTCAAGTGAATTTGGTACCCCTGTTGTTAATAATTTTATAGAAGTTCTTTTAAAGTTGGGCTTAACGAGGCTGAACAAATTTCTACCTTGCATTAAAACATTGATATTAAAGTTTTAAAAAATGGTCCATGGGATACAGGAGTCATTACCCCCCCCAACCCCCCCCCCGTTTTTTTTTTGGCCACACTGCATGCGGGACCTTAGTTCCCTGACCAGGGATTGAACCCATGCCCCCTGCAGTGGAAGCGCAGTCTTAACCAGGGAAGTCCCAATTATCTCTCTTCTTCAACTGAACAAACACAGGGCTGGGAATAAAATAACAACAGCAATGAGATGCCACCAGAATATGTAGTTTTCGTTTTAAATATACAGTTAAGTCCCCTACATACGAACGAGTTACGTTCCGAGAGCGCGTGTGTAAGTCCAATTTGTTCGTAAGTTCAACGAAGTTAGCCTAGGTACCCAACTGACACAATCGGCTATACAGTACTGTACTGTAATAGGTTGATAATACTTTTCACACAAATAATACATAAAAAACAAACACAGAAAAAGAAAACATTTTTAATCTTGCAGTACAGTACCTTGAAAAGTACAGTAGTACGGCACAACGGCTGGCATACAGTACAAGGGGCTGGCATGGAGTGAACAGGCAAGAAGAGTTGCTGACGAGGAGGGAGAGGAGGTGGGAGACGGTAGAGCTGAAGGATCGTCAGCAACAGGAGACGGAGGGCAAGCTGCAGTTTCACTCACTCACCCTGGGCTTGAAATAAAGATACTGTACCACTGTACTCTATACAGCACTGTACAGTACAGCACACAAAAGCGCAACCACTTGTAGAGGATGCACGCACGTGACAACGTACGCCAGACAGGTTGTTACCGAACCCAGGTCCGGCTGCTCACCGCTCAAAAGCCAATAAAGAGGCCAGGTTGGTGGAAATGAAAGTTTGCTTTATTTTGGATGCTGGCAACAAGCGGGGAGGGTGGGGAGGGCGGACGCCTGTCCAAAGGCCGACTCCCCCCTCCCCCGACAATCAGGGGGCAAGAGATTTTATAGACAGAGGGAGGGGGCTGCATGTAGAAACAGCACAGTCAGCTCTGACAGGCATCTTGAAATTGGCCATCAGTGGTCTGACCAGAGTCATCTGGATTGTTTTAGGTACAGTTAATCTTCAGTTCCAGGGTCTGTTCGTTTCCATTTCCTTGAGGCCAATTCTTGGAATTGTGGCAGCTTACGTCATGGCTACAGCCTGCTCATCATGTAGGTAACTTCTTCCACCTGGTGTCGGTTTCAGTGTCTATAAGACAGCTCACAGGATACGGCTCAGAATACTATCTACAGCCCTTGAGGAGGAACTAAAGGTCCTTGACTATGTTTACTGACTAAACTATTATTGTTTGGTCTCCTCTGACTGTCTTCCTTTGTTTCTGCATTTTCTCACTTCTCTGATTAAACTTATTCTTCGGCTGAAGTTTTTCCACAGACAAGAGGCAGGCTGAGGACATGGTGGGAGGGGGCAAGGACCCTAGGGTCCTGTTCCGTTTCAATGTGAACTAACTAATGTGACTGGACATGTGAACGCACATTCACATCTCTGAAAGTTTGCAACTTGAAGGTTGGTATGTAGGGGACTTACTGTACATTCTTTATCTTTCTATCAGAACGGAGAAAACCAGGGTGCCCAAGTGCTGCAGGCCCAGAAGACTGGCGTGAAAATGAGCACACAGCAGATAAGAGGCCAGGAAACAGAACCTAGAGAAAGAGAATCTTCACCCGACTCAAAGGTTCTCATCCTAAGCACTACAGACAGTTAAGTTGGGAGGTGGCATTCATTCGTTCTTCTGTGAAATAAGAAATCAATGCCAGCTTGTTCCATGGATGCTACTTAGAGAGTTTTACAAGTGTGACAGGCACTCCTTTTGGGGAAGACAGGTTCAGTTAAAAAGTGACCAATTACAATTAAGTGAAGGAAAAATAAAGGACTGAAAATTTAATTGATGAGGCATTTGAGAACCTGCTATGTGCTTGGTATTTTTAGGTACTAACTTAAGTATTAACGAGATGGGAGTTTGCTCATAATGATGGCACTTAAGCCTAATGTAAATTTATTACAATGCTTGGATGGCTGCTGGCTTACGGAGGGGCAGAGCAGCAACAATTTTTCATATTTACTGCAGCAGCAACAATTAATTTTTCACATTTGAAATCAAGATAGGTACTTAGAGTGAAGCTTTATGTGGAAGAGTTTGCTCAGTCAGATGCAAAGCATCCCATACTTTTAAGAACGCCCTGTTTATCGGGCACTCATTTGACACTTCTGTTCCAAAAACAGGGGGGTCTACCTGAGGGTTACAGATAAGGGTCCTTTTTAAAGCTGACCACGTGGTCTCAAGTTGCACAACAGCCTCTTAGGAAGAGCTGCCTTTGCCCGTCTTACGGGGTCATCACAGAGGGCAGGTATCAGAAACAGAAAAAAGAAGCTTTTATTTTAGTGCATTAATACCGATTTTAAATGGGCTAACTCTTTCTTACTGATATGCCGTGTAGGGGGGCAAATGGCATCTTTGTCTCATTTTTCTATTCATTTTGAACTGAAGGTACCTAAAGTGAAAACATTCGTGTGTATCCCCAGGACCTGCACTGACAGGCATCTCCTCCTACTTCCTGAGCAGGACTTCCGATTCCCTGGTCCTCCTTCACGTCCAGCCTGACTTACCAAGTCCCTCAACACACAGGAAAGTATAAACAGCCTAACCAAACTGAAACCCAAGAAAAATCTCACACCCACACAAAGCACTGATTGCTCACAGCTCATTCCTCTTTCAGTAACTACTGCATGGTGCTTAAGATAGAATTCCTCTGGCTGGAGGGGTCGGTGAGATCGATTTCTGAGGTTACGGTGTGAAAATAGTCACGCTCTAACAGCATCTTGCTGATTCACTCCATCTGCAGGTGACTCTACTTTTGAGTATCATTTTTATACCAAAGGACGATAAAAGAGCAATTGAGCTCCTAGGACGGGGCGGCTTGCAGGCAGGACAATGTCCTCCAGCTTCTGCTCTAAGGAGACTTAGAGAAACAGCACATGTGTTTTATCTACCTAGGGAGAGGATTCCCATATCCAATCTCTTCCAAGTTTTAGTTTATCGAATGCGTGATATGCTTCTTCCATGATTAACTCACACAATCTCTGCCTTTGGTTATGTTTGTGCCAGAAAACTGAACGATAAAGCAAATATAATATCATTAGAATAAGAATCCAATGCAAAGTCAAGTCTGCTTCTGGCTGGGGCCTCCTCCAACCTCATGAGACAGCTACAGGGATTCCCACCGGCACAGCTGAATGCCTGGCGAAGGTTAATGAGACACATTTCCGAGGAGCTGAGAATAGGTAGATAGGTAGGTAGGATACGGATTAAAAAATGTTCTGGAATAAGAGCGACATTAGCAGTATTCTTCTGGTTTTCTGATTGACATGTGGCACTATATTTCACGTCCATCCACTGTGAGAGGACACAGCCCTAGGCAAGATATCATGACCCCACCATGTCACTGGTTTCACTCAGATCAAGCCTACAAATGGCCTTCATATTTGACTCTAGATTAACTGGGTAGTTATCTCTCTAACCCCTCACCTCACCACCTCCCAGTCCCTCTCAAATTATCTGTACGTCTTGATGAAACCTGACAAAGTTCAGGGGTGAAAGAAACCGTCTCTGGAGATTCTCTCTTAATCTCATTGCTAGATTCAGAGTTTACTGTGAAGATAAGTTATTCATCAAATGTTTTATTAATTAATATTCAATGTTCTCCTGTGTCTGCAAATTGATTTTTAAGTGTCCCAGAATATTTACTTCTAAGTGCACAAGATAATCGGGCTGTATTTCAGGATCTGCTTTCACTTCCTTAGAAACGTAAGTAAGGGCTACGCTTGCAGGTCTGGCCCAGACTTACCCCAGGCCTCTGGGCAGAGCTGAGAGGAGGCTCCGCTCCAAGCCAGCTGACACCACTTCACACCCTACGCCACCAGTGAGACCCCCTGAGTCTGAGAAGGACTGGGCAGGGCAGCTTACCATCTCTGATCAAAAGGCAGGCATGAGGTATTTCTCTAGATTATTACTGTACTGTGTCCCAGCTCCAGAATGGGTTTGAACCACATCCAAATAATCCAGTTTATGAAGCTACACTGCATTTCCTAAATTAATATCAGTTTTCCTTAGGCTCATGAGGAAACTAATATTAACAGGAATGGGACAAAAAAAAAAAAAAAAAAAAAAAAAAAAGACTGTCCCGGGACTTCCCCGGTGGTTCAGGGGTTAAGAATCCACCTTCCAATGCAGGGGATGTGGGTTTGATCCCTGGTCGGGGAACTAAGATCCCACATGCCAAGGGGCAACTAAGCCCACGCGCTCTGGACCCTGCACCCCACAACTAGAGAGAAGGCCACGCGCTGCAATGAAGAGCCCACGTGCCGCACGCAACGAAGATCCCCCGTGCCGCAACTCAGACCTGATGCAGCCAAATAAATAAACTAAAAAAAAAAAAAAAGAAGACTGTCCTGTAGCATTTACTTTTTTTTAAAAAAAAAATCTATTTTATATTTTATTTTGGGCTGTGTTGGGTCTTCGCTGTTGCGTGTGGGCTTTCTTTAGTTGCGGTGAGCGGGGGCTACTCTTCATTGCGGTGCGCGGGCTTCTCATTGCAGTGACTTCTCTTGTTGCCGAGCATGGGCTCTAGGTGCTCGGGCTTCGGCAGTTGTGGCACAAGGGCCCAGTAGTTGTGGCTCGCGGGCTCTAGAGTGCAGGCTCAGTAGTTGTGGTGCGTGGCCTTAGTTGCTCCACGGCATGTGGGATCTTCCCGGACCAGGGCTCGAACCTGTATCCCATGCACTGGCAGGCAGATTCTTAACCACTGCACCACCAGGGAAGTCCTGTAGCATTTACTTTTATAAAACTGGACACACACAAAACCCTGTATGATTGAGAAACCATATTTTGTAAGACAGAAGAGATCAATACCCTTAAGTGGTGATGATCAACAACTGAAAAGCAACCCAAACTCTGAGATGAGTGACCATTTTGTAAAATCAGTGTAGGTCAAGAGTGAAACTGCAGAATCTATAAAAGACCCACTCTGTAAATAGCAGAAACCTCGTCCGATAGTCATCAGGTGTGGGGCTTCATTTGGAGGGGGAATCCCAGTCGATCGGCGACAACCAGGCTGCGCAAGTGTTCCAGCCACTATAGCTAAGCCACTGCCTAGCAGTGCTGTCGCTGCTGCTCCCATCGCTGATCTGAGCCGCCCAGGTGTCACAATCCCTGAGCGGGAGGGCCACCGGCCGCATGTACGAAAATGCACGGAGAGGACCCAAAGGAAGAAGCGCTCTGTCGTCACCATGAGGGGAACTGGGGAAGGCGTGACTGCTCCCTCTGTGGCGCAAAGAAGAGCTGGTCTCGAGGGCTGGGACAGCGACAGGCTCAGATCACCTGTGGTTCCTGAGAAGGATGGACTCTGCTCCCATCGCAAACGAGCGCTTGGTTCAGGTCAGACGTGCGTATCACAGGTGATGTGGGGCAGGAATAATGTCTCAATGCGGCTACCTTGCGTCATGGGAGAATAAGAGACTAACGATATCAACGAAAAAAATTACTGAGTAACCCCCTCATCATCCCTTGCGATACGCTACGTGTGCGCTGTCTCTGCATGTGGCTCAGTACGTGGAAACAATTCCTCTAAGTGTTTGTTTATCTCTGTAAAGTGGTAAAATAAAATCCACAACTGCTTTCACACTATCACCACAACTACAGAGATCACACAGGTGCATAAGGCCCGAGGGCCGGAGGGGAGAACAGGAAGACAGAAACAGCTACTGTGGTAGAATGGAGCACATTTTCCTGCTTCTACGTTCAGTGAGACTATGTACAATTCGTTAAAAAAATATTATCTATAAATATTTTTCACATACAAGAAAATGATTTTGGTCCTTCCAACCAAACAGGAATGCTTTTATCCAGGGTAAAGCTCATTCTTTGTCTACTAAAAACCAGTAAGAGGAGATTCTAAGGGTAAAATATTAAAGAGGAAAAAAAAGATCACAAATGTACGTAATGATGTCCCACTCTCTGTGGGGTGTCATGGATGTAATGTTTTAGAAGTGGCAGCAGGCAAGGTATGTGTTGCCATCTGAGAGACCTCACCACTTCCTCACCACGTGTGCCCTCGCTAAGCTATTTAACTGCCCAGGGAGTCCTCTGTGAAATGAGGCCCTGGGGGCTGTCAGGACCACAGGAGATGATGCATCAAGATGGGCCGCGCGTGGCTGCTCAGCGCTGCCAGGCCACACTTACCGCCAGGACGCCGGCGCCAGGCACAGGGCACATTTCAGCCGGAGCTTTTCCAGAAGACAATGAGCAGGGGATGAGGGGGTTCAAACCGCGACCTCTGAGGAAGAGTCATGGGAATGAGGGCTTCCGGAAGAAAGACTTGGGTGGGTGGGACACGACGGCTGCCTTTAACTATCAGCCCTTCTTGGAGTACTGTGTATACCTTTACTATAATGCTAACCACAACACTAAACTTTATACTACTGGCCTCTCCCACTGGACCATATCTTAATGTTTACATCCCTTCATTTCTGGCATCAGTTACCTTTCTTCCTTCTTGCTTCCCCTCATTCTCTCAAGTACTTTATCAAATTTAAGTGCCTAGAAATGTTAATCATGTATTAGTAAAAAACAGGAATCACAAATTCAGATACCCCAGGGAGCCGGCCAGTTAATGTAAACAGGCCCACATAAGAAGAATAACAGCACAAGCTTGATGATCAATAGCTACTGCTCAAAGGCTTCAGTGCTGGGGTATAACAGGGGGTGGTGGGGAGTGTGGCAAACTAGAAAGCACACGCCTCATCCAAAGGGGACCATTCTAGTTCACTGCTGCCGTGGAAATCCAATGTATCAGAGCTTCCAGGTTTCCAAAAGAAGCCAGATATCTGGAATTTTATATAAAACATTTTCATTAAAAAATGTTGATTCAGGGGAGTTCCTTGGTGGCCTAGTGGTTAGGATTCCGGGCTTTCACTGCCGTGACCCGGGTTCAGTCTCTGGTTAGGGAACTGAGATCCCACAAGCCGAGAAGTGTGGCCAAAAGAAAAGAAAAAAAAAAGTTGATTCCCATAAAGAATGTGGGCCCAAGAGGCACATCTGTGGGACCAGGTGTAGCCCATGGACCACCAGGTTTTTGAACTTCGGTTTAGTGACAATGAAGTGCATGTAGAGGCTAAGACAGTCTTGAGCTCCATAAAGAATTCCTGATGTGGTGAGTTGCCAGGGAGCCTGAGAGGAGGCTGGAGGGAGGTATCTGAACTGAACACAGAAAGGAGGACAGCTCTCCTTTCACCCCAGCTGCCGAATGCTTGCAGTGGAAACCAAACAGCTGCCCACATGCCCAGGCTGCCCTAGGCAAGATGACGGCCCCTCCACCCGACCACGGCACCTCACCACCTGACACCCTACCTGCATACGTGCTAACTCACGGAGCCTTGGCCTCCCTTGCTAGACCGCACACCCACCAGGGCAGGGATTCTGTCTGTTTTGCTCCCTGCTGTATCCCCAGCAACCAGAGCGCTGCCTGGCACCTAGCAGGTCCCAGTAAACACATGCGGAATAAATGCGTATATCCACTGTGGAACTATGATCTCTGGGTCTGAATACTGCCTAGCAACCCTTCAGGGGCCCCCGGTCAGCTCTGTCCATTCTTTACATGCTCCCAATCACACCTGGCCTCTGCTCACACCTCTGCTCCAAGCCCTTGCACCCGCAGGCTGGTGTCCTCCATACTCTGAAGAACACCAGAAGGTGCCCCTCACCCTCGGGTCACAGCCAGCCGGCCTCCTCTACAAGACAGATGGCGTGCCCTCTCCGACGGGATGTGGGGTCTCCTTCCTTTGCATCCATCTCCCTCTCCACACGCCCCTTTCTATCAGCTTTTAAACACGCTCAGAATTCCACCATCTTAAACAAAAATCTCTCCGCTCGACCTTGCCCCTTTGCTCACTGCCATTCTCCCAGAGCTGTACCTTCAGCCCCATCTCTGGCTGAGACCCAGTCTTCCATAGCCAACCTCTGTTGTCCCCTCCACGGGACATGTCTCTGCTGTGCTCCCGGAGAAGTCAGTGCATGTCACCATTATCTGCCCACCTGCCGGAGTTCTGCACCCTCTTTGCTCACCTTCCTTCTTTGCTCCCGCATCCAAATGGTTTCCAAGTCTGGCTGCCATCTCTGTCTGTACCCCCTGCCACTATTCCAACCCAGGCTGCCCCGTCACACCAAACACGGCTTAGCTCACCTCCTCAACTCCAGCTTTGCTTCCCAGTAATCCCCTCTTCATTTTATAGCTGAAATGATTCTACAAGTCAGTCTGATCATTCAATCTGCTTAATCTTCTCAACAGCTTCCCACACCTCTGGATACACCCCAGCTCCTTCACATGGCCTGAAAGAACTTGCCCACTCTTGCCCTGGTCTCTTCTCTCTGCAAGGTCTTCCCATCACCCCTACCACTTATCCCAAGCACCAACCACTCTGAAGTTTTTGGTTCCTCAAATATGCCACCTTCTCTCTTGCCTCCAGGCCTTATATGCTAGTCCCTCTATCTGAAACACTCTTCTGCACTATCACCCAATATCTGCTCACCCCCGACCCCTCATGATCAAAACCTTGGTCAGGTGCCATCCTATATGCCATACTTTCCTGGTCCGCATTCTGTAATTGTCTGGGTACTTGTCTTTCTGGAGGTTCAAAAAGGGCAGACCTTCCGTCTTCTACACGGTTACATCCCAGCACACAGGAGGTGTTCCACAATGCATTTGGATTAAATGTATGTCAAATAAAATGATAAAGGTACCAGTTCTAGAAGCGTTCATACTGATGGGTATGAGAGCATGAGAAAACTTACAAACTATAGGGCTTTGCTGGGTGACCATAAACCACGTGCCTGAGGAGGCCTGGAGGTGGGAGCTGGATCAGGGCGGCTGGTCTGGGATGGAGCTCTGGTACAGGCAGTGGAGGCGCAACACAGTCTCTCCTCATATGTTTCAATAATGTCCGATGGTCACGACTGTTTTTTTTTAACCCAAATCTCTGCATGTGACAGTCAACAGGCACTCAGCATCCATTCTGCTGCTTTCTATTAGCCTTCTTGTATTACAGAGGCCCAAAGGTAAAGAAAACTACACTGTAGACTCCCTTGCAGGTTGGGTTCTGGATGTAAATTCGGTTCCATATATAAGATGATTGAGTGAGTGACCACGGAGTAAGGACTCTATCCTTAGTCTTGTCTTTATGGCATGTTTTTAACATTTAGGAATGGCATAAAACTGGAAGGAAAAACTCATATGCTGATTACAGAATCAAGGTTCAAAAAGATCTCAAGAGGCTGGGGGACTTGAACGCAAGTTTACCAGGAACAAAGTGTTACACCTAGGATCAAGCCACCAACTGCACAAGGACAGTCCTGAGTGAGGAGGTCTCACAGCGGCCTTAACAAAAAGAAAGACTTCAGATTTTAAGCTCAATTTAAGAAAAATAGTGTGCCATGGCTCAAGAAGACTAAATGAAACTTAGAATGCATTGCTAGGAGTACGGCTGTGGGAACGAGGGAGGTTAGTCTCAACTAATTCTGCACTGTTTAAACCATACTTAAAGCAATGACATCAGTTCTGGGCACGAGGACCCACAGGCTATAGCTTTTCCAGTTGACAACAAAGAGGATTTACAACCATGACCATAAGGAATAGTGGCTGGAGCTAGGAATATTTACTTCCTGTAGACTGGGTAGATGGGACATGATACTCATATGCAGTTGTCTGAAATTCTGAGGCATGAGAAATCAAGCCTTGCTTTGTATTGTCCCAAAGTGAAACAAATGATTCTAGAAATTGGATTAGGCTGCCTGAGGCTCAGTCTAAAGACACAGTAGCCAGAGTGACCAGGAAAGAAGTGTGCCGGGTGGGGGCAGGGCCTCCCTGGCACTACTTGCTTGGTGAGTGTGTAAAAGAGGGAAGCCCTTGAATATAATGCCCTGAGTTGGACTATCTTCTCTCTCTCTTTTTAAAAATTTATTTATTCATTTACTTATTTTTGTCTGCATCGGGTATTTGCTGCTGCATGTAGACTTTCTCTAGTTGCGGCGAGCGGGGGCTACTCTTTGTTGCGGTGCGCGGGCTTCTCACTGCGGTGGCTTCTCTTGTTGCGGAGCACGGGCTCTAGGCGTGCGGGCTTCAGTAGTTGTGGCGTGCAGGCTCAGTAGTTGTGGCACGCGAGCTCCAGAGCACAGGCTCAGTAGTTGTGGCTCGCGGGTTCTAGAACGTAGGCTCAGTAGTGGTGGCACACGGGCTTAGCTGCTTCGCGGCATGTGGGATCTTCCCGGACCAGGGATTGAACCTGTGTCCCCTGCATTGGCAGGCGGATTCTTCACCACTGTGGCACCAGGGGAGCCCCTGGACTATATTCTCTGGCTGGTCCCTCCCAGCCCGGGAGCCCAGTCCTCTCACCACTCGGGCATACCCTTTGGACCAAGGACCAATATTCAAGTCAGAGATGTGGAGCTTCTGTTAGTTCTCTAGTTGCGAAGTCCAGCTGAAGTGAATTCTCTCTCTCTATCTCTCTCTCGCTCTCTCTCTCTCTCTCTCTCTCTCTCTCTCTCTCTCTCTCTCTCTCTCTCTCTCTCTCTCATGGTCCGGGCAGCGTGTTTATCCTCAGTCACAATTCACGCTCCCTGTGGGCAGGCTCTGGTCTGAATCATCTTCTCTTCTCTTCCACTACAGTATCTAATAGAATGCCTTGCACAAAGCAGGAACTCAAAACACAGATTTTAGTCTAATTTTAGCATTTTTCTTTCAACTGAAATCAAAACATGATTTGTACTGTATAATGCCATCACATTTTACAAAGATGGTTTTATTTCACTGTTAACCACATCAGAAACACCTGTGGAGCTTTAAAAATGGCCAGGAAACAGGCTTCCCTCCAGACCAATGACACTAGCAATCTCTGAGACTGGTATCCCCCAGTCCCCAAGCTCCCGGGTAATTCTAACGAAAGCCCTCTGGTGTTGAGAACCAGTGGTTTATCTCATAAGGAAGTGAAGACTTGGGACTTCCCTGGTGGTCCAGTGGTTAACACTCTGAGCTTCCACTGCAGGGGGCACAGGTTCGATCCCTGGTCTGGGAACTAAGATCCCGCATGCCGTGCAGCAAGGCCAAAAAAAAAAACCACCAAAAAGCCTTTGTAATAAGTAAACACAAACATAATGGTCCCCAATCTTTCCGAAGAGGATGTATTTCTTCTTTCCTCTCCTTTCTTTTGAAGGCGCTTAATGTTTTTTTTTTCTTGAATCAAAAGCTATCAGAGAATCCTACTTAACTTCCTTCTCTTTGGGTAACACTCAATACGATATTGTAAGGTGAAGGGCACTAAAAACAGTTTAATGTTATTTGCTACAAAAACACCAGTCGAGTATGTGTGCAGATGTAACGAGAATGAACCTTTTTCTTTGCCTCTAAAGGAACACACAGACCCCACGTACCTGGACCGAGCAGCGGCGATCGGTTCAGCTGGGCGCTGGCCGGGTGCGTCGGGGGCGCCTCGGCCACGTCTGCGCTGGTGCTCACGGTGGTGGTGCCGGTGCTGGTGGTGCTGCTGGCCGAGGCACTGCTCTGGATGCCCGGGTTGTTTCTGTCCCACATGTTTACAGTTTTATTGTTGTAGTTGCTCGGGTCGCCCCAAGCTGAGGTACCGTCATCAATTTCCATTTTGCGTCGAATAGATGGCGGGGAAGGTTCCTCCCAGCCCGTGGCCTCACTGCTGTCCTTCTGTTTGACAGGGACCGGTCCCCCAATCCACCCTGCTCCTGTCTGCCTAACGGAAGTGGCTCCTCCCCAGTTACTCGCACTGCTGTCTTGGGGTTTGCTCGCCCAGTTCGGTTGGGGGCCGGGCTTTAAAGACTCCCCCCAGCTTGTCCCTGGATTCACCTTTGCATTTGTGCCATTGCCCCAGCCACTGGTCACGGACCTTGGAGCCTCATTCCAGCCAGACCCTGATCGATTACTGTCAGCATCCCATCCGGAGCCGTTTTTTTTCCCATCCCCCAAGTGTCCAAGGACAGAAGACGAGTCTGCCCAATCTCCCCCTCCTGCGCTCCAGGCTGGATTCGATTTGTGTCCATCTCCCCAGTTCTGAGATCTGGGTTTTTGAGGCTCACCCCAGGTGGGTGACTTGTCCTCCTGATTTACGGTCCCACTCCAAGCGTGGCCACTCTTGGCCGCAGCAGCATTATTAACAGCAGTAGAGCTTATCGTGTCCCCCCAAACCCCGGGGCCATTTGGCGCTTTGCTGCTGCTATCTCCCCAACCTGTGTTTGCTGGCGCAGCAGCAGGTGGTGAGCTGACCCACCCCGATACTGAAGAGGTATTTGTACTGTTCATGATGGACCCATCGTTCTTCCCCCCTGAGTTGGAAGGCTGAGTAGCTGCACAACCCCAGGCCTCTGTCCCATTGTCATTCTTTCTCTCAGACCTTGGGGATTCTTCAAATTCCCAGGCAGTGTTTTGCTTTACTGGAGTCTGTCCCCAACCAGTATTAGACAGAACTCTTGGGTCAAGATCGTTCCTTGGCAATTGGATGTGCCCTTGGTCTAGAATCCCTTTGTCTCGCCTTCGGCCTTCTGTTCCTTCCCTCCCAGCGCTTCCTTCGTTGTGGCTGAGTTGCGGTGAGCGGGGGCTACTCTTCATTGCGGTGCGCGGGCTTCTCATTGCAGTGACTTCTCTTGTTGCCGAGCATGGGCTCTAGGTGCTCGGGCTTCGGCAGTTGTGGCACAAGGGCCCAGTAGTTGTGGCTCGCGGGCTCTAGAGTGCAGGCTCAGTAGTTGTGGTGCGTGGCCTTAGTTGCTCCACGGCATGTGGGATCTTCCCGGACCAGGGCTCGAACCTGTATCCCATGCACTGGCAGGCAGATTCTTAACCACTGCACCACCAGGGAAGTCCTGTAGCATTTACTTTTATAAAACTGGACACACACAAAACCCTGTATGATTGAGAAACCATATTTTGTAAGACAGAAGAGATCAATACCCTTAAGTGGTGATGATCAACAACTGAAAAGCAACCCAAACTCTGAGATGAGTGACCATTTTGTAAAATCAGTGTAGGTCAAGAGTGAAACTGCAGAATCTATAAAAGACCCACTCTGTAAATAGCAGAAACCTCGTCCGATAGTCATCAGGTGTGGGGCTTCATTTGGAGGGGGAATCCCAGTCGATCGGCGACAACCAGGCTGCGCAAGTGTTCCAGCCACTATAGCTAAGCCACTGCCTAGCAGTGCTGTCGCTGCTGCTCCCATCGCTGATCTGAGCCGCCCAGGTGTCACAATCCCTGAGCGGGAGGGCCACCGGCCGCATGTACGAAAATGCACGGAGAGGACCCAAAGGAAGAAGCGCTCTGTCGTCACCATGAGGGGAACTGGGGAAGGCGTGACTGCTCCCTCTGTGGCGCAAAGAAGAGCTGGTCTCGAGGGCTGGGACAGCGACAGGCTCAGATCACCTGTGGTTCCTGAGAAGGATGGACTCTGCTCCCATCGCAAACGAGCGCTTGGTTCAGGTCAGACGTGCGTATCACAGGTGATGTGGGGCAGGAATAATGTCTCAATGCGGCTACCTTGCGTCATGGGAGAATAAGAGACTAACGATATCAACGAAAAAAATTACTGAGTAACCCCCTCATCATCCCTTGCGATACGCTACGTGTGCGCTGTCTCTGCATGTGGCTCAGTACGTGGAAACAATTCCTCTAAGTGTTTGTTTATCTCTGTAAAGTGGTAAAATAAAATCCACAACTGCTTTCACACTATCACCACAACTACAGAGATCACACAGGTGCATAAGGCCCGAGGGCCGGAGGGGAGAACAGGAAGACAGAAACAGCTACTGTGGTAGAATGGAGCACATTTTCCTGCTTCTACGTTCAGTGAGACTATGTACAATTCGTTAAAAAAATATTATCTATAAATATTTTTCACATACAAGAAAATGATTTTGGTCCTTCCAACCAAACAGGAATGCTTTTATCCAGGGTAAAGCTCATTCTTTGTCTACTAAAAACCAGTAAGAGGAGATTCTAAGGGTAAAATATTAAAGAGGAAAAAAAAGATCACAAATGTACGTAATGATGTCCCACTCTCTGTGGGGTGTCATGGATGTAATGTTTTAGAAGTGGCAGCAGGCAAGGTATGTGTTGCCATCTGAGAGACCTCACCACTTCCTCACCACGTGTGCCCTCGCTAAGCTATTTAACTGCCCAGGGAGTCCTCTGTGAAATGAGGCCCTGGGGGCTGTCAGGACCACAGGAGATGATGCATCAAGATGGGCCGCGCGTGGCTGCTCAGCGCTGCCAGGCCACACTTACCGCCAGGACGCCGGCGCCAGGCACAGGGCACATTTCAGCCGGAGCTTTTCCAGAAGACAATGAGCAGGGGATGAGGGGGTTCAAACCGCGACCTCTGAGGAAGAGTCATGGGAATGAGGGCTTCCGGAAGAAAGACTTGGGTGGGTGGGACACGACGGCTGCCTTTAACTATCAGCCCTTCTTGGAGTACTGTGTATACCTTTACTATAATGCTAACCACAACACTAAACTTTATACTACTGGCCTCTCCCACTGGACCATATCTTAATGTTTACATCCCTTCATTTCTGGCATCAGTTACCTTTCTTCCTTCTTGCTTCCCCTCATTCTCTCAAGTACTTTATCAAATTTAAGTGCCTAGAAATGTTAATCATGTATTAGTAAAAAACAGGAATCACAAATTCAGATACCCCAGGGAGCCGGCCAGTTAATGTAAACAGGCCCACATAAGAAGAATAACAGCACAAGCTTGATGATCAATAGCTACTGCTCAAAGGCTTCAGTGCTGGGGTATAACAGGGGGTGGTGGGGAGTGTGGCAAACTAGAAAGCACACGCCTCATCCAAAGGGGACCATTCTAGTTCACTGCTGCCGTGGAAATCCAATGTATCAGAGCTTCCAGGTTTCCAAAAGAAGCCAGATATCTGGAATTTTATATAAAACATTTTCATTAAAAAATGTTGATTCAGGGGAGTTCCTTGGTGGCCTAGTGGTTAGGATTCCGGGCTTTCACTGCCGTGACCCGGGTTCAGTCTCTGGTTAGGGAACTGAGATCCCACAAGCCGAGAAGTGTGGCCAAAAGAAAAGAAAAAAAAAAGTTGATTCCCATAAAGAATGTGGGCCCAAGAGGCACATCTGTGGGACCAGGTGTAGCCCATGGACCACCAGGTTTTTGAACTTCGGTTTAGTGACAATGAAGTGCATGTAGAGGCTAAGACAGTCTTGAGCTCCATAAAGAATTCCTGATGTGGTGAGTTGCCAGGGAGCCTGAGAGGAGGCTGGAGGGAGGTATCTGAACTGAACACAGAAAGGAGGACAGCTCTCCTTTCACCCCAGCTGCCGAATGCTTGCAGTGGAAACCAAACAGCTGCCCACATGCCCAGGCTGCCCTAGGCAAGATGACGGCCCCTCCACCCGACCACGGCACCTCACCACCTGACACCCTACCTGCATACGTGCTAACTCACGGAGCCTTGGCCTCCCTTGCTAGACCGCACACCCACCAGGGCAGGGATTCTGTCTGTTTTGCTCCCTGCTGTATCCCCAGCAACCAGAGCGCTGCCTGGCACCTAGCAGGTCCCAGTAAACACATGCGGAATAAATGCGTATATCCACTGTGGAACTATGATCTCTGGGTCTGAATACTGCCTAGCAACCCTTCAGGGGCCCCCGGTCAGCTCTGTCCATTCTCTACATGCTCCCAATCACACCTGGCCTCTGCTCACACCTCTGCTCCAAGCCCTTGCACCCGCAGGCTGGTGTCCTCCATACTCTGAAGAACACCAGAAGGTGCCCCTCACCCTCGGGTCACAGCCAGCCGGCCTCCTCTACAAGACAGATGGCGTGCCCTCTCCGACGGGATGTGGGGTCTCCTTCCTTTGCATCCATCTCCCTCTCCACACGCCCCTTTCTATCAGCTTTTAAACACGCTCAGAATTCCACCATCTTAAACAAAAATCTCTCCGCTCGACCTTGCCCCTTTGCTCACTGCCATTCTCCCAGAGCTGTACCTTCAGCCCCATCTCTGGCTGAGACCCAGTCTTCCATAGCCAACCTCTGTTGTCCCCTCCACGGGACATGTCTCTGCTGTGCTCCCGGAGAAGTCAGTGCATGTCACCATTATCTGCCCACCTGCCGGAGTTCTGCACCCTCTTTGCTCACCTTCCTTCTTTGCTCCCGCATCCAAATGGTTTCCAAGTCTGGCTGCCATCTCTGTCTGTACCCCCTGCCACTATTCCAACCCAGGCTGCCCCGTCACACCAAACACGGCTTAGCTCACCTCCTCAACTCCAGCTTTGCTTCCCAGTAATCCCCTCTTCATTTTATAGCTGAAATGATTCTACAAGTCAGTCTGATCATTCAATCTGCTTAATCTTCTCAACAGCTTCCCACACCTCTGGATACACCCCAGCTCCTTCACATGGCCTGAAAGAACTTGCCCACTCTTGCCCTGGTCTCTTCTCTCTGCAAGGTCTTCCCATCACCCCTACCACTTATCCCAAGCACCAACCACTCTGAAGTTTTTGGTTCCTCAAATATGCCACCTTCTCTCTTGCCTCCAGGCCTTATATGCTAGTCCCTCTATCTGAAACACTCTTCTGCACTATCACCCAATATCTGCTCACCCCCGACCCCTCATGATCAACACCTTGGTCAGGTGCCATCCTATATGCCATACTTTCCTGGTCCGCATTCTGTAATTGTCTGGGTACTTGTCTTTCTGGAGGTTCAAAAAGGGCAGACCTTCCGTCTTCTACACGGTTACATCCCAGCACACAGGAGGTGTTCCACAATGCATTTGGATTAAATGTATGTCAAATAAAATGATAAAGGTACCAGTTCTAGAAGCGTTCATACTGATGGGTATGAGAGCATGAGAAAACTTACAAACTATAGGGCTTTGCTGGGTGACCATAAACCACGTGCCTGAGGAGGCCTGGAGGTGGGAGCTGGATCAGGGCGGCTGGTCTGGGATGGAGCTCTGGTACAGGCAGTGGAGGCGCAACACAGTCTCTCCTCATATGTTTCAATAATGTCCGATGGTCACGACTGTTTTTTTTTAACCCAAATCTCTGCATGTGACAGTCAACAGGCACTCAGCATCCATTCTGCTGCTTTCTATTAGCCTTCTTGTATTACAGAGGCCCAAAGGTAAAGAAAACTACACTGTAGACTCCCTTGCAGGTTGGGTTCTGGATGTAAATTCGGTTCCATATATAAGATGATTGAGTGAGTGACCACGGAGTAAGGACTCTATCCTTAGTCTTGTCTTTATGGCATGTTTTTAACATTTAGGAATGGCATAAAACTGGAAGGAAAAACTCATATGCTGATTACAGAATCAAGGTTCAAAAAGATCTCAAGAGGCTGGGGGACTTGAACGCAAGTTTACCAGGAACAAAGTGTTACACCTAGGATCAAGCCACCAACTGCACAAGGACAGTCCTGAGTGAGGAGGTCTCACAGCGGCCTTAACAAAAAGAAAGACTTCAGATTTTAAGCTCAATTTAAGAAAAATAGTGTGCCATGGCTCAAGAAGACTAAATGAAACTTAGAATGCATTGCTAGGAGTACGGCTGTGGGAACGAGGGAGGTTAGTCTCAACTAATTCTGCACTGTTTAAACCATACTTAAAGCAATGACATCAGTTCTGGGCACGAGGACCCACAGGCTATAGCTTTTCCAGTTGACAACAAAGAGGATTTACAACCATGACCATAAGGAATAGTGGCTGGAGCTAGGAATATTTACTTCCTGTAGACTGGGTAGATGGGACATGATACTCATATGCAGTTGTCTGAAATTCTGAGGCATGAGAAATCAAGCCTTGCTTCGTATTGTCCCAAAGTGAAACAAATGATTCTAGAAATTGGATTAGGCTGCCTGAGGCTCAGTCTAAAGACACAGTAGCCAGAGTGACCAGGAAAGAAGTGTGCCGGGTGGGGGCAGGGCCTCCCTGGCACTACTTGCTTGGTGAGTGTGTAAAAGAGGGAAGCCCTTGAATATAATGCCCTGAGTTGGACTATCTTCTCTCTCTCTTTTTAAAAATTTATTTATTCATTTACTTATTTTTGTCTGCATCGGGTATTTGCTGCTGCATGTAGACTTTCTCTAGTTGCGGCGAGCGGGGGCTACTCTTTGTTGCGGTGCGCGGGCTTCTCACTGCGGTGGCTTCTCTTGTTGCGGAGCACGGGCTCTAGGCGTGCGGGCTTCAGTAGTTGTGGCGTGCAGGCTCAGTAGTTGTGGCACGCGAGCTCCAGAGCACAGGCTCAGTAGTTGTGGCTCGCGGGTTCTAGAACGTAGGCTCAGTAGTGGTGGCACACGGGCTTAGCTGCTTCGCGGCATGTGGGATCTTCCCGGACCAGGGATTGAACCTGTGTCCCCTGCATTGGCAGGCGGATTCTTCACCACTGTGGCACCAGGGGAGCCCCTGGACTATATTCTCTGGCTGGTCCCTCCCAGCCCGGGAGCCCAGTCCTCTCACCACTCGGGCATACCCTTTGGACCAAGGACCAATATTCAAGTCAGAGATGTGGAGCTTCTGTTAGTTCTCTAGTTGCGAAGTCCAGCTGAAGTGAATTCTCTCTCTCTATCTCTCTCTCGCTCTCTCTCTCTCTCTCTCTCTCTCTCTCTCTCTCTCTCTCTCTCTCTCTCTCTCTCTCTCTCATGGTCCGGGCAGCGTGTTTATCCTCAGTCACAATTCACGCTCCCTGTGGGCAGGCTCTGGTCTGAATCATCTTCTCTTCTCTTCCACTACAGTATCTAATAGAATGCCTTGCACAAAGCAGGAACTCAAAACACAGATTTTAGTCTAATTTTAGCATTTTTCTTTCAACTGAAATCAAAACATGATTTGTACTGTATAATGCCATCACATTTTACAAAGATGGTTTTATTTCACTGTTAACCACATCAGAAACACCTGTGGAGCTTTAAAAATGGCCAGGAAACAGGCTTCCCTCCAGACCAATGACACTAGCAATCTCTGAGACTGGTATCCCCCAGTCCCCAAGCTCCCGGGTAATTCTAACGAAAGCCCTCTGGTGTTGAGAACCAGTGGTTTATCTCATAAGGAAGTGAAGACTTGGGACTTCCCTGGTGGTCCAGTGGTTAACACTCTGAGCTTCCACTGCAGGGGGCACAGGTTCGATCCCTGGTCTGGGAACTAAGATCCCGCATGCCGTGCAGCAAGGCCAAAAAAAAAAACCACCAAAAAGCCTTTGTAATAAGTAAACACAAACATAATGGTCCCCAATCTTTCCGAAGAGGATGTATTTCTTCTTTCCTCTCCTTTCTTTTGAAGGCGCTTAATGTTTTTTTTTTCTTGAATCAAAAGCTATCAGAGAATCCTACTTAACTTCCTTCTCTTTGGGTAACACTCAATACGATATTGTAAGGTGAAGGGCACTAAAAACAGTTTAATGTTATTTGCTACAAAAACACCAGTCGAGTATGTGTGCAGATGTAACGAGAATGAACCTTTTTCTTTGCCTCTAAAGGAACACACAGACCCCACGTACCTGGACCGAGCAGCGGCGATCGGTTCAGCTGGGCGCTGGCCGGGTGCGTCGGGGGCGCCTCGGCCACGTCTGCGCTGGTGCTCACGGTGGTGGTGCCGGTGCTGGTGGTGCTGCTGGCCGAGGCACTGCTCTGGATGCCCGGGTTGTTTCTGTCCCACATGTTTACAGTTTTATTGTTGTAGTTGCTCGGGTCGCCCCAAGCTGAGGTACCGTCATCAATTTCCATTTTGCGTCGAATAGATGGCGGGGAAGGTTCCTCCCAGCCCGTGGCCTCACTGCTGTCCTTCTGTTTGACAGGGACCGGTCCCCCAATCCACCCTGCTCCTGTCTGCCTAACGGAAGTGGCTCCTCCCCAGTTACTCGCACTGCTGTCTTGGGGTTTGCTCGCCCAGTTCGGTTGGGGGCCGGGCTTTAAAGACTCCCCCCAGCTTGTCCCTGGATTCACCTTTGCATTTGTGCCATTGCCCCAGCCACTGGTCACGGACCTTGGAGCCTCATTCCAGCCAGACCCTGATCGATTACTGTCAGCATCCCATCCGGAGCCGTTTTTTTTCCCATCCCCCAAGTGTCCAAGGACAGAAGACGAGTCTGCCCAATCTCCCCCTCCTGCGCTCCAGGCTGGATTCGATTTGTGTCCATCTCCCCAGTTCTGAGATCTGGGTTTTTGAGGCTCACCCCAGGTGGGTGACTTGTCCTCCTGATTTACGGTCCCACTCCAAGCGTGGCCACTCTTGGCCGCAGCAGCATTATTAACAGCAGTAGAGCTTATCGTGTCCCCCCAAACCCCGGGGCCATTTGGCGCTTTGCTGCTGCTATCTCCCCAACCTGTGTTTGCTGGCGCAGCAGCAGGTGGTGAGCTGACCCACCCCGATACTGAAGAGGTATTTGTACTGTTCATGATGGACCCATCGTTCTTCCCCCCTGAGTTGGAAGGCTGAGTAGCTGCACAACCCCAGGCCTCTGTCCCATTGTCATTCTTTCTCTCAGACCTTGGGGATTCTTCAAATTCCCAGGCAGTGTTTTGCTTTACTGGAGTCTGTCCCCAACCAGTATTAGACAGAACTCTTGGGTCAAGATCGTTCCTTGGCAATTGGATGTGCCCTTGGTCTAGAATCCCTTTGTCTCGCCTTCGGCCTTCTGTTCCTTCCCTCCCAGCGCTTCCTTCGTTGTGGCTGCCAGAACCGTCGCTGCTTCCTTCACTTGCTGTCGTTCCAGAAGATGCAGCTTTGGCCCAAGAGTTCGTGTGTTCGCTGCCAGGCTGTGTGGCAGGATTCTGGCTGCCGACGCTAGGACTCTCCCACCCTGTTGAGCCTTTCCCATTGATGTCGCTACTGGAATGCTGGTTTGGGGGCTTTCCCCAGTCCCCGTTCACCCCGTTAGAGGGGCTTCGGCTGGGGTGGCCCCAAGCTCCCGAATGGAGGTTACCGACGCCATGGTTGCCACTGCCCCGCCCCCAGGCGAGGATGCCAGGACCGGCAGGAGGTCCCGAATCCCACGCGTTCCCTCCGTTTCCCTCCTTGTGCACAGCACTGCTGGAGCCATTCTGCTTAGCACTTGATGCTGAGTTCACAGTGTCGCCATTCCCCTGATTGAACCCAGAATTGCTATTTCCTGTGGCAGGGTTACCTGGGGACAGTCCCCACACAGAATTGCTGATTCCTTCGCTGCCACCCCCACTGACTTGAGAAACTGATGATCCGTTAGCACCAGGAAGGCCTTGCAGGTGGGGCGGGATTATGGCCCCCATACCCACAGCCATGCCCCAGTTTGGCAGTCCGTTTGTCTGCACTGCAGTGATAGGGTTTGGTGAAGAGTTCAGGGGGTTAGTGTTATTTGGTCCATCAGTGTTAAGGTTCTGAGGTTGTACGCTGAAAGACACATTCTGAGAAGTGGACGTCTGTGGTTCTGTGCTCTCTTGCGGCAGCAAGTTTCCCCAAGCACCTAAAGTGCCCGCTGGGTTCCCATTCTGGTTGCCCATGTTTTGACCTACGGCACTGACTGGACTGCAAATACTGGAAGGGTTGCCTGTCGCCACAGTTCCTTCATGTCCAAGTACAGGCCAGGCAGCTGGGTTGGCACTGGGATTAAGGTTAAGATGAATGCCAGCACTGGAGTTGGAAGCGCCCCAGCAGCTCTGACTTCTCCCGTCTCCGATCATGTTGTCCATCTTTCCATCCCCACCGCTGAGGGAGCAGTGAGCCAGGCCGGAGCTGGAGCCCGTGGCTACGCCCCACACTCTGGCTGCGTTTCCGTTCCCGTTTGCTCCCGCCGCCCCAAGGGCACTCTGATTGGAAGGGCTTTGGACGAGTGCGCCGCTGGGGCCATTATTGCCGTTCGTCTTCTTGGTGTGTCCAGTGAAGCTGCCCTGGGCACTCCCTGTAGCCATGCTACTGTTCTCTGAGCCACAGCTGGAGGTACAGTCAGTGTCTGTCGTACATTCTGAGGCAGATTCGGCCTCTGTTCCCGCGATGGAAGGCCACGCCTCCTTATCGGTCCTGTCTATTATCACTTTATCCCAGCTGCCGCTGGCTTCGCTTCTGTATGCGGGCTGCTGTCCCCAGTGGGAACTTTCATAATGCTCTGCCAGCCCGCTGTGGCTGATTTCTGAAAAAGATGAAACAAGTTCAGAGTTAGATTTTCCTCCCTGGTAAAACTAGTCTTTGGGGGAAGCTCTTTATTTCGAGTTTTCAATTCTGAATGACAAATACTAAAAAATGACTTCAAGAAAAAAGTTATTTGTCTTCTTAGTAGCTCCCATTCAAAAAAGAGTTAATGCTTCTAAAATTACTTTAATTCTTACCACTACACCACACTATTGAGAAGATTCATAACGCACATTAGCACAGGAGCATCTCTGAAAGCATTTGTAGTAAAGAAAGTGGCTTAACTGGAAGCAGTCTGGAATCTATGCGACGGTGCAACACCTGTGAATACTCAGCTTCTGGGAAACGCTGGCTACAACACTGAAGCTCGCACGGATGCTGAGTGCAATTTGCAGTTCTTTTCAAGACTTCTAATGAGTCACAGTACTAGACAGAAGTTACACAGCTCATTTGGTAGAAAAGAATTGTAAATGTCCCGCAGAATCATATAACAGAACCAATATTTTGGGGGTGGGGGATGGAGGGAGAGAGAGAGAAGTGGTTTTAGAAAATGATCTCTCATGTTATCAAGGGTACAAGAGTTAGAACGGTTTGATTACATTTATACTACTTTATCTCTTATTACCAGTGATTATGGTTTATCCTGGTTTCCTGTGCATTAACAAAAAATATTCTCAGCCCTATATCTGGTATCTTCTCGAATCTCTATGGATTCCTTCTGCATTTGCTTTCTACTTCCTTAATTTAGTCTTTTCTTTGGAGATCCCCAGAATAACTTTATATGATGTCTTCTATAGTATTTATATCTTTTCACTCTTATGATCCTTTTAAAGAATCTAGTATTTGGTATCTGTATTTTATCTCCTTTAATTTCCTAATTTTTTGAGTATTTCTAACATTGCAATCAAACTTATATTCCAACGAATTTTCCAACAGACTTTATTCGAAGTATGCATCACTCAAGACCTCACACAGTTTAGAAATCCTTGACAGAGTTTCTTTACATAGTATGATATACAGATAATTGCAATTAAATATTTCTTCTCTTTTAGAACACTTTCATTATTATGTTCTCTGCAAATTAATTTTAACAAGAAAAATCTTACTCATGGACAGTAAAACTGGGTCCCCCCGCCCAATCTCTTTTATAGTTTGATGGAGCTAAAAGAGAAGAGGAAGTATTCAAAGAATTATCACCATCACTAGAAAGAACATACTAAAACTAACTTAACCTTAAAAAAAAAAACCCTAAACAAATGACTTTCGTTGCCTGATTTAAAAGGAATGTAATGAATTTAGAATGATGGTCTAGGTGATTCTAAAGTAGGCAGGTAGGGACTTCCCTGGCAGTCCAGTGGTTAAGGTTCCATGTTCCCAGTGCCGGGGGCATGGGTTCAATCCCTGGTAGGGGAACTAAGATCCCATATGCTGCATGGCGTGGTCAAAAAAAAAAAAAAAAAAAATCAACTGTGTCGCTTCTAAGAGGTTTTTATTCTTCTTTTTAAAAAATTTTTGGCAGCATTGGGTCTTCGTTGCCGCACACAGGCTTTCTCTAGTTGCGGCGAGTGTGGGCTTCTCACCGCGGTGGCTTCTCTTGCTGCAGAGCACAGGCTCTGGGCGCGTGGGCTTCAGTAGTTGTGGCGCACGGGCTTAGCTGCTCCGAGGCATGTGGGATCTTCCCAGACCAGGGCTCTTACCTGTGTCCCCTGCATTGGTAGGCAGATTCTTAACCACTGCACAACCTGGGAAATCCGAGGCTTTTGTTCTTAAGAAAATAAAGAAGTAAATATTAAAAAAAAAAAAAGTAGGCAGGTAATTCCAGGTGAAAACTACAAAGGGAAAATGAAGATAGGCAACAGAAAACTTTAAGTATCTAAATTACCATAAAACAACGAAGTTCTTTACTGCCAAATATTGATATTAGGGGTTGGCTCTGCTACCCTGGTTTATGACAATTTTCTCTGTTGGTTTTGCCTATACTATAAAAACTAGCTTATGTAATAACCAATTTAAAGAGATCAATGAGGGCTTCCCTGGTGGCCCTCAAAATAAAGAGAACAATGAGCCACTCATCATTTAACACTGAAAATAAGACCAAGTTAAAAAACAGAGATTATCCCTAAATGCCCATCGACAGATGAATGGATAAAGGTGTGGTACATATATACGATGGAATATTACTCAGCCGTAAAAAGGAACAAAATTGGGTCACTTGTAGAGACGTGGATGGACCTAGAGACTGTCATATAGAGTGAAGTAAGTCAGAAAAAGAAAAACAAATATCATATATTAATGCATATATGTGGAATCTAGAAAAATGGTACAGATGAACCAGTTTGCAAGGCAGAAATACAGACATAGAGGTAGAGAACAAACGTATGGACATCAAGTGGGGAAAGTGGGGGGTGGATGCACTGGGAGAGTGGGACTGACATATATACACTAATATATATAAAACAGATAACTAATGAGAACCTGCTATATAGCACAGGGAACTCCACTTTGCTGTACAGTAGAAACTAACACAACATTGTAAAACAACTATACCCCAATTAAAAACAAACAAACAAACACCAAAGATTATCACTTTTTGTCAGCAAACCTACCACAGTTCACTCTCCCTCGGTCTTGTCTCTGCAGGGACAAAGTTTACCCAAAGGCAGGTCACCTACCTCTTGACTAGGACAGCACTCACTGCAACCTGCACCCAGGAGTAGTAGGTTACCAGCCTGGCCTAGCAAGGTTTTATATTCATAATGCTTGCCACATATTAGGCAACCAATAAACGTTTGTTGGACAAACAAAAGAATCAATGTACAAAACCAAATATGAGTTTTAGCTAAAGCCACCAATTAGCTAAACAATCTTAAGTCATTTCTCAACTCTACAAAGATGATGATGAACTAACTACATAAGCCCTAAGGTTCTCAGCTCTAAAATTTATAACCTAGAGTTTATGTATACAACATAAGAATCACACAAAAAAATACCTAGCAACATATCTGACACTGTCAATCTCAACTACAATACTGGAGAGAAGATTTTTTTTCTGGTAAAATATACAAAATATAATTTTCCATTTTAACCATTTTTGAGCATATAATTCAGCAGTGTTAAGTACATTCATTTTGTGAAACCATCACCACTATCCCTCATCCCAAGATGAAACACTATACCAGCAATACACCAGGGTTCCAATTTCTCCACATCCTTGCCAACACTTGTTATATTCTGATTTTTGAATAACAGCCAGCCTAATGGGTGTGAAGTGGTATCTCACTGTGGTTTTGATTTGCTTTTCCTTAATGATTAGTAATGTTGAGTATCTTTTCACATGTAAAGCATTTTTATAATCAAACTGATTTATTTCGTTTAAAATGAACAATCAAAGAACTACATCGTTTGCATATAAAAAACCCATAAAACCCAATGAGTTTTCAATAAATAATGTAAAACAATTCCAAAACATGCCATCCTCCTACTCAGATGGTTTTGTTTTGGAATTTTCTACAAATATTTATATCAAAACATAAAACTGTAAATAATAAATATTATTTAATTTCTGACATTATGAGATGATAAAATGTAGGAGCAATGTTGTTGCTTGTGAGAAAAATAAATCTAGATCATTACATTTTGAGCTATATAACATTCTACATAACACTTTGTAAGATAAAACAATTTATAAACTTCTGTATGAGATAGAGAGAGGGTAAGCCAAGTAATGAATTTAATACAGTAACTAGGGAATTCCCTGGAGGTCCAGTGGTTAGGACTCCACACTCTCACTGCCGAGGGCCCAGGTTCAATCCCTGTTTGGGGAACTAAGATCCCACAAGTTGTGCAGTGCAGCCAAAAAAGAAAAAAAACACAGTAACTAAACCTGAAAAGGGGAGATGGAAAACAAGGAGGAGAAAAATTACGTGCAAAACACTGAATTAATATGTTGATAAATACCTGAATTCTCTACTTTCATGGATAGTCCTTTGCCCTTACAGCTTTACAAGAGCAACAAAGGGCCAAGGACCAAAGGCTAATGTTGGAATTAAGGAGATAACCCTGTGAGAAAAAGGATTTTTTTCATTCACGTAAATTTTAAAAATCCCAAATTTCATGAAAAAGATTAGTCATTAGGTAAAAAAAAAAATACACATCCATAAAGGCGTATCAAGGGCGTGCAGCGGCGCCGGGCAGCCTGGGCTCTTTCTAACAAGTGTGTCTGTCTTCTGAAGGGATGGCACCACAGTGATCCAGTTCCACTGCTCAGCCCTTCCCTGGGGTGGAGAGGAAGAGCTCAAGGGCAGCAGAGCCCGTTCAACACCAACGAGGCAGTGCTGGCAGGAGCCCCAGCACCCGAGACGAGAGGGCAGGAGGAAGTCTCGCCTGTGCGTTCACACACTGGAGTCTCTAGGACACGGTCACTTACCACGGCTGGATTCTCCTACGAGAATCTAGGAGGACTTCTCCTGTCTCCCCCAGACCCATTCCTGCTCCTCTCCAGTCTCTTCTCAGTAATGCACCGAATAGTCTTTCCAAACGGACCTCCAGCAGATCATGAATGCCTATTCACACACTTCAAAAGGTTCTTAACATCAAAACTACGAGCTATCACCTCACACTGGTCAGAATGGCCATCACTGAAAAGTCTACAAATAATAAATGCTGGAGAGAAGAAAACCCTCTTACACCGTTGGTGGGAATGTAAATTGGTGCAGCCACTATGGAGAACAGTACGGATGTTCCCTAAAAAACTAAAAATAGAGTTACCATATGATCAGCAATACCATTCCTGGGCATATACCCAGACAAACCTATAATTGATAAAGATACATGCACCCCTATGTTCATGGCAGCACTATTAGAATAGCCAAGACATGGAAGCAACCTAAATGTCCACTGACAGAGAAAGAAGATATCATATGCTATCACTTGTATGTGGAATCTAAAAAAAGTTATACAAATGAACTTATTTACAAAACAGAAACAGACTCACAGTCATAGAAAACAAACTTAAGGTGACCAAAGGGGAGGGGGGAAGGGATAAAGGAGGAGTTTGGGATTAACAGATACACACTACTATATATAAAATAGATAAACAACAAGGACCTACTGCACAGCACAGGGAACTCTATTAAACTCTAATAGGGAACACTACAGGGAACACTGGAGTAAGAGCAGTTCTGGGAAGGAGAGAAGAAAGGGAGATGACGGACTAAGATCCAGACATATGGAGTCTGGGGTGCTTGCAAGACCTCCGAGCAGATCCGTCCACAGTCCTGGGAGAAGCAAGTCAGAAGCTCAGACGTTAATGTGCAGTTCATCAGCAGTCTCTCCGTGTGGATTCACGCATCCTTGTAGGTGCTTCACCCAGCTCCTTAAAAGACCATTAGCACCACTCTTCTCCCCTCTTCACTTCCCTCCGTCACCTGCTTCAGTAGCTGGATCAAGTGGGGGCTACGTCCAACAAGCACTGGGGAATCTATGTGTTGTCATCCACTCAACAGGACACTTTTCTCAAAGGCGAGAATGTGTCTGCAAGTGGTGCACGCCAGGAGACCAGTGCTCCTAACTCAAAGGTGAGCTAAGTGTTCTGGAACTCGGTACAGATGGTGGGAAAGGAGACGAGAGAGAGAAGGCTAGAGAAAAGGAGATAAAAGTGGGAAGGAGATGAAAGCATGAGATGAAATGTCCCCCTGGGAATTCCCTGGCAGTCCAGTGGTTAGGACTCGGTGCTTTCACTGCTGTGGCCCTGTGTTTAATCCCTGGTCGGGGAGCTAAGATCACTCAAGCTGTGTGGCGTGGCAAAAAAAAAAAAAAAAAGAAGGAAGGAAGGAAGAAAAAAAGAAATGTCCCCCAAACACCAAGGGAGTTTTACTGAACGGGTACTTACACTTGTGTTTTGGCACAGAAGGTTTAAAGGACAGGGGGTCACTGCTACTAAAGGAACCTTAAAGGAGAAGCTCAATTCTCACCAGTGCACGGAACAGCTCAAGTCCATTTTCAGGTGAGGACTTCTGTCCTAAGCTTGCAAAGACGGCCACCCTTATATAAGGAACTATTTGGAGGGGCTTAAAGTGAGGCTAACAAGTTAATTTGCTATATACATTTATATGTGTTACTACCATGTAAGCCACTAAAAATATTTTTCTACTTAAAATGTTTTTAGTTGTGATGGAAACAGTGGATAAGGAAACAAAATGAAAGAGACAAATATTACGATGTCTTTCATTGTAATTAAACTTCAAGAACACCAAAATTATATGTGGATTTTTCCAAGATAATACCACTTTTGGGGGTGTTAATAGGGTCAAAATGAGCATTAAATACATTAAAAACCAAAAAATTAAGGCTAAATGGTAAAAATTACTCTATGCCGTGGTTCTACAATTTGATTTTCGGCCTTACTCCTTAGTGTTCCCAGTTCTGGTACATTAAAGAAAGCTCTTAGCCCCAGGAGCTTCCTTTACAGGATCCTCTCTTCCTACAGTTTGGGGCCCCGTACAGAGCCTGTTCCTGTGTGACTCTAGTCACAGTGTCCTCCGATGACAGTTCCCTGAGACACTCACATTCTGCTGAACATGTATGTTCAACAGCCCTACTGATGAGCTTACAAATACTGCACAGATGAACAAGACCTAGTCTCCCCTTAAAGAACTTTCTGTGCCGAGACAGGCATGATGCACAAAGCTGCCACTCTTTGCTCTAGTTTTTTATTTTCCTTCTTTCACTTTATCTTGTTTTCTCATTTTTTCCTTCTCAAAAAGTTTTAAAATGGGAATCAACTGTGTCCTATGTACTTTAATATATAAAAAAAAATAGTTTGGGGACTTCCCTGGCAGTCCAGTGCTTAAGACTTGGAACTCTCAATGCAGAGGGTGCCAGTTTGATCCCTGGTTGGGGAACTAAGATACCACATCCTGCGCAGCCAAAAAAAAAAAAAAAAGATAGTGTGAACGCATAAATGCATTTAAAAGCTGGCAAGGACCTGAAAACTAGAAAGCAGAAAGTTATGATTTTAATGCAATATTTATGGTTTTCAAATATAGACTTAAGACGAATCGGACCATCTTCTTAATGCAGTGGTAAAAACCAAACAGAAAACAAAGGGCAGAACCTATTTCCCCAACACACAAAGGAGTTAAACCTAAAGCCACTTCGGAAAAATTAGGCTTTCCCCACTCCCCACCATCCTTTCTCCCCTCAGACTCCTTTAAAGTCTTCTGTGGGGATCTGAGGAGCACAGTTTGATTAGTTCTGTTCTGGGGAGCCCCTAAAGTCTCTCCTCTCTTGCCGCTCACCATCATCATCACCAACATCACCATCACATCGACAGCGTTATCACTCCCACCATCACCACCACCACCACCATCACCAGGAGCAGCAGCAATATCCCACCACCACCACCACCACCACCACGTATTCTGACACTAGAATTTATCCCCCAAATGAAAACGTGTTACATTTTTAAGGCTATTACTCTCTTTATGTTTATAGCACACCATTCTTCTTGGAAGAATTTATGACTTCAAAAATATTTGAATAACATGATTTTCATAAACGAAAGTCTCTTGACTGTGCTATCAATTCAAAAATCCATCTCTTAGTTATAGTCTAAAAGACTCTATGAAAGAAATTTGTGAAATGACTGACTTCTGGGAACAGGCATTTTGAAATGAATGAAAGCTCTAAAATAAACCAAGACTGAATTCTCTTGTAGGTTATTCTCAACTCTCCAGTATAAGCCCAGGAACTGTTAAAGGCTAAAATCCATGCATCTGTTATGCAGCAAGTTTGAGAGAGTTTATAAATAAGTCTTCCTATCCCTAAGACACCACATATTTCATAGCACTTTGAAGTTCTAAGTATTTCCATACACATTAAATTAACTGAAACTTACAAATTACATCTGTTTTACAGATGGGGAAACAGAGGCTCAGAGGCCAGATTTGGAAAAGGTGTTATAACCAGTAACCAGTAAGGACTGAACAGAAACGCCTATCTTCAGGATAAAATTCTAGTGCTCCTTCCATTACAACATTCTATCACCAAATGTTAAATTCACTTTTTTCCTGCTGTTTGAATGGTTTACACGTTCTAAAAATAGGTGTCTCTATAAAAATGTAAGTAACATAAACAGTCTTAGGGTGATTAAATTAAAAAGGATCACACGATAGCATGGTTTAAAGAAAAAAGCTTTCTTCTTTTTTTAAATTCCAAAATGTTACCATGCAAAGATAAAATTTTCAAGAAAAAGAGCTTCCTAAAGCTACGGTAAGCGAACTTTTAATTAGGTATCAAATTAACCAGGTAGGGAAGCGTGGACAAGATTTACTCAGAAGTGCGCAGGATGCTTAATTATTGCTAACACTGACAGAAAGTACGTAGTCCATTCTTTCTCACCGCAGTCCTTTTAACCGAAACGACAGAATAATAAATTATAAAGTCATTCCAAATGCCTTCCATAGTTGAAAACACATGAGCGCTATGCTTACTGACAACACACAGTCCTGGGTTTCAAGGGGCGGGATCACCGTAAACACCGTTTTTAGCTTTGGAGAACCGAAGCCACCTCCCTCTCCACTGCCTTGAGTGTGCGTAAAAATCTTGTGGAGGGGCTTCCCTGGTGGCGCAGTGGTCGAGAGTCCGCCTGCCAATGCAGGCGATACGGGTTCGTGCCCCGGTCCGGGAAGATCCCACATGCCGCGGAGCGGCTGGGCCCGTGAGCCATGGCCGCTGAGCCTGCGCGTCC
>NC_041227.1:125285509-125309492 GCF_002837175.3 Physeter macrocephalus
GGCGATACGGGTTCGTGCCCCGGTCCGGGAAGATCCCACATGCCGCGGAGCGGCTGGGCCCGTGAGCCGTGGCCGCTGGGTCTGCACGTCCAGAGTCTGTGCTCCGCAACGGGAGAGGCCACGGCAGTGAGAGGCCCGTGTACCGCAAAAAAAAAAAAAAAAAAAAAAAAAAAAAAATCTTGTGGAGAAAGTGCTCCGAGTTCAGAATTCCGTCACTGGACAGCCTCCGAGACATCTCCTCCGTCAACTTCTATCAGTGGAAGGAATTATGAAATGCAGAACCTAGTGTAAGGTTTACTGACAACAATAATGAAAGTGTCCAAAAGAAAACGCTTATTGCCTTTTCTTCAGAACGGCAGGAAAACGAGGCTGCTTCCTCCGGGGTCAGACCCTGTGAGAAGCCCTGCCGAGCGGGGCAACCGGGGGGGCGGCGGCGCGGGGCCCGGAGCAGCTCCGCGCGCAGCGGCGGGGGCGCCATCTTACGCGTCGTCTGCGCGCCCCTCGCGCCCCGTCCGAGGCCCGGGAGAAGCAGCTGCTCTCTGCTCCGTGTCGGCTCTGTTTCTGCGGCTCGGCGGGCCGCGGGGGCGAAAGTACCTGCGGAGAGGGGCCGCCCACCCTCTGGAGACGCTACCTTGCGCGCCGAACGCCCGGGCGCCCGCATCTAGGGCGGCGCGGGTTCCCAGCTCCACCCTGTCGCCGCGCGCCCCGGGACGCCGGCTGTCGTCACCGGGAGGCTCCGTGCTGGCTGCGCCCGGCGACCTGCAGGCGCCCGCGGGGCAGGAGCTGGCGTTGCCCTTTCCTTCCCGGGAGGGAGCCGATCACCCCCTCCAGCGGGAGGGGCGGGGAGAGGCATCCGCGGAGAGGACCTGAAAGCTTTGATTATCTAATTGCAGCTGACACTAAACCGATCTTCCTGCCTCTTAAATTTCGTTCAATTGTCACAACCATTTTCACTTCAGGACCCAGTTACAGCAGCACCAGAGCCACTTTTCCTCTGTTTTTTGAAAGCCTGCCAAGAGTAAGGGCGCGTTGCCCATTGGCTGCATGCAAATAAACCGCTGCCCTTTCCTACTCCTTTGTGTTCCGTTCCTTCCTCTTTCCCGCTTTTCCTGAACACCCACTAAACGTTCTTCCTGAACACCCACTAAACGTTCGGCATACCAACACTAGCTATAATTTTCTAAATGAGCCCCATATGTAAACTGGCACGTGTCCAACTTCTTACTTTCCTGCTTCTAACTACAAAAGATCTAAGTAGCAAACACTACCCTGTGTTAATCAAAGCCTCAGTTTATGAATGTACAAAGTAGCCACCGAAACAATACATTGTTCTGCCTTAAGCGCAGCGAGAAAGAGTTTTTTCTTTTTTAAAAAAGATAAAAGCTTTCAAGTGTTTCAAGCCGGAATGACACTGCAGGTTGGCAAAAACATAGTCTGAATAGAAAATAACACTTTTCTGGAAGCTTAATAGGGTGAATCACTACACTTATATACGACTATATAATACACTTACCAGTTAAAATTTTTGCCAGTCGGCTAAGTGACAAGGTCACACAGGGGTCGTGGGTCTGGAAAACGAATCGGACCTGTCTCTTGACCACACTGCCACACTGCCTCCATGCCCAGGGACGCCCACCTAGGTCCCTGTGCTGATTCCACTAGGACACGGGATGGCGTCTCAGCAATGCTTTGCATTGACAAAATCCAGCGAGCTCTTTGGAAGCGGGTTTGAGTTGGAGATTCCAGGGAAGGGACCTTAGAAGTCTCATTTTAGGTGAGAAATGGAAGTACTGGCTGTGGCATAACCAGTGCCGGCTGCCAGTACTTCCCCTTCAGTTCAGTTCCTTTCACTTTGCTCAACTAGTCACACAGAGGAGGTTCAGACACTGTCCTTTTAGGATACAATACAGGTTACACAGTATACAGTGCGTGTGAGGCTGCATGTTGCGGACGAATGGAGTACCCTACAGCTTTAAGAGGAGCTTGAGGACAGAAATACTCAAGGGGCTTCACGGAGGGTGGGTGACTGTGATTTGCAGACAGAAAGGGGCAGGGCGATCAGGTGTGTGCATGTGCTGGGAAAGGCAACGCTGAGTGTGGCCTATTTGTGAAGCCATACGGAAACAATCCCAATCAGAATGGAAAGCAGGACCTGGGGACAGAAGGAAACATGCTGGCTGGACAAGGCTGGGAAGGGTACTGAGCCAGGCAGAGAGATGGAGACTACATTAGGAACTAGGAAACCAGGACAGGTTTCCGAGGGGACCTTTGAAGTTGTGATACCAGAGACTGCTGGTGAAGAGATGAAATTGGTGTAAAACAAAGACTTTTGCTTGGGAGCCAAAAAAAATCAATCATTTCTTATTTTATTAATATATATATATAGATTGATTCCATTTCTCAAGATGTTTTTATGTATAAAACGATGATTTAGTCTTCAATGTATATATTTTTAAAAGTACAAACAACTAGGAATAACTTTCTGGAGAAGGATATTATAATTACAGAGCCAAATATTCTATTAAAGAATATTACTTTCATATAAAATTTTACTGAATCAATTTCTTGATTACTTTCTACTTATCTAAGAAGATAGCAGTAACATCTTGCACCTCTCGCATTTGGTGAGAACACTGATGCCAGACTGCCAACTAATCTTATAACAATGAGATAAGCCCAGAAAAAAGCAGGGCTGTTACACTTCTTTTTCAGTTTTTCTATATAAGCATCTTAAATCAATACCCCAAGCTATACAGGTCTGACTATACAATCTTCGTCCCTGTTAAGATTGGTCGGAGGGCTTCCCTGGTGGCGCAGTGGTTCAGAGTCCGCCTGCTGATGCAGGGGACACGGGTTCGTGCCCCGGTCCGGGAGGATCCCACATGGCGCGGAGCGGCTGGGCCCGTGAGCCATGGCCGCTGCGCCTGCGCGTCCGGAGCCTGTGCTCCGCAACGGGAGAGGCCACAGCAGTGAGAGGCCCGCGTACCGCAAAAAAAAAAAAAAAAAAAAAAAAAAAGAAAAAGAAAAAGATTGGTCGGAGAACCATATTTCAGTCTAGAAAGCAACCATATGTTTGACTATAAACTGGTTGCAGTTAAGCAGATGGGATTATATTCAGTGAATATATTTGATCATTTCTTTTCTTCCTAGCTTTTTGCTGAAAATCACTGACCTACATCCCCTCTACCAGGAATTTAGCAGAAGAAAGTAAAGACTATTTGAAGAGACATGGCAAAGCTGTCTAAAAATATTTGTTCCAAATAAAACCACAAAGTCATGGTTTTGAGAAATTCTGCTATAAATACTTCTATGTCATGCTGGAATTATTCCCCATATAAAAAGGTAGCACATGAAGGAAAACAAATATTAATATGAATTGTGACATGTTTCTTTTAAATTCTAATCTAACACAAGAAGCCTCCTTGAATCTCTAATTACAGACCTGAATTTCACTACCATCAGCAAATACACTTTCCATGCTAGAACCATTGCCAATTGTTAGTTAAATTACTTGAAACGTAAAGATTTAAGAAAACAAGAGATTCATGGCAGTCAAACACATGTACTTAGCTCTCTTCCAAAAATTTCCCTAAAACTCCAGTAAAGATATTTTTAAAAGTGTAAATCCATGAGGTCAAGAAGATGGGAAGAGGAGAGAGAGGAGATGAGAGATGCTGACATTCTGGAAGCTGGAAAGCAAATGAGCAAGTGGCGAGCTCTCCCGGGAGCCCAGAGAAAGTTATCGTTGAACTGCAGGCAAGGACACAACAAGCAGCAGGCGGCATAGGGCCCCAGACGCCGCAGGGGCCGAGCACAGGGAGACAGCAGGCAGGGCTGCCTCAGGATGCTTGATTAAGTTACTTAGAAACACTGCTCCCCATAAAATGCTATTACCTCCCTGCACAGAAAGTATGTGTGCAGTCATGAGATATCCTAGTAACCTGAGGGAAAAGGGTTTTAATTTGAAGTGTTCACTGCAGGGTTCTAAAGCATCTGCCTTGACAGATTTATATGTACTGACACAGACCTTTAGCTTCTGGTGAACAACAAACTTAGCTGAAGTACCTAATGACATCTGAAAGTGTATGAGGAACAATATAAGTAAGCAGGGGGAACTAGAAGTAAACTTTAAAATCTAATTGAAATGAATCAATCTATCATCTAGCTAGCTAGCTTTACTAAGTGTATAGTAAACATGGATCAAAATATGTCCATTTCTATTTCTGGGCAGCAAGTTGAAAGTAGCAAACCAGTTCTCAGATAGAAAGAACGCCGGGTTCTGTGCGGTTTACCTGGCTGGGGCTTGCTGGGGTGCGGCTGTGCTCCGGCTCCAGGCAGCGGGGGAGGGCTCAGCCCTGCAGGCCCAGCACCCTGGGTGGGGCTCACGCTGGTCAGAGACCCTGTGGGCAGTGGCTGACCTCTCTTTAACAGCTGCTTCTGTTCTTGCTGGCGGAAGCGTGGAGGCACCTCGCGAGGCAGGTAACGGGATGCAGCTGGCTGCTGGCCGCCGGCAGACGCACGTTTGCCATTGCTGCTGCTGGAGAGAGTGCTGGTGGAAGTACTGGTACTGGTCCCGGCAGGTTGGGGCTGGCTTGAACAGGTCTTAGTAGGTTCTGGCACTAGAAGGAACAAAAGGAAAAGACCCCAACACTTTCGTATCACCTCCTTTAACCCAAACCAAAGAAAACAAAACCAAAAACTGAGAAAGAAATGACAATGGAGAGCTTTGGAATCGAACTGCACGAAAGCCCAGAGTTCCAGGCTTGAGACCCAGTTGTCCTATAAATGAACCTCGATCCTGAGCTGTAGCTCTTGGCCAGTTTCCTCATCTATTAGACAGGTGATCACGCAGGGTTAGAGCAGCAGCTCTTCAGCTTGAGCTGGAGTCAGGTTAAAGGCCTGATTCCTAGGCCCAGCCCGGGGAATTCACTTGGTTGGAAGGGAGGGGAAACTGCAAATCTGCATTTCTGATAAGTTCCCAGGTGAGGGTGATGCCCCGCGGCCTGGGCCCACACTTTGAGAACCACTGCTCTCAGTCTGTGTTTCTCAAATTTAAGGGGTCATTAGATGTCCGTGAATTTATATATATATATATTTGTTTTAATTCTGAAGACAATCTAAAAAAAAAAAACAATTATATACACACACACACACACACACACACACACACACACACACACACACACACATGCATATGCATTCTGGGTTATCTGAATAATTAAGGCATTTGTGGTGATGGTATCTATAGCACCACTTCACTCCTCTCAGATTTATTGGAAAAGAATGCAGGTGGGCTAATTTGCAAATGATGCATTAATTATATACACACACACACACACACACACACACACACACACACACACACATATATATGCATTCTGGGTTATCTGAATAATTAAGGCATTTGTGGTGATGGTATCTATAGCACCACTTCACTCCTCTCAGATTTATTGGAAAAGAATGCAGGTGGGCTAATTTGCAAATGATGCATTAAGTGAAAGCCAAAATGCTATCAGAGTATGCTGCAAAAACAAAGGTTTCACAGCAATGTAAACAGAAGAAAGGAGCAGGAGAGTTGAGTGACAGCCCTGCTAGGGAGCATGCCGAATGCAAAAGGTGATCTGAGTGGGAAGGGAGCACAGGCCTGTCAGGCGCCAAAGAATCTGAGCCTCAAGTTCATTTCCATCTTGAATTTGAAACATTAATATCCAGAATATTATGTTATCCTGTTATTTGAAAAAAAGTTTTCGACTTAATTTATAAATATCTTTGATTTCAGAGTTGAGTAAAAGCTATGTACAAAATGAGTTATACCTAGTTCTCTGTATATCTTGTTTGTATAAGTAGCATTTATAAAAACCTTTCCAGTCAACACTGTTTGCCTTTTATTATCCCTTGGGATCAGCCTGCATTTCTCACCTCCCACAATGGGTTCTGCTGTCCACCCCGCGACCCCACTGTACACAGTCAGTATCCACGAGGCCTCTGCCCACTGTTTTTCTGTCACCCTGCCTGGTAAACCCTCAATTCTGGATGAAGCCACTGTCACTGTCCACTCTCTCCACCCCGGACTCGGACTGCTCAGTCTCTCAAGAAAACAGAGCCGTGCAGTTTGGCATCTCTATGAACTCCTGGGCCCTAACCTCAGGACACGCTCAGTGCTTCCTGACCAGCCTATGATTTCCTGGGTCTGCCTGGTTCCACTGCTGTCAATGACTCTTTCAAAGACCTTCCACTCTCCAGTGATAATGCCTTTATCTCCCATCCCCAGAAGATAAACTGGACCTTATTCTCCAAAGAAATGAAGACCAGCAGGCCAAAATCAGGTTTCTGCTCCTACAATACACATCACACTGTTCTCTGTCCCACACTTCTGTTATTCCTATCCAAGGCTAGTATTATATTTCACCAATTCCAAGACTCACATTTCTTCACGTGTTAAAATCACTTGCATCGGCATGTGTCTTACCATCGACGGCACATCCCTTCCTCAGTGGCACATGAAATACTCGGGCATCTCACTGTCTATGGTGTCAGAGAGGCACCACAAGATGGCTCCCTCCACAGCTCTGGATCCCGTCTCAGGGACTTTGTGTGTCCTGGATCTTCAACTCATGACATTCTCCAGAGCAGATATAAAGGCTCAAAGTTGAAGACTGGGTCTTCGATTAATTCTTTGTTTTACAGATATTTATATTTTTGCTTCCAGGGCTTAGTAGATGGACATCGCTGAGTGTACAAGAGAAGAGAAATCTGGCCACTGAGTTCGCGTGTGGAGTGGAGAGCACATTTCCAACCGGTAACCAGGCCAGGATGTGGCCACCCTGCAACCAGGTCCTCCTGGTCAGCATTTAGACATGCCCACACCTCTGCTCTCTCCGGACAGCAGCGCTCCTGCCCTTCTCGACCCACGTCCCCCTCCCAACTTGTCTCCTTCTCCTCTCCTCCATCGCACTTCTGGTCCTGCTTCCTGACCTGCTGTGTGCCCCTCATCCAGGTCCTCTCACCCTCCTCTTCCTCCTTGACGCTGAAACCCTATGCCCCCCTGAGCTTCCTCTGCTTGCCCTCTCAGTCGTCTGTATTGGCGGTGACTGCTGTGGCTGTCCTGAGCCTCTCTTCCTGGGCCTCCACGACACTGGAAGTCCTTTCTTGGATTTCCTCTGACCTCTCCCGCCACTCTATTCTGCTCCCCAATGACGGGCTGCTTCTTCTGCCTCTTTAAGGTTCTGCTGCAGACACTAATCCTGGGTCATCTAATCTACTCACAACGCTTCATTTATCAACCCTGTGGTCCTGGTCTGAGACCTGGATGGCTATTAGATACCTACATCGAAGTCTTACGGGCACCTCAAAGTCAACGTGTCCCAAACGCTCATCAGCTTTCTCGATGCATTCTTCTTCCGAGTCTTCCCGTCGTTCTCCCGGCAAATGGCTCCAAGTCAGAAACCCGGGTTCCATTCTTGACTACTCCCCCTATCTCCCCAAACCTACATCCAACCAACCACCAAACGTTGACATTTCTAGCTCCTAAATGTCTCCCCTAAGTAGCCCTCAAACTACTCCATCAATTTCCATTCCTTCTGCCATGACCAGAGCCTGTTTCTAATCCATCATCCGCTGCGGCCAGCGTGGTCCTTCTGAGATGCAGATCGCCTCCCTGGTTTAGAAGGCTTCAGGGATTCCTATGGCCCTTAGGTTAAAGTCCAAGGTCCTAGGAGTTAGCTGTCCTAATGCCCAGTTTTCCAGCCCCCTCTAACTTCACGATGCTGAACTTCCTGCTTCTGGGCCACTGTGCCCCCTCTTTTGTCTAAACACCATGTATCATCAGTCCTAAAACAACATATTTCCGCATTTCAACATCTCTCAAACTGAGATGCATCTTATAATTGATGTTGTATGTATCAGTTTAAAAGGCAATGCTTTTTTTCTAAGTGGTGCATAAAATAATGCATAAAACAATTGATCATATCTCAGATTCAATAAAACATGGTAATTCCTAGTCACTCTTTAAATATCAAATTAAATGTCACTTGCCCTCAGAACCTTCCCTGTCTCTCCTAGGCCAGTTTGGGTGTTTCCCAATGCATTCAGCATTGTATGTTGCTTAGATGAACATCCATTACATCTTTTTTTTTTTTTTAAAGAAAGTGATAAAACCTATTATAGGTTGATTTTTAAGGCTTCCTTTTTTTTTTTTTTTTAAATTTTTGGCCGCGTCGTGCTGCATGTGGGATCCTAGTTCCCTGACCAGGGATCTAACCCACACTCCCTGCAGTGGAAGCACAGCATCTTAACCACTGGACTGCCAGGAAAGTCCCTATAGGTTGATTTTTAAATGTACAGGAGCCTTCAAATATATTTTTTCCTGGTATTGGCCTTTAGCTAATTAAAGTAGCAGAAGTTTCTAAGTATTTACCTAAATGAGTGGAAAACTTATGTCCACACACAAAAACCTCTACAGGAATGTTTACAGCACTTTTATTCATAATTGCCAAAAACTGGAAGCAACCAAGATGTCCTTCTATACGTGAGTGGATAAACGTGGTACATCCATACAACGGAATATTAGTGTTAAAAAGAAATGAGTTATCAATCCATAAAAAGAAATGGAGGAACATTAAATGCATTTTATTAGGTAAAAGAAGGCAGTTTGGAAAGGCTACATGCTCTATGATTCCTATCATATAACATTCTGGAAAAGGCAGAACTACAGAGACCATAAGGCACTCAGTGGTTGAGAGGGGCTTGGGGGAGAGGGAGGGATAGCAGGCAGAGCCCAGGAGCCTTTTAGGGCAGTGACACTGTGATACTGTGAGACTGGATACACAACATTAGGCATTTGTCAGAACTCATCAACTGTACAACACAAAGAGTGAAGGCACAGGTAAACTTTGGACTTCAGTTAATAATAATGTATCAATACTGGCTCATCAATTGTAACATATGCACCACACCAAGGCAAGATATTAATAATAGGAGACACTGAGGGTGGGTTGGGGGTGGAGAGATGGAATATATGGGAGCTCTTTATTTTCTGCCCAGTCTTTCTGTAAACCTAAAACTGGTCTAAAAAATGAAGTCTATTAACTAAAAAGACAAAAACCGAAAAGCAGAGAAGCAAATTTGATGTCTCTCTCACTTTCCATTAGGACTTTGAAAACGAAATTGACAGCAGAGTAGAGGTACATTTGTCTGGGAAACTTAGAACCACTAAATTTATTTAAAAACATGTAATCAGCATATCAATTCACTTAACTGCACATTTTAATGTATCTGGCCCAAAGGTTTTATTCTAGACCTTGCAGTTGCTTCTTAGGAAGCTCAGAGTCTGAATGCAATTGGTTCTTTCCTTTTACTACAAAATTCAAAAGAAGCAGAAGAAGAAAAGGAGGAAGAGGAGGAGAGGGTGGAAGGAAGCAGGAGAACCATTAGCAAGTACAGAGAGCTCTACCTGCCCGTGTTACAAAACGCTGTTTCTCTTTTGTAGTAACCGACATCGGCTGGCCAGCTACTACCAGGCACGGCGCTTCCACCCATCATCCTGCCTGTTCCAAGGCTGGAAACGAAGAAAACCTACCTGAACTCAAAACATGGAGGAAACAACTGGCAAGGACTCGGAAGCAAAGAACCCACACTGAGCCTAAGCAATCACCCCGTCCTACCCGCATCCACACAGACCCCCCTCGGCCCAGGTCTGCTAACCAAGATGACAGCCGCTGTCAGGACTGGTCCTCCATGACACACTGCTGTTGTCTTTTCAAAAATATCAAAGGACAAATTCAGGGCTATTCTTCTTCAAAACCTTTAGAGGAAAAGGAATTCATGATACAGAAATGAAGAAATAAATGAATATTATCAGTTACTACTTTTGAATCTAAACAACCAGTTCTAAGTTGTTTGATATGAAATACTCAGTTTTCCTTGTGTTATCTGCCTGATGCATTATGTGTAGTCCTTTTTATATCTAAGATAGCCTCTTTTTTTGAATTTTATTTTATTTTTTTCTAATGCAGCAGGTTATGTTATCTATTTTATACATATCAGTGTATACATGTCAATCCCAATCTCCCAATGCATCCCACCCCCACCAGCCGTCCACCCCGCTTTTCCCCCTTGGTTTCCATACATTTGTTTTCTATATCTGTGTCTCCATAAGATAGCCTCATTCTAAGAGTGAAAGTACTCTAGGCCAGTCTTCCCTTTCCGTGTGAATAACTGCTGATTAGGGCAGGAGCCAGCAGGTGAACTAAATGTTTCTTACATTTTTAAAAGGCAGGGAAAAAACAATGAAGAATATGTCACAGAGACCATATATATATATATATATATATATATATATATATATATATATACGAGGAAAAGTATGACCAGCTCCTGGTGTAGGGACTAGAAACTTCTTGTACTATTAGATTAAGCATCAGACATATAAATCCCTTAGGGGAAAAATCCAAGTAATGTATGCCAAAGTCTTGTGTGGGCATTGTTTTGTTTTAATAAATAAATAAGAATAACTAGCTAATTAGTTTCATGTCTCCTCTCCAATAGTGAGGCTCACCCTCTTTATGATTACTGAATGAAGGGTAATATGATGCTATTACTCAAGAAAACAAAGGGAACACTTCCAGTTGAAGAGATTATTTAATCACTCTCTTAGAAACCCAGGTGCTTTTAATATAGCCTAGCACTGAGCTTGGAGAACAGGACGCACTCTCTGTTACACTGTCAACACAGACTGGATGAGCTGCTCACCTCTTCTTCTTCCTATTTGCTCTGCTGGCCCTCTGACCAGAAGCAAGAAGCAGACGTCGAATCTTTGGCTTCATTGCTCTGCCCTGGACTCTCCGGGGAGGCCATCCAGGTTCCTGATTATGACCATCATCTCTAGGCTGACACCCAAATACTGTCTGTTCTATCTTGCCCCCAGCTCTAGTTCAGCCTTGATCTTCAGTTGTGTACTGGACGGTGATGCTTGGAAGCTGTCACTCTTTGGGTACTTTCAAGTACCCAAAGGCCAAACAGGATTTCCTGGTCTGAGCCCAGGATGGTGCTGATTGTTGTAGGAAGGCACTGAAGCATAAGGTGTTTCTCACCTAAGTGAACCAACAATCAACAGGGGAAATAAAAGTTACAAGACGCAGAAGCATGTGGTATAGACTGGAAGTTGATCTCTTAGAGGAAAGATAACCGTGTACTGCCCAACATGGTAGCCACTAACCACATATGGCTACTGAGCACTTGATGTCTGAACTGAGATGTGCTGTTAAGTACATACACACTGCATTTCAAAGAGTTAGTACACAAAAATCTCATTAATTTTTATATTGATGTTGTATTGAAATGATAAAATTTTGAGCATATTGAATTAAAAATATTAAAAGTAATCTCACCTGTTTCTTTTTAGTTTTAAAATGTTGCTGCTAGAATATTTAAAGTTCCTTATGTGGCTCACATTTGTGGCCTGAATTCTATTTCTACTGAACAGCGCTGGTCTAGAAACAGCACTGTCTTCTTGAAGGAGTTAAAGTTTGAGTTGGCTTCTCAGAAATACGTTAAATTTAAATAACTATCTGTTTTCATAAAAGACCATCAATCGTGGTAGATCACAAGCCTTTTCGGGTGAGAGATTTTCCCTTACAACTCTGTACCAACTGAAGTACTAGCACCTTATCTCACAAACAGAAAAATGTCACTAGATATTTGCAAAGTAGCAAGCGAGACCAAGGGCCCAGAGTACAGAGCAAGCACAGTATTCCCAATTTACCCACACACTCACTCTCATGGTTGTATTTCTAGCTGCCTGAGATACTAGTGTTATGGCTGGTGGTCTTGGGGCGGGGGAGTCACCCTGGATGCTGAGGAAAAGGAAGAGAAGCGTCACTCAGCAGAGGGACGCGGGAGAGGGAACCAAGAATTCTGACCCTGCCAAGCTGCACCTCTGGCCTCTTTTTCATGAGATAGTGATAAACCTTCTTTAAGCTAGTATTTTTCAGATCTTTGAAACTAGCAGGCAACTAACAATCTCAACTGAGAAATAGAGAATCTTAAAATCTGGATCTATTCTTAAAATACAGATAAATCAAACGGTCAGTTTTGACTATCCATACTCTCTTCAGATCCAAATTTCTCAATCTATCGCTGCCCAAAGAACTAGGCTAGGGTATCAAAGCAATTCTGACATTCCTCTTCTCAAACAGACCAGGATCTACGGTGATACCTCAATGACAGAGTCTCACAAACCAGTCGACCTGACACATCACTATTTTCACACAGTAGAACACAGTAAGGCAATGGGAATTTTAGCTTGATTCAAATGGATCGTCAACAAATGATTTGTTTTATTTAGAAGAAACTAGAATAGCAACCAGTGACTACCTACATAGCTAATAAAGAACTTCCAGCAAGCTGGACACTGGTTCCTTTCTTTAATAAACCTTGACTTTTTTCTTTTAAATGAGAGCGACACCTGCTGGCGAAAAGGTAAGGTGTTAAATCCTTATATAAGAAAGCAAGTCCTTTCGACAATTTTCTTTCCAAGAAACAATTTTCTGCTTTCAGTTAAAAATTTCAGGGGACATTGTCACACCAGGGTCCAAAGAGTTTATAAATTCCTACCATTGCTTTTCCAAAACAACACGCCACAGTATGGGCAGGAAGTTTAGACTGTCCTTTCAGGTCTCTGGGTGACTTCAGGAAGGATCTCCTTTCAAACTTTTGTACTACACCTTGCTATCTCTAGGAGACCAAGACAGAAGGCTCTGCCCCTGCTGACCCAGACTCCTTAACTTTTCTTCTACTCTGGACTACCCCGTTCTCTCTTCTGCTTCTCTAGCCATTTTACATGGCCCAAGCCCCAAAACTGCCATCTGGACGCCCCCCACCCCCCAGACCCCCTGGCCTTCCTTCCACTATGCTATCCACACCTCTGTACCATCCCAACCTTCGGTCTGGTTTCCAGACTGCCTAAAACTGCAGGCTCAGAAAGCGACGAGTTCTGTACCCACTTATGCTATTCCAAGCCCCTACTGCTGCTAACATTCCTCTTAAAATCTAACGTGGTCTGCCCAAAAGTCCCTTTAGTAACTGTTTCCAACTTTCCCTACCTCTTCCAAATCCTGATATCCAGCCCCTTCTCTCAATCTCTGGCTGGGACTCTAGGTTCCTGAGATCGATGCTACTCACTCACTCACACACATGAAGACTTTCTACAGCCCAGCTCCAGGTGCTGGGACCTTCCAGTGAACAAAAAAGGCAGTCTCCCACCTCCTCACCCCCTCCGCTCACATCTCAGCAGGGGAAAACGACAATGAACATGATGCATTTAAGGTAAGTAGTCATCGGAAGGTGCTAAGTGCTGTGAAAAACGAGGAAAGCTGGGCAGGGTAACTAAGGGCTCAAGCTGACTTTTCTCATGTTATCTGCCTATCATTTGCACGCCCCACATGTGTCAGTATCTTCATTTATCCTCTCTTTATTTACTTATTTAGGAAATATATAATGAGCGCTTATTTTGTGCCAGGCACTGGGTGTGTTGAGGAAAATAAATAGATATGGTTCCCATCCTTGTAGTTTATAGTCTAGTAAGAGACACTATCTTAAAAATGATTCCACAAATATACAAGTTGCCACAAGCACGATAAAAGTGATAGGATAAAAGAACCTAGCTTAGGTTAGGGACTCAGAGAAAGCTCCTCTGAGGAAGTGACAACTCAGCTGGGCCTGGAAAACTGCTGGCTGGGTGGAGCATGTCTGCGAGCTCACTCTCACCAGCTGGGACAGGGCATGGGAGGGTCTTGAAATGGGAAAGGGCTTCCGTGCTTTCAAGGTCTGAAACAAGGCTGGTGTGGCTGGAGCTTAGGGCCCAAGGAAAGAGCTGCTGGACACAAGGCTGGAGAGGCAGGCGGGGGCTTTGTAAATATTCTGGATCCCATAACTTGGCCGACAGCTAGAAGAGCACTCGGGGCAGCCTGTGCAGGGCGACCCCGTGGTGTTCCTGTCCCGGCTGCAGCACGCTGACAAGTCTGGAGCCTCCAGTTTTGGGCAGAAGTTCTCTGGGGACAGGCTCCTCTGATTACAAACTCACAGAGAGTCCAGGATGTTGTGACCATCACTGGCTGTTTAAACTCAACAAGCAGGTGACCTTGATCAAGAACCTGTCTGTGCAGGCTCCAGAGCCAGGTGGTCCTGCCTGACAGCACCTTCCCAGCAGCCATGGCCCAGAGCAGCAGCGCCCTCATTGTCTTGTTCTATAAACTTGGGAGGTTTGGTTCCTGCTATGAGGTTATCTTGTGCTGCTTATGAGAAACTTAACAGAGCAGGGGAGGGTGGGGTGCCCAGTGTGTTGAGGTGTTTCCATCTTATTACCCAAGTCATACTACAAGACATTCTTTGTAAAAAAAAAAAAAATTTATTTGGAAATATTTAAGATGTACAAAAAGGCATAAAGACCAAATAGTCAACAAACCTCCATGGACCCAACCTCCAGCTTAAGAAAGAAAATGTCGCCAATCCCACCAAGGGCTCTTCTCTTACCCTCCCTGGCTTCAAACTCCACCTCCCCCCAGGAGACTGTGGCCACGCGCACTTTGGGGTTTATCATTCCCATGTGCTTCTTCTCTTCAGATGCAGTGTAGTGGCTATGGGCATAGACTCATCTATTTAAATCTCAGCTCTGCCACTTACTGGCTGGTGACCCTGGGTAAGTCACTTAACTCTCTGTCCCTCAGTGGTGCCACTTGTAAAAATGTAGGTAAGTGGAGGATGAAGTGAGGGTAACAATACCTCACTGAGAGGGTTCTTTGAGGAGTGAACATTAATACATGTAAAGAGTCGTTTAGAATAGTGTTGGGCACATAGTGAGTGCATGATAAGTGTTTATACTATGTTACAGAAAAAAATTCAATGACACTTGTTGAAATAGTAAAGCAGAGTTGATACAGGACCATCACAACGGGACCACTGTAATGGGATTTTACAGTGTGGGAGAGAGATTGGGCTCAATTCGGAATATAGCATGGGCAAGTAGGAACTGAGGGCAAGGAGCAGGGGGTGAGGGTGTCAGTGGATGGAAAATACTAAGAGGAAACATCAGGGGTGAGGGGGTGTTCTGGCTAAACCAACCTAACAGGATTCTTGCTGCAGGCAGGTGGGGTGGGTGTGGTCGTCAGACATCACCTGGGCGATGGTGGAGGAGGAGGAAGGAATCTGGTTAAAGTGACCCAGCGGGGCTCTTGCTAAAACTAGATTTTTACAGGGAGGTGCAGAGATGGGCCTAAGAGAAGGTCCAGGAGCCTGAGAAAGGTTTGGCCAAAGAATCTTTGTCAGTCTTAATAATCCTCCTCCTCTCAGAAGCAATGGGAGGTATTTTAGGCTGACTAAAAACAAAAGCCAACTTACATTAAATGAACTGCAGATGATAAAGTAAACAGGGAAGAAGAGAGGCAACACTCAAAGAGGTTAGGCCAGGCGACAGCTTGGGACAGACAATGACCGTTGTACTCAGGATCATCGGAGCACTAGATCTCCAGTCTGGCCCTAGACCTCTCCTGTTAATTTGGGTCTCTCATTTCCACGGTTTGAAAAGTGTGAAGCACTATACAAATGTTATTAATGAACAGCCATCCCAGCCTTTTAAAAGCAGCAATCAAAGGTGCCTGCTCCCCGACAGGCACACCAGCGACAGGCACACCAGCGGCAGGCCCCGCAGGGGTCAGTTCACAGCTGCAAGGAGGCATGTGCGCGAGGGACCCGGCAGTGACCAGGCGCTCCGTCCGCTGCGCCAGCTCCAAGTGTAAGCCCGGCCCTGGAGGTGCTGGAAGTCTCCGCCTGGGGTCCCGGTTCCTATCACTGTCTTGGTGGTGGGGAGAGGCAACACTGGTGGCAGCTTCCTGACGGCTGCGCTGCGGCAGTGACACTGTGCTCTTGAAGCCAGCAGTACCAGCGGGGCCTTCTGACTCTTCCCCAGGGAGCAGCTCTTCTGGAGGACCCTTTGGGGAGTCATATCTGCCTCCCAGCCTAGGGCACCACCCACCCCCCCAATGATTTTATAAGCACCCAATCCCCTGTACTTAAACTCATTTCTGCTTAAAATAGCTAGAATGGTTTCTATACCTTTCAATTCAGCTCTGGTTAAGAGCACAGATTTTTTTTTTTTTTTTTTTTTAGCAAGTAGGACATTTAAATCTTTCACTCACCTACACGGTATCACAGTATATGGTATGAGCTAGATATTCAACTAATGGCATTTACTGTAACGGGACTTACTATGTACACCTGGATTAGACTCTCAGAGGCTACCTCCATTAGCCTAAAGTATGCTGACAAGTAGGCATGCAATGGATTCTAAAAGTATATTTTAAAAGTAAGTTTTATAGGTAAATGTTAACCTAAAGGGACGTTTTAACCTACACATTTCAATACGTCTTATTTCTGAAATTTGGATGCTTCTACAATTGGTGTATAAATTTAACACACTTTCCTCATTCACCCTCCAACTCCATCAATAAGACATTATTAAATCAATGGTATGCCCTATAATTGATGGTATCTTAGAACTTAAGACACATGTTTTTATATGATAAAGCACAGAATTTCTCTTATGCATAAGACACCACACAATGACAAAAAAGGAAAAATATTTTAAAATCATGCATTAATTCTAGCCATTTCAGAATATATACTCCAAGATTCAGAGTTTCTTAAAAATTTAAATTTACTGAAATGTATGTTAACTGTTTGCAAATTGTGACTATGAAAGAGAACTATTCTCCTGTGCTGAAATAATCAGTGATTCCGAGGAATATTTTCATTATTAAAATTACTTCTGTAACCTCTACAGCAACAAACATTGTAACGAGACGTTCCCTTAGAACAACAGAGATGCAAGGAGAAGACAGCTATGAGCATTGGTCCATCTGCTGTGTTTATCGCAGTCCCGGTGGGGTACAAAGCAGTGGCCTTCTGTTTGTTCTGTTGATGGCTTCTGGCTGATCTGTCACCATAGCAACTTTTAGAGTCCAACTCAAATGAGCACAAATTCATTAGCTACTAACTACATTAACTTCGTGTCTGCTGCTAATGAGAAATGCTGTTCAGAGTTATTTTCTATTCTAATGGATTATAGTTATCTCTCTGAAAGGTATTAAATTAAATTAAACGCTACTCTTAACGTATCAGACTGGATAATATGTTACAGTAAAATTATTTTAATAAAGGCTACTAACAATAAGAATCATTTCATTAAAAGGTTACCTTAGGGACTTCCCTGGTGGCGCAGCGGTTAAGAATCTGCCTACCAGTGCAGGGGACACGGGTTCGATCCCTGGTCCGGGAGATGCCACATGCCACGGAGCAACTAAGCCCATGTGCCACAACTACTGAGCCTGTGCTCTAGAGCCCAAGAGCCACAACTACTGAAGCCCATGTGCTTAGAGACCATGCTCTGCAACAAGAGAAGCCACTGCAATGAGAAGCCCGCGCACCGCAACAAAGAGTAGCCCCCGCTACCGCAACTAGAGAAAGTCTGCGCACAGCAATGAAGACCCAACGCAGCCAAAAAAATAAATAAAATAAAGAAATAAATAAATTGAAAAAAAAAAAAAGGTTACCTTGTTTTGGTCCTTGGATTCTTCTACTCTAAGAAAATGTATTACTTGTCACACCGGCAAATGTTTCTAGGTTCTTTTAAACGTCGGCTAGCTGATTTAGAAAATCAAAATTGAAAATTTTGATAACAGCATATGTTAAAGCCAAGTAGCCAATACAGCATTAACATATATTGGCTTTTCTATAACCTTGTCAATACGGACCATCAACTGAAATACTCCCCAAAGAGGTGACACACTGGACAGACGTGAAGGGTAAAGAAAGTCCAGTGAGTGTACAGCTTCTATGTCTGACCTCTTCTCTCTACACGCAGAATCATCTGGAGCTGAATAAGCTCTGGAAGCAAACAGCAAATCCAAAATCTCATGAAACAGAGGTTTTAAGTGGGATTATGTCTCACCAGTGTTCCAGTGTTCTCCCAGGACATGTATATTGCCTTGTGCAGGAGGGCTGTGTGCGTGTGTCTTAATAAATTAATAAATTGTGGAAATGAACTTACTTACGAAACAAAAACAGACACACATAGACAACAAACTTACGGTTACCAAAGGGGAAAGGGGGTGGGGGAGGGATAAATTAGGAGTTTGGGATTAGCAGATACAAACCACTATACAGTGGGTTGGCCAAAAAGTTTGTTTGGGTTTTTCTGTACTGTCTTATGGAAAAACCCAAATGTAAAATAGATAAACAACAAGGTCCTACTGTATAGCACAGGGAACTATATTCAATATCTTGTAATAACCTACAATGGAAAATAATCTGAAAAAGAAATATGTATAACTGAATCATTCTGCTGTACACTTGAAACACTGTAAATCAACTACACTTCAATAAAATAAGTAAATCATGGAATAGCAATAATCCTGAGATGTTTTTTCCCCCACAAAGTGCAAAATCCTACATCCTGCCAGAAGAGGGAGCCCAAGTTTCTCCAACATTTAGTCAGAGAAGGCAGGGGACGGGGAGGGAAACTGCCCACTCTGCTAATTTATTTTGAAAAGCCTCCTTACTGTTCTTAGGAAAAGGAATGTTCCACCTCTCTCACGCCCTGGTCTCCATCTACCACTTTCGCCTCATCTCACACCACTCTCTCCCCCTTGCTGATGGCTCCTAGGCCCTGACGGCTTTTTGTTTGTTTAGGGTCCAGCCAGCCAGCCAGCCTTTGCGCGCACTGCTCCCTCTGTACGTGGGAGCCCTTCGCCCTCTCTCTACTCTCCCAGGCCTAGGTTCTCATCATCCTTCAGATCTCAGTTGAAGCAGCACTCAGTTGCCTTCCCTAATCCCAGCCTAGTCCAGGCTCCTGTGTTCTGTGCTTTTATTAATCAATGCTCCTCTCCTTCACGGCAGTTGGTAATGATACCTATAGCATTGTGACTGATGTTTATGTCTGTTCCCTATAAGACTCTAAGTTCCAGGAGAGTGGGAAATATATCTCTTTGTTTTTTTAATAAATTTATTTATTTTTAATTTAATTTTATTTATTTTTGGCTGTGTTGGGTCTTCGTTGCTGCACGCAGACTTTCTCTAGTTGTGGCAAGCAGGGGCTACTCTTCGTTGAGGTGTACGGGTTTCTCACTGCGGTGGCTTCTCTTGTCGCAGAGCATGGGCTCTAGGCGCGCAGGCTTCAGTAGTTGTGGCGTGCGGGCTTCAGTAGTTGTGGCTCGCGGGCTCCAGAGTGCAGGCTCAGTAATTGTGGCTCACGGGCCTAGTTGCTCCGTGGCATGTGGGATCCTCCTGGACCAGGGCTCGAATCCATGTCCCCTGCATTGGCAGGAGGATTCTTAACCACTGCGCCACCAGGGAAGCCCCTATATCTATTTTAAAAATCTTTTTCTCCCCACAGTGAACAGCACAGCGCAAGGCAAATAGTAGGTGTTTAATAAATATCTGCTGGATCAGATGGTTAGCGGCCTGGTTGGCCTCTGGGCTCTGCCCACTCTGTCAACACGAGCCCTCCTCCCTACCCTCACCCATCAGCTTAGCATCTGCAGGCTGAACTGTGCAGCGGTCTCACTGCACCCGCTGCCTCCAGCTCTCTCTCCAACTGTTTAATCCACCTTCAATCTGGTGCTTTCGGTGATCTTTCTAAAACATAAATCTCATGATGTCACTCCCCCACTCAGAACTCTCCAATGACTCTCCTTTTTCATAGGGTAGGCTCACACCTGATGGATGGGTTTGGGATAACTGGCATAAGGCATCCCTCCTCGTCCTTGTCTCCACAGCTAAGTTAGGGGCCACTGGGAAGAGCAGCCCAGCTCCAGCATGCATTTATCTCACTCTCAATCAGTACTGTCCTTTCCCCCAGTTTTCTCACTTATTTTTAAAAACAGGTCATCTTTTCTCATAGAAATATAAATATAGGACAAAAAGATGATCAAATGAATGTAACTTAAATCCTTTCAGGTAGAAGATGTGGGATAAATAATTCACAACACCCAGCACATTTTATTGCATTCACTTGTTATATATCCATTTGCTAATACAGCCAACTCTTCCCATTAATGTATCTCTTTGAGAACAGAGAACTTATCTCTGCTGTCTGATAGGTATTTATAAACTATTTATTAAATTAATTAGTGAACTAACTTGACAACTCTAGGTGATAAAATTTGACTAATATTCAGCTAATTTATTAATGCAATCTTTAGTATGTTAAAGCTAGATGAAATGTGATCACAATGGAAAGTGCATATTTTCTGACATAACTATCATACAAATAACTGCAGGCACAGAAAGAAAGGGAAATGACTGAGGCATGCAGAAAACTAAGCTGCAGTGATGAGACTTTCCGGTCGAGTCTAGGGGCCAATTTAATATTAGAAACCAATCTGGAGGCAGAAAGCAAACAACTCAGGAAGCAGTGGCCAAATATTTGAATACACATCCACCAAAGAAGATACGGAGATGGCAAAAAAGCACATAAAAGTAATGTTCAACATCATTAGCCGTTAGGGAAATGCAAATCAAAACCACAAGGAGATTCCACATCTATTAGAAAGGCTAAAATTATGAAGACTGACTTTCCAAGTGTTGATGAGGATGCAAAGAACTGTGAAATGGGACAATCACTGTGGAAAAGTTCTGCAGTTTCTTGAAAAGTTACACATCCATCTGTTATAAGATCTGGCCATTCTACTCCCACAGATTTACCAAAGAAAAATGAAAGTATATATATATAACCATATAGAGATTTGTACATGAATGTTCATAGGCTCTTTACTCATCATTGCTAAAAACTGAAAACAGCTCAAATGTCCATGAACAGACGAATGGATAAACATGTTGTGAAAAATCCAAACAATGGAATACTACTCAGAATGGAATAAAAAGGAAGGATCTCCTGATACACGCAACAGCAGGGATGCCTCTCATAAGTGTTGTTAGGCTGAGTGCAAGCGGCCAAGGGTGCATACTGTATGATTCCGTTTATGCAGTAGTCTAGAAAACCTTCTGCAGTGACAGAAAGTAGATCAGTGTTTTCCCAGAGACTGGCAAGGGGACAGAGGGGTAGGGGAGTTGGGTTGGGAAGGGGCACAGGGGTACTTTCAGGGGTGATGGATGCTGTCTTGATTTCAGGGATGGTTTCCCAGGTGTGCCCATGCCAACATTTATTAAACTGTTCTCTTTAAATACATGCAGTTTATTGTATGTCAACTAAAACCCAGTAAAGCTCTTACAAAAAAAAAAGAAAGCAATCTGGGCAAACAAATGATTTCTCAGAAAGCAGATTGCCAGCTTCCTTTAGAACTATAAACTATAACTTTATGCCTGGAGATCATGATTATGTTTAACACTTGAGTGAAGCTATCTATGCTAAATAGAGATGCGGACTTCACCTGAGACCTATCCAGAAGATGCAGCTGAAGGGGCTTGTAACAGACAACAGATTATCACTGGGTTTACTTCCTTTCCTCTAAAATTTGATCAAGAAAGAATATATATATATATATATATATATATATATATATATTTCCTTAGGTTTTTTTTTTCCAATAAATTTTTATCCTTTTAAATTGTCTACATATTTAGGGGACAAATACCACATCTTAATATACTTTCTTTTGTTCCCATGGAAAAAATATTCATGCATTTATTATATCTTCCTTCCCTAGAGATTTAATAGTAAAATTAAATAATTCCTTTAAACAGAGAGCAATGCAGTTAAAGAATGACATAGCTAATACTGAAAATCCTATAAGATACCATCCCATAAAGATCCCTCATATAACAAATCTCTTAGGAATTTCTTCCAGTCTTATTTGAAAATATCCTAAGTTACTTCTTAAAAGGAACTCACACAGTACTGATGATACATAAACAATACCTACGTCTCCAGTCCCTTCACATGATAGCGGAAAAAATATATCACTGACAACCAGAAGATGAGGGTTCTAGTTCTAGTTCTGCTACTAACTAGCTGTCAAAACTTGTACAAATCATTTAACCTCTTTGAATCTCATTTCCCACCTAACAGGAATTGGATAATCTCTAAGGATCCTTCAAGCTCTAAGATTTTATTAATCTTGTAGACAGGCAAATAAAATGCCTTTTTTTTTTTTTTTGCGGTACGCGGGCCTCTCACTGTTGTGGCCTCTCCTGTTGTGGAGCACAGGCTCCGAACGCGCAGGCTCATGGGCCCAGCCGCTCCGCAGCATGTGGGATCTTCCTGGACCAGGGCACGAACCCGTGTCCCCTGCATCGGCAGGTGGACTCGCAATCACTGCGCCACCAGGGAAGCCCAAAATGCCATATTTTATAGAAAATATTGTGCTAAGCACGCTGACTAGATTTTCAGGTGCTGCTTTTAAGAGTAACTCATATACTCAAAATAACGTTTGCTTTGGTTATGTGGATGTGAACGTGAATACATGTAAATTCAAGGAATCTGGCCAATTTTATTACACAGTATAACTCAGGAAAACACAGATCTGCTGCTTTATAAATACTAACTGCTGATTATTGTGTTGAGACCCCTGAAGGACTGAGCAAACAGCAATCAACTGCCTCAGCTAAAGAAAAGTGCCACCTAATTGGTGAGGTGCAGAAATCTGGGTTCATTTGTTTGTTTTTATCTATATCTGACTATGAAATCTGGAAGGCATGCTTTAAACATCAATTCTCACTTTTTTCACTCATGTTGAGGGAAAGCTTTATAAATATATGTTTAGGGAATTCCCTGGTGGTCCAGTGGTTAAGACTCCACGCTTTCACTGCTGAGGGTGCAGGTTCAATCCCTGGTCAGGGAACTAAGATCCCACAAGCTGCACAGCTCAGCCAAAAAAAAAATATGTGTATATATATATATATATATATATATGTCTAGAATGAGCCTTAATAGCAGTACAGCACAGTGACCCCCCCCAAGCCCTTATCACTCAACATAGGCTACTGAAAGAATATGCTTTCAATTGATTTACATTAACAAAAGCATATAAAAGTTTGCTTAAAATTAACAATTAGAAACTGAATGCATGAAGAAGCTGGATACCTGATTGCAAACCTTATAGTCCTTTCAAGCAAGATTAGGAAACTAATTAAAATGTATAAATTTTTAAAAGTATATGACTCAAAACCATGAATCATTAATCATAGGAGGTTTGAGCCATGTTGGGTCATCAAAATATTCACTTTTATACATGATATAATTAACTTTGAGCTTTTTGTATGAAAACTTATCTTTCTATTTTATGAACTTGAGAAAATCTGGCTAAAACCACTAAATTAAATTCACTTCACATTTAGGAATATTATAGTTAATCCTAAAAAACCCCTTTAAATCCAGGAAAAAACCCAGAAGACAATACGGAAAATTTAGGCTCATAAGGTCATCACATCACATATAAAGCTATTATTTTCTCTGCCCAAATTAAGGGCAATGCCTCAAATAAAGAACAGAGATTACTGATTACCAAAGCAAAACCCATTATAAAGTGTCCAACACTTAGACACTAGCTACTCCACAGCAGGGATACAATACACAAGTTAATGGTGTTTCGAAACAGGATTATACCTGATTCCTCTTCCCCCTAACTATGAGAACATCTAGGGTCTCACTAAGGCATTGTGTTCAGCTGGCTCTTTCATTGGTCACCAATGCAAAGACAATGTTTAGAAGAATTTACTAAGGACTGTTTTGTTTCTGAATAGGCTTATACAGAGGTTTTCAAGTTGCTTAGTGCAGCTCCTTGAGGGGCAAGGGATGGGGAAGTGTTTAATTAGGGGTAGCACTAGAGAGTCCATATAAAATGCATATTTATGGGGGCTTCCCTAGTGGTGCAGTGGTTGAGAATCCGCCTGCCGATGCAGGGGACACGGGTTCGTGCCCCGGTCCGGGAAGATCCCACATGCCGCAGAGCGGCTGGGCCTGTGAGCCATGGCC
>NC_041227.1:125310509-125312518 GCF_002837175.3 Physeter macrocephalus
AAAAAAATATGTGTATATATATATATATATATATATGTCTAGAATGAGCCTTAATAGCAGTACAGCACAGTGACCCCCCCCAAGCCCTTATCACTCAACATAGGCTACTGAAAGAATATGCTTTCAATTGATTTACATTAACAAAAGCATATAAAAGTTTGCTTAAAATTAACAATTAGAAACTGAATGCATGAAGAAGCTGGATACCTGATTGCAAACCTTAAATTATAGTCCTTTCAAGCAAGATTACTTAAATTAAAATTAACAATTAGAAACTGAATGCATGAAGAAGCTGCTGATTGCAAACCTTAAATTATAGTCCTTTCAAGCAAGATTAGGAAACTAATTAAAATGTATAAATTTTTAAAAGTATATGACTCAAAACCATGAATCATTAATCATAGGAGGTTTGAGCCATGTTGGGTCATCAAAATATTCACTTTTATACATGATATAATTAACTTTGAGCTTTTTGTATGAAAACTTATCTTTCTATTTTATGAACTTGAGAAAATCTGGCTAAAACCACTAAATTAAATTCACTTCACATTTAGGAATATTATAGTTAATCCTAAAAAACCCCTTTAAATCCAGGAAAAAACCCAGAAGACAATACGGAAAATTTAGGCTCATAAGGTCATCACATCACATATAAAGCTATTATTTTTTCTGCCCAAATTAAGGGCAATGCCTCAAATAAAGAACAGAGATTACTGATTACCAAAGCAAAACCCATTATAAAGTGTCCAACACTTAGACACTAGCTACTCCACAGCAGGGATACAATACACAAGTTAATGGTGTTTCGAAACAGGATTATACCTGATTCCTCTTCCCCCTAACTATGAGAACATCTAGGGTCTCACTAAGGCATTGTGTTCAGCTGGCTCTTTCATTGGTCACCAATGCAAAGACAATGTTTAGAAGAATTTACTAAGGACTGTTTTGTTTCTGAATAGGCTTATACAGAGGTTTTCAAGTTGCTTAGTGCAGCTCCTTGAGGGGCAAGGGATGGGGAAGTGTTTAATTAGGGGTAGCACTAGAGAGTCCATATAAAATGCATATTTATGGGGGCTTCCCTAGTGGTGCAGTGGTTGAGAATCCGCCTGCCGATGCAGGGGACACGGGTTCGTGCCCCGGTCCGGGAAGATCCCACATGCCGCAGAGCGGCTGGGCCTGTGAGCCATGGCCACTGAGCCTGTGCGTCCGGAGCCTGTGCTCTGCAACGGGAGAGGCCACACAGAGAGAGGCCCGCGTACCACAAAAAAAAAAAAAAAAAGCATATTTATGTATGCATAAAGAGATGCTTTTTTCAAGGATGGTCAACAAAATGTTAACTGCTAAATATCTCAAGATGGAGGGATTTCACATGAACTTTAACTTCTTTTTAGACAATGAGAATATTATTACTTACATTTTTCATCACAGGAGGAAAAATAAGGAAAGGATGATTGAAACAACCCCACCCAAGACTAGAAAGCACTGAAGGAAAAGAGTTCCAGTCACAGAAACATGCTCAGATTCCTAAGAGTGCAGGATACTCAGGGGTACAGAAGGAGGAAACTGGTGAAAGGTGAGGGTGAATCCACTATTTGCATACAAATCTCCAGGGCTTAACTAAGCAGAGAAAATGCAGCTCCCCCCTGACATCAGGGTGGATGCTGGGCACAAATGCTGGCAGCACAGTGTTTCAAACAAACCGACTCGCTTGCCTGAATCTTAAAACAAAAAGAAAATGACCTTAACAAAGAAATCACAAGTCAGGATTTGAAAAAACAGGTACTAAATTTAATTTTACTTGTAATTTTGTAAAGCAGAATTTCTAGCACCTGGTTTTCAGATTGCATTAGGGGAGAAGCATGCTATATATTAGATTAAGCTAATGAAAAAATTTCCAGTGAGATTCAGTTCTTCATTTGTCTCTTAAATGAAGATTCATAGTTCAAGTTCAATGGTTACAGCCAGATATAAAAAACGTTTTAAGCATAATTTTTTTTTTTTTTTTTTTT
>NC_041227.1:125312768-125342642 GCF_002837175.3 Physeter macrocephalus
GCACGAACCCGTGTCCCCTGCATTGGCAGGCGGACTCTCAACCACTGCGCCACCAGGGAAGCCCTTTAAGCATAATTAATGCTATAATGAAGACTCATCTATCAAGAATGGATTAGGCTATTCTCTAGGAGAAAGCAGAAAGGTATAATATATGTATGTGTATAACATAAAGAGTTCCCTGAAAATGTTTAAAATAAATCAAAATTTAAAGAAGTTTCAGTTATTGAGAAAATTAAGTCAAATATAATGCTAAATAGTGGAGGCACTGCTTTACTAATACTACTATTTATGCCATGCGTAATACTGCAGAGCAAGGAAGTTACTAATTATTAATTAATTAATAATTAATTAATTTTGATTGAAACCAGTAATAATGGAGAGTCTGAGAAAAATTTAGACCTTGGTGCTGCTAATATTTATTAATGAATTACCTAGCAGCACTGTTAGATTATTTATAATTCAAAAAGCATTTTTTTATTGTTTAGAAGGACGTTAATAATCATCATTATGTTCTGAGGCTAGTTATAGTTAGTACAGTTACTGACAAATTGTAGCCAAAGGAGCAGTATTTTAAAGATAAAAGGAAAAGATAAAAACCCAGTAGGGGGGCTTCCCTGGTGGCGCAGTGGTTGCGCGTCCGCCTGCCGATGCAGGGGAACCGGGTTCGCGCCCCGGTCTGGGAGGATCCCACGTGCCGCGGAGCGGCTGGGCCCGTGAGCCATGGCCAGTGAGCCTGCGCGTCCGGAGCCTGTGCTCCGCAACGGGAGAGGCCACAGCAGAGGGAGGCCCGCATACCACAAAAAAAAAAAAAAAAAAAAAAAAAAACAAACCCAGTAGGGTTTGGAGTCAGCAATGAAAATACTCATCAGAACAGTAATAGAAAATAATAACTCTGTGTAAGGTGGCAGGACAATGTAATTCATGATCGTTCTACAATCGTAAGCAATTTGTTACTATTTCAAGAGAAAATAATTATTATGACAGTGACAACAGAACACTGCTGGTACTGAATCAAGTTGTAAAAACTTCTCAAAATGTTAAAAAAAAAAAAAGGAAAAGGATGATTCAGAGCAATAATTCTGTACTTTTAAATGACAATTTTAAGAAACCATTATTTCTCATTCAAGATCATAATTTCAAAACAACCATGTACCACAGCCCTTTGGGCCCTTCTAACAAGTGTTTTGTAAATTCACACTACCACTGAGAGTGTAAGAGAGAAAAACGTCCTTTTTGAAAACTATGCTGCCTTTAAATATTCTTTGACATGAAATCCATCTCTTACCGTGGCTCTGCTGTGGAAGCTCTGCGGCCGCCTGCGCTGGGGTCAGACGCCCAGGCTCCCTCCAGGCCTGTCCTTACACTAACTCGAGGCCAAGAGCAAGCCACATAAGTCACACTATCGGCCTCAGTTTCTTCATTGTCAATTAACACCTGCCCCGCTCAATTATGAAGTTCAAATGAGATAACATAAACTCGACTTTGAAAACTGTAAACGTCAAACAAAAGTGGAGCCTTCGCTGTGGCGCTGCCTCAGGCACAAGCCTCTGCAGAACATGTGTCTGTGTCTACAATTATATGTGACAGTCCAACAGAAATAAAACTTACAATTAATCACAGGCAACCTCTAGTGAGCACCAGCTCTGTGCCAGGCACCAAGCCTTGTCCATGTGGATCTCATATCGTCATAAGATAGCTCTATGAGGTGGGAACCATTCACCCCTTTACCCTTCTCATTGTAAATATAAGATACCCAAGGCTTACAGATGTGAAGTGCCTTGCCCCAAATTAAACAGAGCTGGTCTATGCGCGTCCCGAGTGTGTGCTTCCCAGCACTGCACAGTCCCTGAACACATCAAGCATGAAGTGCGGAGGCTCCGAGCGTGGCTTCCCTTCGGCTTGTCCTCCAGCACATCACACAGAGAGGCCCAAGTTCCTGTGAGAACCACATACATTCCCACCCACACCCATGAAGACAACCATAGGCCAATTCTGGACTTGGAAAATAAAAAAGAAACCTTTCACACATTATTGAGCAAAAAGGGAAGAATATAGAAAGAATATACCTCTTTTTATTATAAATAGTTGGCAAAGAGAAATTGGAAGCTTTAAAAAAATTCAATATCCTTTGGTTGTTCTTACTCAAATTGGACCAACTTTATCAGCTTAATCCTTGATTGGTGGAAATCAAACCAAAGGAAAATTATAAAGCATTGTTTAGAAAGGTAATGTAACATTCTTTAGGCATTTTAGATTAAACACATGCCAATTAAATGCAGATGTAAAACCAGTGATAAATGAGGAATTTCACAGGGAACAGTAAAAAGCAGATTCAAAGGCAGGGTGAGATTCTTTGTTTTTAACCACCAATTTAAAAAAAAAGTCATCATCATAAACTTTGGTACTGTCATAAAATGTATCCCCCCAAAATAAAGTAAACTTACCTTTGGTTTTTTGATCAGCGGCCTGAAAAAAAAAAAATCAGAAGCTCTTTAGGAATAATGCGTAGAAGGTACACACATCCGTATGAAAGTTTATAAGCAGACTTTAATATTGGAAACTTTAAAAACAAGTTTTTGCCCAGTTACCTTATTAAAATTTACTACTGGGAAAATGTATAATTGTCTACATTCTATTAATTATGTGCCAATATTGATCTAAAGGCAAAAAATCTATCTGGAAGCTCATTTAAGCTCTGTATTTTAATACAAACTAAAACGTATACAGTTTTAACTCTAGGATGCATTAAACCAGGCAAGAACAATACAAACGGCATAACTTGGTACATTAAATGCCCTAAAATTCAAGCATGACCATAAGACTTACAGTAGGACTTTAAATTTTAATATTTACTAGTACAAGTTGTAAAAGAACACTTGCCAAAGCTGCAAAAACTATTCCTAGCTTTTCAAACAAAATCAGTTAAATGGCCCTTAGACATGGTTGCTCTGGACAGTTCAGTTTAAGTAAAATAGCATGGACATTCTTTACTACCAATGACTAAAATCAAAGTCCTTCAAAACACAGCTCTAGTATTTCTCATTCCTTTAAAAAGACATTCTGTGGCTGTCACCCTTTATCTATGTCACTAGCACTCTGGATTGAGCACACTGAATTTTAAAAGTAATAACCGAACCTCTGTAATGCAATGGCTACGATAACACGGTGAGACACGAGTGATGACAGAAACAATGAACTAGGAACTCTAGCCAAACCTTTTTCTGAGCACCTTCCTTCTTTTTCTTTTCTTCCTGCTTTTTCTTTTTCTTTTCTTCCATCAAACGTTCCTCTTTTTGTGTTTCTTGTTCTTTCTCCCTATTAAAAATAAAGTGGCATTAGTATAATGTCCATTTTAAAATTAAAAAATGAAAAAACATTAGCTGCAGAAAGTTTTAAGTCAAACAGTTTCACGCGTGGTATAAAGAAGGACATTTTTGAGAAGCAGTGTTAGAAATGGACGTTCACCCCTCCCCCCATCAGCTCCACTTCTCTGTTAAGTACTAGAGCACGTGCCCTGACTTCTTTGGCGGTGTTCATTCACTGGCCCACATCTGTTGAACACCAACCTTTTATCAGGCAGTGTACCAGGAATTAAGGGTACAAGATAGAGAAAGACATAGTCCCTAGAGTCCAGCCCCAGACCAGTATTTCTAGAAGTGCTGTCTCAGGGACCACCATCATTAGAATCTACCTATTAAAAGTGTAGATTCCTGGGTCCCACACTAGCCCAACCAAATCAGAGCCTTTGGAGGTGATTCTTACGCACACCTTTTATGTTGGCTGGACAAAACAATTGTTTTTTAAACAAAGATCCCTACACAGCATGATGAGCTACTATAAGGGTACACTGGAACATGGCATAGAGCAACACCTGGAAGAGTCAGGTAGCCTATGAGCTACGGCTTAAATGTGGCAAAAGTGTTTGGCTGGCATGGGGTGCTGTGTCAGTTATCAATTTACTGCCTGTCAGCTCCAGACTCACCCTCCAGCACGCACTTTGCCAATAATGGACCCGTCCCCTCAAGCACTTCTCCTTCCCTGTGAGCGCAATGCAGAGGTTTCCCAGTGAAGGGCGCTAGAGGGGCTTGCAGCAGCAAGGGGCCGTCCCACTGTCTCTGGAAGCTGCAGGGTGGGGTCAGCATGTGGCTATGAGGACACCTGGTGAGGACCCCAGCCACGGACCAAGAAAGGGAAGTCTCTTAGCAACCTTGCAGCTCTGGCGCGATCTAGTGTCACCTTCCAGTGACCCTGTCAACACAGACACAGTGCACTGCGGGCCTCCTGCTACTCGCCCCACTCCCACACCAGTCGCTGTGGCCTTCTCCCAATGATGTGGCCGCGGCCCTCCTGACGGGGATGCCACGTGCTCCGTGCCCGTGGCACTGACACGACCACGTTGTCTGCACACCTGCACGCCTGGCCATCAACTGCAGCTCGCCACCAGGAGGGCTGCCACCAGGGCTCCCACCTCCTGTGTGCCCGTGTGGCGGGCTACCGGCTTTCCCGGGCTGGAGGAGTGCTTCCTGCTGCCAGCAACTGCCCACTGGCTGACCTGGGCGAAGCTGGGAGCCACTCTGCCATCCTGGGGGCTGCACCTACAGCTTCTTCAGTGAGTGTGAGCTCCAGCCTTGGGGAGGGGCCCCCTCCAATCGGCCCTTCCTCAGGTTCTCTCCCTCAGCCCTAGCTCGCCCTACAGTTGTTCTCTTACCACAGTTTAATTACTCTTTATAATAAACGTTCCCTGTTTATATCACCATGTAGTTTCCGTCTCCTCACCGGGCCAGACTGATACAAGTGGGAAGGAGGATTTCATAGACTAAGCAGAAGGAACAACATGCACAAAAGCCTCAGCAAAACATCACTGTCCACCCATCACTGTTGTTTAACTTATTAATTTTGCAGTTTGTTTTTAACCTGTAAATGTGTTTACAACTACTACATGCACAGGGAATCTCAACCTAGTATCAGTTTGTACGTATTTGAATACCATCGTAATAATAATAACTTAAATCAACAAGGTGGTGGTGATGGGGGGCGCTTAGAGATTATTCTTCCTTTAAAACAGTGGTTCTTGGCTGCTCATCAGAATCACCTGGGAAGTTTTAAAAACTTCCAATGCCAAGGCTGTATCCCTTTTCCGTGAAATCAGGGAATTGATCTCAGACATCAGCAGTTTTAAACGCTTCCAGATGACTCCAATGTCCAACCAAGGCTGAGAAACAACTTTTAAAAGTCAGTACATTTCCCAAGCTTGGGAACCAGCTATTATTCATTACCTTAGATGATACCTTCCAGGAATATTTTCATGTTAAAGGATGCAGAGATACTAAGAAATCTGTGTTTAAATATTCTTACAAGGTACAGGCAAGCCCTGTGAGTGATGGGTTGTTGCTGTAATCACCACGCTACTGCCACACATCTAGGGAAAAAGTGAACTAATAAAAACTAGGAATGTAGTGGCTGTCCACCGCTACTGTTATACTTTCTTAATCTACAGCATAATGAAAGCCTTAAGTTATCTTCCGATATTAAACTTAATAAAGAAGGCAAATAGAGCTACATTTTAAAAAAGGTATTCTATAGAAGATGGAATAAAAATTTTTGCTTGATTGGATTACTCTGAAAGTTAAATTAATTAGAACCAGCTATTCCCCCAGCAGTACAGTTAAGGTTTTACTGTACTGGTAAAATAAAATGCTGTAAATAAACAGCTCACGCAGCCCTGAGATATCTTACACTTTCCTGCCTGAGCTCATGTTCCTATGACAAAGCACGATTCAAATGTATGAACTTTAATAAAGTTTTATCTAATATCCCCCTAACTAGCACTAACTTCTTCTACCTCTAACTCCTGGTATACAATTCCTGCAATTTTTCATTAATAATTTTTTAAAAAATCAACACTGAATCTCATTTTTATTTGTAAAGTAATACATGCTCATGAGAAAACATAAACGGTACAAAAGATACGTTAACAAAAAGACAGATTCTTCCTTCTCCAGTGTCCGCAGGCTCTCTCCTTGGAGGTAAGGAGCTTTTTTTAAGAATATTCTCTCTCTATGTGAATATACAGTTGTGTATCTTTAAAAATGCTTGGATCCCTATTTCTTGACTTATCAATTTGAGATAGTAACAATTTAATTTCTATAATGATGGATATGGATTTGGTTCTTCAGACCCCTATCTTCTACCCCATCACTGCTTTGAGTTTAAACGATGAATGGCATGTGCTTGAAAAACAGTATGTTAATGTTCGCTGCAGAGCTAGGTAGGGTACTGTGAGGACATTTAACTTCTTGCGTAGCTGCTTTTTTTCTAGAGCTCCTAACTGTTCTTCTTTTCCTCTTGCAATATCCTCCTTACAAAAACTGTTTCTGTTTTTTACACATCCACCCTCCTCCAGTTTAAAAACATGAGCCCTCTCCTCAACTGCATTCCCCAAACTCCTTTCCAGAGACTCAGTCCAGCTCACTCTGGGCCGGGAGCACTCTGCTAGAGTTTTCTAATATCCTCTAGTTATTTTATTTTTAAAAAAATTTTTAATTGTGGTAAAATATACATAAAATTTGCCATCTTAACCATTTTTACGTGTACAGTTGAGTAATGTTCATGGTTGTACTACCAATCTCCAGAACTCTTTTCATCTTGCGAAAGTGTAACTCTGTGCCCAAGAAACAACTCCCCACTACACGCCACCTCCCCGCAGGCCGTGGCAACCACCATCCTATTTTCTGTTTCTATTAATTTGACTAACCCTTAGTACCACATTGTGGTTTTGATTTGCATTTCCCTAATGATAGTGATATTTAGCATCTTTTCATATGCTTCTTGGACATTTGTGTATCTTTTCGGAGCCTACTCTTTTATCGTAGTTTACATGTTCCTTATTTTTAACTCCGTATCACTGTGTCATTTCTATCAATCCAGATGGATACAGTGGGAAAGGAGGAACTAACAGACTAAGCAGAAGGAACAGCGTGTGCAAACTCCCCATCACTGCCCATCCATGAATGCTGACCTAAACTTGCTAATTCGGTCATCTTGTGACCTCCCTCGTCTTCCTCCTGGAATGATGCCCTCAGTTATGCTGGAATTGGCTACCTTTTTGTTTCACTGATGGTTTGGCTGAGCATAAATTCTAGGTTGAAAATCAAGTTTGAAGGCACAGTGCCCCTGTATTCTAGCATCCACTACCTACTCAAGAGAAGTCTGATGTCATTTTGCTTTTTTAGTCCTCTCTAGGTGATTTCCCCCAGCTCCAAAGCTTCTTTTCACTCCTGGGATTCTGAAATTTCATGATGATGTGCACACCTTGGTATCTTTCTCCCCCATTATTTGTGCTTAGTATTTGGCTGATGCTTTCAATATAGAGACATTTCTTTCAGTTCTCTATTTTATTGAAAACATCTTCTGTTTTCTAAACACATATTAAGTTTCTTGGAAGGATCATCATAATTTATCTGTATGTTTTCTACTCTTTTTTGTTATTGTTCTCAGTTTTCTGAGTGCTGCACTGAACTTGGTGTTCCAGTCCTTCTACTGAGCTTCTTATTCCATGATATTAAAATTTTATATAACTTTCTTATTCTCCATTCGCTCTTTTCCCACAATACTGGGTTCTTGTTTTATGGACGCAAATCATTTTTATGCTAGCAGAGGATATTAATTAGGGTTTTTCTGAAGTTCTGCTAAATATTCTGCATTGTTTCCTTTCTCAACAGTTCTTCCCTTAGACTCCCTTTGATGTGAGAGACTTTTCTCAATTGTCTGGTCATCTTTCGTTTGACCATTCAGGCTTAAAAAAAAAAACCCCAAAAAACAATTAGCTTTGTGTGCATGGGCTGGACTTGTTTCCTCATTGGCTTTGCTTTAGGGAGACAGGTTGGGGAGCTGGCTATTTTGCTAAAAGTAGCCTCAAAGGCGAAAACATGCAGCCTTTCCCCTGATTACCAGCGTGCTTTATTCAAAGTATTAGCTACTAGACCTTAACCACCTAGAACTGCTGAAATTTTAGATGTCATTATTCTGCATTCTGACCATAACCTCTTCTCCTTACTATTTCCACTGTACCCATTCATTATCTTTACCAAAAACTCCTATTCCTTGTCTTCCATTTTCTTCTATGCTATTTTCATCAGTTCCTTTACTAGAGAGCCTAAACCTTAAGATCATCTCATATGTTCACTAATTCAGTCACTCAGGAACTATACAACTAGCATACCCTATTTACTGTGGTAGGCACCAGGGACAAAAAGAGGGATTGATTCGTTTAACAAATATTATAGCAGAGATTACAGCAGTGACAAGGCAGAGTTCATACACTTTTAAGGATATTCATATAAATAATGCATCAAATAAATGATCACTATTACAACAGTGATATGCACAAAATGCAAAGAGAATATAAAAGTCTGCTGGGTGATGCCCTCCCGCTTATGTTATCTATTATAGTTAAGGGGACCTTATGTCCTGCTTTTAATGAACATTGTGTGCTTCCTTCTGTACTTTGGGCTGTAAGTACCTTGGTGGCAGGACTGTCTTCTGTCTCTGTGGCACCAAGAAAAGCCTGTCATCATTCAGGACATTTCTAGTACCAACTTCTGGTGCATAATCTCAGGTGAAATTTATACTGGAAAAAAAATCTTCTATATTTTCTTTTCAAGGTAAACTTTATTTTCTGAAATGACCAAGTAATATTTAATAAACTGCTATCTACCTTTTGAGGCTAGTAAGAAGATTATAAACTGTATTTTTTTTCCTATGTGGAGAAGTTGTGAGATTTACAAGTCAAGCTGTAAGGGAAATAAAGAAGACGGATAGCCAGGTTGGGAGAATTTCACTTTTAAATTTTAATTTCAACTTAAAAAATTAAATTTAAATACATATGATTTTATATACATGTGGACATATAATCTTATATATTTTTTCCCAATATAACCTTTGCTTTTGTTTCTCATTTGCTTGGCATCCCTTACTCATTCTTTCTTCTCCCTCCACATCCATCTCAAAGGTTCACCTCTCCACCCCCCTTCCAGATGACCCATGTAGCCACCTAGTTCATATCCTTCTGTGCCTCTCTCCATGCTCATGTAATTATATGGAAACATACATACCTATATACTTTTACAAAGGATTTTATTTGATCATTGTTTTGTAACACAGGAATCATGTTACGTAAACTTTTTTGCGTCTTGCTTTTCTCATTCAATACGTCTCTCTCTCTTCATCCCCTCTCCCAACTGATAGATCTAATCCATATCCATTATTTCTAATGGCTACATAATATACCATGGTGTGACTGTTACCATATTCTATTCAGTTATTCCTCTATTCATACACATTCACTTCATTTCCAGTTTATCACCATTACAAATAACTCCAGCTTTAGTCTATCTAGCTTCTGCTAAAGAGAACAGCATTGCTTTGATTAGTGATATAGCTAATGCTTCAGTAATAGTGAAAATGAGGTAAGGAGAAATCTCATACGGGGCTCAACTTCAGGACCCAGAGCAAGTCTGAAGGGGTAAAGTGGACATAAATTACCTATACTTTGTGTGGCAAGGTATACTGTCATGGGTCCCTAGTATACTGATTTCTTTTGGAAAGAAAATATTTTTAATAATCTGGATTTTCAAGATGCTTATTTCTTTTATTCTCAAATAGTTTAGCAATCACTGGATTAGGAGGCTTTGGGTGGAGAAAGAGCCACACTCATATTTTGGAGGCAGCTAGAAGAAGGAAGCGTTGGGAGCTAGGAGACTGCCCATAAGTGGAGCCTCTATGGCTATCAATCATCTCGGTATTCCTAGCTAACTACACCTTTTCCCAGGGAAACATGATTTGACAGCTGTAGCCACCCTATGCCAAAGTATTCTAGGTGGAAAGTCTTCCAAATTTCCAGTCTTTTATTAGTTGATTACTCCCTTTTTGCAAACGAACGGGATTCAAAAAAGAGGGTGGGCTTGCTTTTGCCTGTGAGGTTTAGTCACCAGAAACTGTAACCTAGTTTCACCTACAGGACACATCACAGCTTATTCTCTGAAGTTAGACACCAATGTCATGTCATTAAAATATTCACTAATTCAGTGTGTGTGTGTGTGTGTGTGTGTGTGTGTGTGTGTGTGTGTGTGAGAGAGATATGCCGTTATATACAGTTTGGCTAATTCAATTAGAATTTCCTGCAGGGTTTACGTTAGGAAGAGCTGGTTAAGTGTTATCAGACAAAATTAAAAAGGGAAGGGGAAGAAAGAGGTATCCTGTCCACTTGTCAAATAAATATTTAAGATTCTTAATTTTTCAACATGTGTTTGAATACCTGATAGACCCTTGTGGGCAGTACGGAAAGGATAAGACATAAAATAGTCTTAGACCTTGAGGTGCATAGAATCTAATAGGAAAGTGACAGTAAAGCTTGAATTATCCTTAATACTTGATAGACTATGGAAATAAACAGAATAATGTAGTAGACAGCTTATGCTTGAGATTCAGAGTCACAGAACTAGGTTCGAAAGTAAAGGTCACTAGCACAGGAGGTCAAGAACCTGTACGTGCAAGTATGGGCTGGACTGGGTAAAAGAACTGGACTGTCATGCAATCCTTCAGTGTGACACCAGGACGTGGGGTGGAAAAGGGCACCACAGCTCTGACAAATAAGAGCAGAGGGTGGAAGGAAGAGTTTTTATTTGCGGATTAAAGGAAAACATCGTTAGAGAGAATCTAAGGCCTCCTGATGTGCACACCTTTGTATGATGCCCCCCCAGCGAGTGTGGGAGGGACCCGTAGCTTGCTTCTCACGCTAGAATAAGGCAAAGGTGATAGAATGCTGCTGCCTTAACTACATTTGTAAGACTCCACCTGTTCAGCAGACTTGCTTTAGTCTCCCTTTCAGGTGTTAGCTTTGAAGAAACAGCTGCCATGAGTCCTACTGCTGCAAGGAAATGAATTCTCCCAACAGCCTGAGTGAGCTTGGAAGCCCACCTTTCCCCAGTCAACTCCCCCCGCCCCCCCCACACACACCTGCCCATGAAAACCCAGACCTGGCCTCGACTGCAGCCTGCAGTGGGTCCAGCTAACTAACCCATGCCTAGCCTCCTGACCCACAGAAACCGTGAAATAATAAATATGTATTTCTTTAAGTTTGTGGTAATTTGTCATGCAGCAGAGAAAACTAATACAGGTCGTGATTTAAGACTTCCGGGGCCAGCCAAGATGGAGTAAGCCCACCACAGCCTCTCTGCCACTGATTACCACAAAAGACTGGATGAGGTACAGTATAAATTCAAAAATACAAACTAAGAAAAGTAAACAAAAGCAGGTGGACTAGGCAGAGGGGTCAAAACTTGGGAAGGTGACAGTATGGGGGCGATATTCTCACCTCCCCTCCTCCTGAAGCTGGTTTGTTGTAATTTTGACAGAAGGTTGGCCCCAGTCACAGAGCTGTGCTGTGCTGTGGTGGCCCAGGCAGCTGAAACCGAGAAAAGCCCATCTTTCTGAACAGGGAGTTAGGAAACTGAGCTCTTGTGAGCTAGACAGTGTAGGGGACCCAGAGAGCAATCGGCTGGAGGAGACCCCCAAAGTCTGTGCATAAACTTTCACAGTTCTGGGTTCACCTTCGAGTCATGCATGTGTGGGACAGACCCAAAACAGCAAAGCAACTGCTTTGAAAACTGAACTACAACTTCAGCTACCCTCCCCTCTTCTCCCCCAAGTCTTGGACTAACCCCTGAGTGGCACACGGGTGGGCCAGGCCCAAAGCAGCACAGCATAGTGAAAACTATGGAAACTGAACATTTGAACCACTGCCCACAGAAGGCGAGACAGACTTTGTGGTCTGAACCTAACCGGGTTGACTGCCTGCTAAAATAAAAACAAAACAAAATAACAACAACAGAATCAACATGCTCTAGAGGAGTTTAATAGGAATCAAATTCTATACAACATATTCAGAATGTCCAGGATAAAATCCAGAATTACTCTTCATACAAAGAACCAGGAAAATGTGGGCAAACTGTCAGGACAAAATACAAGGGATGCCAACTCCCAGATGACCCAGGTGTTGGAATTATCAGACAAAGACTTTCCAGGAGGCAAATAAAGGTAAATGTCCTTGAAACAAATGGGAATATAGGTGTTCACAGCAGATAAATAGAAACTGTAAAAACAGAAGTGGAAATTTTATTCATTCATTCATTCACTTATTTTTTACTTTTTGTCTGTGCTACGCAGCTTGCAGGATCCTAGTTCCTTGACCAGGGATCAAACCCCCATCCTTGGCAGTGAAAGTGCAGAGTCCTAACCACTGGCCTGCCAGGAAATTCCCTCAAGTGGAAATTTTAGAACTGAAAAATAAAATATCTGAATTAAAAACTTCACTAGATGAGTGCAATGAAAGAATGAATGAGAGAAAAGTTTGTGAACTTAATTCAAGCAAAAGAAATGATCTGATCTGAAGAACAGACAGAAAAAAGATTGAGAAACATGAAGAGTCTCAGGAACCATGGGACAATACCAAAAGGTCCAACATTCATGTCATTAGGGTTCCAGGAGTAGAGGAGAAAGAGATTGGTGAAGAAAAATAAATCTGAAAAAATAATGGTGGAAAACTCCCCAAATTTGGTGATATAAATAAATTTACAGATTCAGAAAGCTCTGTGAACTCCTAATAGGATAAACTCAAAGAAAACCACACTCAGACATATCATATATTAAGTACAAGCAGCCAGATTCAAAAGGATATGTGCTGTATAGTTCCATTTATATGACAATCTGGAAAAAGAGAAAAATTATAGGAACATAAAACAGACCTGTGATTGCCTGGGGCTGGGGAGGGAGGAAGATATTACTACAAAGGGACAGAGCAAGGGAACTTTTTTGGAGGATGACAGAACTATCCTGAATCTTGATTATGATGGTGGTTATATACACCTATAAACATTACATATATATACTGTATGCATTTGTTGAAACTTAGATAACTGTACACTAGAGAGTGAATTGTACTGTATGTAAACTTTTTTTAAAAGTCAATAAAAACAATAAAAAACAAAAGCAAAAAATAATGATTTGTAAATGGTCACCGGGTGGGGAGGTGGTGGTTCTGGAGAATGTTGAATCCCTCCCTCATGCACCTTCTTCCCCCTCCATTCCTGGCCTAATGAGAGATGGGGTTTCAATTAAATGGAGAGGGAGACATGGAGTGAGTTGCAAGGGTACAGAGTTAAAGATAAAGATCTTCATTTGCCAGAAGACCAGTGTACCATAAGACACAGAGGGAAGATTTGGAGAAAAGGACGAGACGCTGACTGGGAATGCTGACTGCAGGAACCTTTACTTTAGAAGGATGGAGAAGCATCACAGAGATCTGAAGAGAGGCATGGCAATATCAGCTGGCCTCAAGGTATTCCAAAAGAACTCTGACATTATTTTCATTTTAGTGCTAATACAGACTTACTACTGTGGCTAAAACACCAAAGCAGAACAAAAGCCAGCAGCACCCTTAGTAGGGAGCAGTCAGACTGACCAGACTTCTTAGCAGTCCCTCTCATTGCATAAACACAAATTATGGTGCTTGCTGTCTAACCACTGACAGATATATCCACTTCCCTGTCCCACTAATGCGTCTCTACATCTTATTACCTTCTTCCATTGGCTTTTTGTCACAGAACAAATGATGTCCCTCATTTGGTAGGCTTTTCTCTGAACAATAAAGTTGATTACCTCCATCTGTTATTTTTGCCGCTCAGCTTCCTTTACTCCTCCCTTTGGAAATTGTACCCCAATTTCCCCCAGAGTACCAGTCCTTCTCTCACGCTAATGTTTAGGACCGTGGCTCCAGAGATGTGTCTGGCCAATCAAAAAGCAGTGCATTTCCTGGGCCACGGTGATTAGATTCAGGATGACTCTGCATGTGAACCTCACAGGAAGGACGCTGAACGGAACTCAAGGCCTTAACCACAGAGGGCCTGGAAATGAAGCTGACGCCAAGGAAAAGAAGCAAAGAAATGGCGTGAGAATTAAGTCTTGGTAAGTATGTCCTTTGAGCCCAGGAACAAGTTGTTCCTGTGGCCTGGTACCTCAGTGCCTTGCCCTTGCCTGGTCCTACTAGGCCAGTCAAGACACTCCTTGGAATATGAATCCTGAACTGAGTGGCAAACAGCTGGAACAGATCCATCTCAGTGAATGCAGCCTCCAGATCTGTCCATTAGCACTTGCTACCTAGATTTTGCAGGCTGAGGAGCCCGGCTTCTCAGTTTTCCCTTCAATGATGTCACAGCCACCTCGTATCATTCCAAAGTCCCTCTTCCCCTCCCCCCTTAATTTGTACAGAGTCACTTTCTGTTGCTTGTAACCAAAGAATCCTGATAAATACAGTTTCTCAACAACCTATTTATTTAATTTAGACTTACTCAGTAAAAGTAAGTGCTGACTGTGGATCTAGCACTATTTAATTATGATGTCTCAAAGATAATCATGCTCAGTAAACATTTTTAACCACTACAAAAACTGCTTTAGAATTACTATATCACATGTCAGTTACAAGTATAGAAATTATAAGTACTTTTTTTCTTTTTTTTTGGCCGAGCCACACAGCATATAGGATCTGAGTTCCCCGACCAGGGATTGAACCCGTGCCTTCCACAGTGGAAGCGTGGAGTCTTAACTGCTGGACCACCAGGGAAGTCCCTAAGTACTATTTTGTGAAAACCTTTTCTTTATTTCATTTCTGAGTTTAAAGTAGCCTCAAATTAAGTCAGAAAATGACACTATACTTTTTATTGTTGCTCCATTTTCATCGTCAATTTACATAATGATACTTGAATATGTGTACTTTAAATATGCTTAAAATAATAGAAGCAAATCTCCAACCAATCTCTCAGATAGAGCAGTCCTGGCTGGCACATCCTGGTATGTAAGTAAGCCACAGAGTGGTTATTAATAATGATGAGGATTTCATTGTTTGCTAGAAAATTTTAAAATAGGTACTAGGTAACCAATGACAAGCATGCTTTACCCAAAAGTGTCTACTTCCAACTACTAAGGAATGTGGAGGTGGGGAACTGTGCTGGCTATTGATTTACTGCCGCTCAGCTCCACGCTCACTTTTTGCCCACTCTGTGAAAACTGGGACTTTTAAACATTTTCCTTTGCCAGCTGGCACGATGTTACTAAGCTTTTTCAACAGAGGGTGCTAGAGAGACACAGCAGGAAAAGAGTTTTGCTCTTGGCTGACTCCTAAAGCCCCCTCCCTCCCCCACCCTGAGAACTTCCCAGCGGTCCCCCCACCCCGCCAAGCTCAGTGACTTTTCTGCCATCCCTTGTGCCCTCTCCAGAGGTCTGGACCTCAGCCAGGGGGGCTCTCACTGGGCACCCCATCTCAGCCCTGTGGGCAGTGGCTACTCCTTATACCGCCATGCCTGCAAAATTTAAAGCTTTCTCTACTGACTAGCAAATCCCTCATTACTCCAATCCCGTTAGAGTTAGCAATTCTTTATATTAAACTTTCCCTGTTCACGTTACCGTTTGGTTTCTCTCTCCTGACAGAAGAATCCTTAAATTAGAGCCTATTTCAATCCTGTCAACAAACCGGAGACTTTTTAATATTGCCACACTAACGAATAAGTAAAATTCACAGATGTGCCTAAATAACAAATAAATGACATCAAATATAAAACAAATTAAATTTAATTAATAGCACATAGACCTGAAGTATGAAACCTGAGAGGTGGGGAAAAAGAGTCTATTTGCCTGGATTTGCCTAATATCACTTGCCCAGTATTTTTTGTTTGACTCAATAATATTTCTATGCTCTAAAACTTGTGATACACATCTGGGCAAATTTAGAGAAGGTTCTCCTTCATGATTATGAAGAAGAAAAAACAAAGTCCTGGCACCATATAACCGCAGGCCAGTCACTAAAATGATGAAACAGACACCTGGGGCAGTTATCAATGAGAGAGCTGGAATGAAGATCATTTCCAGGGTAACTTTCTGTTTAAAAATGTTGCAATTCTGGGACTTCCCTGGTGGCGCAATTGTTAAGAATCCGCCTGTCAACGCAGGGAGCACGGGTTCGAGCCCTGGCCTGGGAAGATCCCATGCCGCGGGGCAACTAAGCCCATGCGCCACAACTACTGAGCCTGTGCTCTAGAGCCCGCAAGCCACAACTACTGAGCCTGCTTGCCACAACTACTGAAGCCCGTGCGCCTAGAGCCCGCACTCTGCAATGAGAAGCCACCACAATGAGAAGCCCAAGCACCGCAACGAAGAGTAGCTCCAGCTCGCCGCAACTAGAGAAAGCCCATGCACAGCAACAAAGACCCAGTGCAGCCAAAAATAAATAAATAAATAAATAAAATTTAAAAACAAAAACAAAAAAAACTCTTCAAAAAAAAAAAAGAAAAAAAAACGTTGCAATTCGGTTAACTAAAAGGACCGTTAACTGTGGACTCAATTTCCGAAGCCATTAAACTAACCTGTGCTCAAAGCTGGATTCTAATTTGGGACAGCAGGCAAGTGCACAAGACCTGCGCAGAAATAGCTTTATGACAATCTGCACAATGGAAAAGTCAAATATAAAAAGAGATGATACCACCACCATCCACCCAGTCCACTGATCCAGAAACATCTGTGAAGCCAGGGTTTATATGAAAGGATAGTAGGAAAGAAGGTTTCAAGGGTCTGCCCTGGAGTCATGAGGTGATAAAGGTGTCAGATGCCTGTCTAAACAGTTTCTACAAAGAAACCTAAGACAGGAGATAAATTATATGACCAATTTTATTTGTGCAGAAAAAACACAGGTACTGAAAGGGACTGTTAATATTTCACATTAAAAAATGTGAAATACAAAGACTCATTTCAGAAATGATTAGGAAGAAAACCTACCTGAAAAATAGCAGTTATTAAAAGAATTAAATTTTGTTTTGTTTTTTAAACATACACCCGGTTCATATGACCAAAAACAAAGAAACAAAACAACGAAGTATAGACAGAGATCCTATGGGAACCTAATTAAGAAAAAAAGTGTTCTATAATTTGCCATGGTGCTCTTATATAATCAGGTCTGGTCCTTAGTCATTCATTCAACAAACACAAAGCAGTGAACTGTCCACTGGACCCTGACTTGTTCAGTTCTATACTTTGAAGAGTAAGAAGTATTTACTAGTCACAGATTGTTGTGTCAGTACCTTAAACTGCAGCCTGGGAATTACCGTCTTAAATCAACAACTCTAATACTCAAAGTCTGTAAACTTGTATGACCTGGACGTCCAATACTATGCTCACATACCAATTTAAAAGAGCAAATGTTTCCTATTACTCTCACAAAGTCAACTCGCTGCTAGCTGCCACCATTTTGGCTTTCTGATTTCTTTAAAAAAAAAAAAAAAAAATTCAGACTTCACCTCCTTAAAGGACTCTAATGGAACCACATCTGGTAATGGATTAGTATAAGTGCTCAGAGCTAACCTACAATCTGCGTTATAGTGAAGCAATGAGCAACTTACTAAATTATGTTACTATTAATGATTCAATTCCTCACTCTGTCCTTTAGGGCTTCTCATTAAAACCATGAGAACATACACCAGTTCTACAAAGGAAGAAAAAGCTTCCCTAGCATTCAGGTCCAGAAATAAGTTTTCCAGGGGATACTTCTCCCAGATGACATAGGGTCAGGCTCTGGACAGCTTCTTTCAAGCCCTAGAGCATGCACATAGCCAAAAGCATGATGGGAAAACTCAGGGAACTGTCAAAAACTCAGCAATTCTCTGGGGAGCCAAGGTACATGGTCCAGGTATGAAGGTTTCTGATGGTTTTGCTGAATCCAAAGATAAAACCTAGAAAATCAAACAATCCTCCATAGATACCAAGTTCAACTGAAAAATACTAGGGCAGAAAAATAGTTTGAGGTTGTAGTCTTTGGAAAAACTAATGATAGCAATAGCTATCATTTAGTAAACACTGGGTTTGCAAGGCCTCTTCAACAGATGACCCCAGTGACTCCTCAAAACAACTTCGTTAGAATGGACATCATGTGCATCTTAAAGGAGGTGACTGAAGCTCAGAGGATCTCGGTGAGTAGCCCACTGTGACACAGACAGTAAGTGACTGACTCTTTAGCACATGCTCCATCATGCACAATGCATCCCTAAAGAGCACATATGCTTTGTTGTACGTAGTCCAAGAGCAAGAGCCATGTGCTTCAGATTTAAGACAAGCTGATAGTAGGGCTGACCCCACTTTTTGGAAATTGAAGAGTCTAATTAAGACAATCTCTTAGATGATACATTAGTTACAGTACAGGCAGAGCCACTATAACTAAGAGACCCCAAAATACAATGTCCTCAAGACGTTTCTCCCCCAAGTCCAGAGGCTGGCCAGGTACCTTTGTTCCAGGAAATCACCTAGGGACCCAGTTCTTTTCATTCACTAGAAGAGGGAAAAGAAGAATTGCAGAGCAAATCATTTTCTTTTTGGTTCATGCCCTGGAAGTTCATACATTATTTCTGCTCATATCCAATTAACCAGAACCTTATTCATATGTGCATATCTAGATACAAGTACGGCTGGGGAAATCTAGGTGTGCTCATCTAAAACTTCTTCCAAAAGGAAGGAGAAAATGCATTACTGGGGGAAAACTAATAGTTTCTAGAACTGATGGAGAGCTTCCCCATCTCTATGTGGAGATAAAAAGTAGGTAATTTTTCCAAAACAAAACAGATATACATACACAGATACAGATTTGAGTTTGTGTGTTACTTGAACAAATGATACATAAATCAAGTCCCCAACATTCAACTCTAGAGAATATGAGCAAAATGATTTTGGGCAGAAACTTCTTCAAGGGATCAAGATGTCACCAGTTACTTGCTATGGCTACAGAAAAGTCCTAGTAATGCTTCCTCAGAATGATTGAGCATAACAAGGTTTCCAGTAAATCTTCCAGAATGAATTTGTTATAAAAATACCAAATTTTATCTAATCTAAGATGCCTTCAAATATAAGATGCACCATTATCTCTTATGCACTAAGAAAGAAAAACGCTGCCAATTACACCATGACATACCACCGTCTATAAGATGCATGCCAATTTCAGAGATGTTAAAAGTGGGAAAAATGTGTTTCTTAGAACAAAGGAAATACAGTATGCCCCTGAAATAACAAATCAAAGTTATCTACCCTCTGAAATTACTGGACAAAAACCAATTAAATTTTAGAAAATAAATTGTTGCTACTAGGCCATTCTTTATGATGATAATATAAATAAATATACGGAGGTCATACATACACTTCATGAATTTTTAAAAAACCAACTCAATTCTATGGGAAAGTCAGACAGCTACCTTCATAACACATGAATTACAATTTGCTAAGAAGCACAGGGCAGGGGCTTCCCTGGTGGTGCAGTGGTTAAGAATCTGCCTGCCAATGCAGGGGACATGGGTTCGAGCCCTGGTCTGGGAAGATCCCACATGTCGCGGAGCAACTAAGCCTGTGCGCCACAACCACTGAGCCTGCGCTCTAGAGCCCGTGAACCACAACTACTGAGCCCGCACGCCTAGAGCCTGTGCTCCGCAACAAAAGAAGCCACCACAATGAAGCCTGTGCACTGCAACGAAGAGCAGCCCCCACTCGCCGCAACTAGAGAAGGCCCGCGCACAGAAATGAAGACCCAACACAGCCAAAAATAAATAAAAATAAAATAAATTAATTAAAAAATATATACAAGAAAAAAAGAAGCACGGGGCATTGTGAGAGCACATGAGGGAGGAGGGTGCTGGCCTAGTCAGGAGAGCATAGGAGGTTTCCTGTGGAGGTGAGCTAAGCTCTGAAGGGTAACTAGCTGAACTGGCAGGGGAACAGCATGGATGAAAGCTCTATGGTGGAAAAGAAATACGGCACGTTTTGAGAACAGCAAGATGACTGGTGAGCCTAAAGCATGGGGACAATGAAGAAATGGCTAAAACAAGTCTGGTGGGATAAACGTGAGTTAGTTTTTGGTCTTATCCTCAGAGCAGTGAGAAGTTAATGAAGAATCTTCAGCAAGAGAATAACAATCATATTTGTCTTTTTACGAGGTCATTCTAGCTACTACATGGAGAATGGAATATACGTGGGTAAGAGTGGACAAGTGGAAACCAATGAGTAGGCTCTGCTGTCAGTCTAAGAGTTTAGAATTGGTAGTTTAGATTTGGGGAGCAGCAGAGGATTGGGGGATGGAAAGGAGGGTTTGAAAATTATTTAGGAGATAAAATGAATAGAACGTGGTGATTAACTGCATATGGGCATAAGGGAGAGGGGGGCATCGAGAACAGCCCCTGGGTTTCTCACCAGTGTGACTAAGTGTATGGCATCGTTCAAGATAAACACTGGAGAAAAACACCCTGAATTTGAGATGCTTGAGCATTAAACTGGGAAGGGAGCTGGCAGCTCCATATAAAATTCTGGATTCAGAGGAAAGATTTGGGCTGGAGAGAAATCTAGGGAGCTGTCAATACAGAGATAAATCAAAGCCATGGCCACAGCTGAAATCAGGTAGGGATGGGGTTAGAGTAAACAGAAAAGAGGGCCTGGGACAAAGGCTTAAGGAACATCAGCATTCAGAGTTCAGACTCAGGAGGATGAGACTGTCATTCAAACACCCACCCATTATTTATGCATCAATTATTTATTAGTAACTGGCCACAATATGCCAGACTCTGTGTTAGGTATAAGGATATCCAGTGAACAAGATACATAAGCTTCCTATTATTAAGGAGCTTACAGTTTAGTGAGTAACCACATAAAAAACACAAGAAAATAAGATAATTTCAGTTTGTGACAGTGCTATGAAGAAAATAAAATTGGCATCGCAACTCAAATTCCATGATGGCATGACATCAGTGATGAGATTTCCAAAATGATGAGTAATTACTGAGAACATTCCAGACAAAGTATAATCCTCCCTCAACTTACATGAGAGCTGCTTTCCTGGGAAATTCAGTATATATCACAACAGCACACACACACAAACTGTATATACATGTAAAATAGGTTCTGGGTGAGAATAAACAAATTTTTCACCTACCTAAATATCCAGAGGGCTATCCAAAAGTCATCAAGGATGTAGTACCAGTCTTTACTGTATGGGACTGGTCCAGGTACTACAGAACATCTAGGATCCTTGGCTCCTAACCCACTAAATGCCACTGTGCCTGAACCCAATCGTGCCATAGCTCTAAACACATCTCCATACTTCCAAATGCCCCCCAAAGGAGTTGGTACCTCCCCTGCTGAGAACTGCTGCTTTAAGGCAACGAAGTACACCCTGCTAAATGACACAAATTCCAAGAAATGGAGAGGTACTGAGGTATCCATCCTAATGAATTCTAGTTGCAGACATTTCCACGAAGTGGCAGTCAATCACTCTTTTTCGTTCGATATATACAGTTGACCCCTGAACAACATGGGTTTGAATTGCGCAGGTCCACTTATATGTGGATTTTTTCAACAAATACATACTACAGTACTAAACGATCTGAGGCTGGTTGAATCCAATGTTGTGGAACCACCTATATAGAGGGCTGACTGTAAAGTTACATGCAGATTTTCGGTTGTGCAGCGGACTGGCGCCCCTAACCCCCACATTGTTCAGGGGTCAACTGTACTTACTACGTGCCAGACAATGTTCTGGTCCCTGCCTTCACAGAGCTTACATTTTAGAGTTTCTTGTCTTTTCTGGATATATGCCCAGGAGTGGGACTGCTGGATCATATGGTAACTTATTTATTTTTGGCTGCATTGGGTCTTCGTTGCTGCACACAGGCTTTTCTCTAGTGGCAGAGAGCGGGGGCGACTCTTTGTTGCGGTGTGCGGGCTTCTCGTTGTGGTGGCTTCTCTTGTTGCGAAGCATGGGCTCTAGGTGTGTGGGCTTCAGTAGGTGCAGCATGTGGGCTCAACAATTGCGGCACGCGGGCCCTAGACCACGTGGGCTTCAGTAGTTGTGGCACGTGGGCTCAGTAGTTGCAGCTTGCGGGCTCTAGAGCGCAGGCTCAGTAGTTGTGGTGCACGGGCTTAGTTGCTCCGTGGCACATGGGCTCTTCCTGGACCAAGGGTCGAACCCGTGTCCCCTGTATCGGTTGGCAGATTCTTAACCACCGCGCCACCAGGGAAGTCCGAGCTTACATTTTAGAAAACTGGAATAAACACACAACTACTTGAAATAAAGACAATCCAGAATGTGGTTCTTATATTAAAAATCTATACACCCTGGCATCTCTCAGGTAAAAGTACAAAGAGTTTCCTTGAAAATTAATGTTATATTCTCCATTAACTGTCTGTAGTCATTTGTAGGCACATGTACCATAATAGAGATTTAAACATTCAGCACCCAACAAATGACATCCAACACTGAAAAAGCAATTGTGTACTTTCAAATCACACCGAAAAAGTTTTTTACAGTCTGAAAAACAGACAGTAGTGGAAAAGATGCTAATTATAACCAAACCCTTTTGGACTCTAAATATGCTCAGACATAAAAGAAAAGTGGGGGAGGGGGAGCTGTGCATTTTAAAGCAGGGAATCATTAAAGTACAGAAGTGATCTCCATGGAGAACAGATTCACAGATGAGCAGATGCAGAGAAGAAATTCTGATGTTGGGAAGAAGATGCAATAAAGAGTAAAGAGCTGGTAAATATTGCTAATTAGCACAGTACCACTGGTACACAGTTGACCACAGTGTTAATTTACACTCTCAATAACGCTCAGTTCAGTTCATGGAATTTTCTAAACTTAAAAAAAAGATTATGATTGAAATAATTCTATTAATAAAATTTTATATTCTGCTTTTTTTCATTTATAACAAGGTATTCTCACACTAAGCAAGCTTCACAAATACAATTTTTTTGTGTGTGGTACACGGGCCTCTCACTGTTGTGGCCTCTCCCGTTGCGGAGCACAGGCTCCGGATGCGCAGGCTCAGAGGCCATGGATCACGGGCCCAGCCGCTCCACGGCATGTGGGATCTTCCCAGATTGGGGCACGAACCCGTGTCCCCTGCATCGGCGGGCAGACTCTCAACCACTGCGCCACCAGGGAAGCCCACAAATACAATATTTAATGACAGACAACATAATATTTTCATTGTGTAGACAGACCATAATTTTCTTAACAATTCCCCTGTTATTTACTTAGGTATTTCTTTTTTATACTGCTTTCATCACTAACCCTCATTTGTGTAGTCTGTTCTGTATTTGTGATTATTCTATTTTGTTCTGTATTTGTGATTGTTGTCTTAAGAGAGGTTTCCAGAAGCAGACTTACTAAAACAAAAGGGTATAATTAAGAGTTTCAATACTTACAGCCAAACTGTTATCCAAAGGCATTTTAATAATCTGTACTTTTATTAGCTGAGTATAAGAGTGCTTAATTCAAAATATCCTCACGGGACTTCCCTGGTGGCGCAGTGGCTAAGAATCCGCCTGTCAATGCAGGGGACACGGGTTCGAACCCTGGTCCAGGAAGATCCCACATGCAGCGGAGCAACTAAGCCTGTGCGCCACAACTACTGAGCCTGCGCTCTAGAGCCCACGAGCCACAACTACTGAGCCCGTGTGCCACAACTACTGAAGCCCGTGTGTGTAGAGCCCGTGCTCTGCAACAAGAGAAGCCAGCGCAACAAGAAGCCCGCGCACTGCAATGAAGAGTAGGCCCCACTCACCGCAACTAGAGAAAGCCTGCGTGCAGCAATGAAGACCTAATGCAGCCATAAATAAATAAATAAATAAATAAATAAATAAATAAATAAATAAATAAATAAACCTATTTAAAAAAATATCCTCACAAGCACTATTATAATTTTTAATCTCTGCTAATCAGATAGAAAAAGTATCTCATTGGCATTAATTTACAATTCTTTGACTATTAATTCCCCATATATTGTTAACCTGCATGAATTTTGTTTTCTGTGAATCAACCATTTATATTTTCTGGTCTATCCCTTGGTTCTTTATTTATTTATTTATTTATTTATTTATTTATTTATTTATTTATTGTACGCGGGCCTCTCACTGTTGTGGCCTCTCCCGTTGCGGAGTACAGGCTCCGGACGCGCAGGCTCAGAGGCCATGGCTCACGGGCCCAGCCGCTCCGTGGCATGTGGGATCTTGCCGGACCGGGGCACGAACCCGTGTCCCCTGCATCGGCAGGCAGACTCTCAACCACTGTGCCACCAGGGAAGCCCCCTTGGAGTCTTAATTGGTTTTTTCTTTATCAATTTGTAAGAATTTATATATGTTAAATGGATTAACCTTTTATCCTGTTGCTGTAAACATTTTCACCAGTTTTAGTTTGTCTTTTAATTATTTTTAATTTTTCAATTTTTAGTTTTTATTACTTTTTTATTGGCATACAGTTGTTTTACTGTGTTGTGTTAGTTTCTGCTGTACAGCAAAGTAAATCAGTTATACGTATACGTATATCCACTCTTTTATATATCTACTCTTTATATCCAATCAGTTACACGTATACATATATCTTCCCATTTAGGTCACCACAGATCACTGAGTAGAGTTCCCTGTGCTATACAGTAGGTTCTCGTTAGTTATCTATTTTATACATAGTAGTGTATATATGTCAATCCCAAGCTCCCAATTTGTCCCATCTCCCCTCCCCCCTTGGTAACCATAAGTTTGTTCTCTAGAGTGACTCTATAGAATGACATCTGTGACTCTATTTCTGCTTTGCAAATAAGTTCATCTGTACCATTTTTCTAGATTCCACATATAAGTGATATTATACAATGTTTGCTTTTCTCTTTCTGACTTACTTCACTCTGTATGACAGTCTCTAGGTCTATCCATGTTTCTGAAAATGGCAGTATTTCATTCCTTTTTATGGCTGAGTAATATTCCATTGTATATATGTACCACACCTTCTTTATCCATTCATCTGTTGATGGACATTTAGGTTGCTTCCATGTCCTGGCTATTGTAAATAGTGCTGCAATGAACATCAGGGTGCATGCATCCTTTCGAATTATGGTTTTCTCTGGATATATGCCTAGGAGTGAGATTGCTGGATCACATGGTAGCTCTATTTTCAGTTTTTTAAGGAATCTGCATACTGTTCTCCATAGTGGCTGTACCAATTTACATTCCCAGCAACAGTGCGGGAGGGTTCCCTTTTCTCCATACCCTCTCCAGCATTTATTGTTTGTAGATTTTTTGATGATGGCCCTTCTGACCGCTGTGAGGTGATACCTCATTGTAGTTTTGATTTGCATTTCTCTAATAATTAGTGATGTTGAGCATCTTTTCATGTGTCTGCTGGTCATCTGTATGTCTTCTTCAGTGAAATGTCTATTTAGGTCTTCCGCCCATTTTTTGATTGGTTTGTTTGGGTTTTTTAAAATATTGAGCTGCATGTCATCTTTTAATTACCTTCGACATTTAGAAGTTTTAAATTCCCATAAAATCCCACAAAAAACTTTCACGAAATTTTTCGTGCAGAAACATTCCTCAAATTGTTTTTATTTTCTAGATTTCTTAATTGCTTTATACAGATGATGCTTTATTTAATGTCTCTTTAGGTGTAGGGTAGACACTAGGATTTATCTTGCCTCCTTTTAGATCAACAGAGTGCCTGGATGTCATTTAGTGCCCAGGACTGAATGATCCTTCCTCTCCCAACTCATTTGTGACTCTGACTCTTCATATATCAAAACCACATATAACAGATGGGCCTGAAGGCCATTCTGCTCCATTAATCACTGTGTGCTTCTGCCAGGACCACACTATTTTAATTATTCCAGTTTCATAAAATTTTGGTTATCTGCTACCACTAGTTTCCCTCATAATTCTTTTTTAAAAATTTACTTAACTATGCTTTTATCCTTCCAGATGAAATTTACAACCATTTTGTCATGTTACAAAAGAAAAACATGTATTTTTAAAAAAATTAGAATTGCTTTAAACCTACAAATTAATTGAACCAAAAGCTCTGTAGGATTTAATTTTCCTAATTGAGGAAATCTCTCAATGTATTTCTTTCCTCTTTCAGTGAAACTGTCATTTTCTTTATATCTATTTCCTATACATGTTAAGCTCATTTCTAGGTATTTTATGATACTTTATTGTTATTATGTTAGGAGCAAATAGTCTATGTATTGCCTAAATGGTTACTGATGGTAGGTATCTAGTCGGATTATTGATTCATCTATACTGCATCAAATAACTTTACAGCAGACCACCTTGGGTTTTCTGGATATACAATCTGTAAACAACCATCTTCTTTTCACCTTTTTATTTCTCATTTCTATTTCATATTGTGGTAGGCAGAATTCTAAGACACTCTCCCCATACTTAGCTGCTGGTTTATACATACTTTCTCCCAGTTATTCAATCAAGCACTAACCTAGGCACTGTTGTGAAGGAACTTTGCAGATGTAATTAAAGTCCCAAATCAACTGACCTTAAGATAGGGAGATTATCCAAGTGGGCCCAACCTAATCACATGAATCCTCTGAATCCAGGGTTAGAGGTCAGAGACAGAAGCCAGAAGTTCAAAGTATGAGAAGGATTCAACACACAGTTGCTGGTTTGAAGATGGAGGATACATGGCTAGGAACATGGTGGCCTTGAGAGCAACCCCCATGGACAGCCAGCAAGGAAACAAGGACCTTAGTCCTACAACCACAAGGAACTGAATTCTCCCAACAACGAGCCTGGAAGCAGATTTTCCCCCAGAGCCTCCAGAGGAGAGCTCAGCTTGGCCAACACCTTGAGTTCAGCCCTGTAAGACCCTAAGCAGAGACCTCAGTCATGCCATGCCAGACTTTTGGCCCTCAGAACTCTAAACTAACATTGGTTGTTCTTTTAAACAGCTAGGTTTGTGGTAATTTGCTATGCAGCAATAGAAAAGTAACACAACTTATTAACTGGCAGGGACTTAGAAAGCAATGTTAGAGAAGATTAAATACTAATAATGTCAGTAAGTCTTAGCAGTCAGAGAACAGTTGGCATCAGAAACCACACCAATAATTTGAACAGGGTAGATTTAATAGATCTGTTAACTAGTAAAAGTTGGCTAACTTTTAAGTGGTCCAGAAGCAGCAAATGCAGAGAGCAGAAATTTACTACCTCTAGGCTGAGGGTGTATAAATAAGGGGCTAAGAATTTAGACTGCCGCAACCAGAGAAAGCCCGCATGCAGCAACGAAGACCCAACACAGCCATAAATAAATAAATAAATAAAATAAACAAATAAATAAATAAAAAAATTTTTTTAAGTCCTCAATACCCTGGAAGCTTCCAATGCCGTCAAAGAGTTGCTTTTTATATTCCACCTAACTTTTTAAGTTCTTGGCAGCAGGGGTGGTCTGATACAGCTAGTCTGCCTTAACCAGAAGCAGGAGTCGAAAGGATATTGAATTTTACTCAGTGACTTTCCAGGTAGCAGTTAAGATAATCTTATGCTACTGCACATCTCTAATTCTCTTTAGAAAGAGATTTTTTTTTTTTTTTTTTTGCGGTACGCGGGCTTCTCACTGTTGTGGACTCTCCCGTTGCGGAGCGCAGGCTCTGGACGCGCAGGCCCAGTGGCCGTGGCTCACGGGCCCAGCTGCTCCGCGGCATGTGGGATCTTCCCGGACCGGGGCACGAACCCGTGTCCCCTGCATCGGCAGGCGGACTCTCAACCACTGCGCCACCAGGGAAGCCCCTAGAAAGAGATTTTAAAGAAATAATGCTAACACTGATGAATTATACTTTCTGTAAATTACTTGATTCTCAGATTATATTTATGTTAATAGAAATCTAAAGATAGCTTTGTTGATATCATTTTCATGTTTTTGGTATAATTCTGCTAGCTTCACAAAGGAAAGTCAATAGCTTTCCCTCTTTATAAAATTCTGAGACAATTTAAATAGTAAATATTAAAAAGTATAAAAGAATTTATGTTATTTTATTTTTATTTTTTATTTTTTGGCTGCACTGCGTGTCTTGCAGGATCTTAGTTCCCCAACCAGGGATTGAACCTGGGCCCTGGCAAGCACCGAGTCCTACCACTGGGCCACCAGGGAATTTCCATGAAAGAATTTTATTAACATTATCGAAAAGAAGAAACTTTCTGTAGAGAAATCCTTTTAAAATTAAAATTTCTTCTTCATTCCATTTAGGTTTCCTGGAGTCTCAAAGGGTTCTGTGACTACTTAAAAGGTTAAGATCCTGTCCTACCACAAGGTTACGGCTCAATAAATGTTTCCTTTTGACCTAAGAAGCTGTCTTTTTGTTTCGCACCAGGGCATAAATAACTACTATTCTTGAATCAGGAAGTTGCTTTTCATTACCCAAAGCTTTAAAAGTACTGGAGATTACAGATCCAAGAAAGATATTAGTGGAACTGAAAAGGGGATATTATTGCTCACTCTACTCTCCTCCTCTCCTTTCTCTCTTTAACATATGTGACTGAGTGACTGTATATTTTTTAGGTATCTGATCTTACTGAACAAAGTTTTACCACATTATGATAATTAAATGCCATAGAAGATCGATTTAATAAGCACTTCTGGAACCCTGAATGGGGCTTCTTTGTGTGAAATATAGTAAATTAAACGGACAATATAATCATCACAAGAACAAATTCTAACAGTCTACAAAGAATACAGATTCAATCTCTATTCCATGCCTTTTGTTCAAGCAATAATTTTATACGCCATCTGTGGATCTTTTCAGGATAAAACAACCCCCTCCCACACCTTACAAATCATACCAAAGTGATTACTATGGTCATGTCTATGATAGGGTTAAAACAATACCACTCTCTAGACTTGAATCACTCCTTTGAAATTACAGTAATATACACACAAATAGATGATAGCACAAATGTGTGGTAGGGAGGAAGAGACTTGGCAGGGCTGAATACAGGGAAGATAACGTGTACCTACAATGTATCAAATTTATGCACTATCTCATTTAATCTGTATAGTAACCCTGTAGTGGGCGTTATTATCCACTTCTTCCAGATGAGCAAAGGCTCAGAGAAATTAAGTCACTGAGCTGATAAGTGGCATTCCCAGAAATCTATCCAGAATTTATACTCCCAAGACCATGCTTATACCAGTGGTCCTCAAATGCTGGTTGTCAGTTAATGAGAATGAACTGCACATATTTAAAGTATACCATTCAGTAAATTTTGATATATGTATAAAGCTGTGAAACCAACCCCACTATCAAGTAACTCCAGATAACGCCACAAGATTAGAAAAATAAGGGTGAGGAACATTTTTCACAAAGTTACATTCACTTAATTTATAGCACTCTCCTCTAAGATGGTGTCCTTTCTACTTCTTTGCATGGGAACGTCTTTTGTTTTATAAAATAATGATAAGAGCGGATGATGGTGGTTTTCACTCAAATGTCGGGACCACCGGGACTTCCCTGGTGGTCCAGTGGTTAAGAATCTACCTTCCAATGCAGGAGACGTGGGTTCGATCCCTGGTCGGGGAACTAAGATCCCACATGCCGCAGGGTAACTAAGCCCGCATGCCACAACTACTGAGCCCGCATGCCGCAACTACAGAGCCCATGTGCTCTGGAGCCCACACTCCACAACTAGAGAGAAGCCCACGCACTGCGACAAAAGATCCCGCGTGCCGCAACTAAGACCCGACGCAGCCATAAATAAACAATAAATGAATAAATATTAAATCAAACAATTTAAAAAAAAAAAAGACGGCAACCATATGTCAGCTCCCACTTCTGTTGTTAAAACTTTACTTGTGGGCTTCCCTGGTGGCGCAGTGGTTGAGAGTCCACCTGCCGATGCAGGGGACGCGGGTTCGTGCCCCGGTTTGGGAATATCCCACATGCCGCGGAGCGGCTGGGCCCGTGAGCCATGGCCGCT
>NC_041227.1:125342744-125376127 GCF_002837175.3 Physeter macrocephalus
TCGCGGAGCGGCTGGGCCCGTGAGCCATGGCCGCTGAGCCTGCGCGTCCGGAGCCTGTGCTCCGCAACGGGAGAGTCCACAGCAGCGAGAGGCCCGCATAACGCAAAAAACAAAACAAAACTTTACTTGTGTGTGAAGTCCCCAAATCTCTTAACCACAATGCTTTTCTATATTTTCAAAAGAATAGATTTTAGCCCCAAAAGGAAAGGTTTGATTAAATAATATTTAAGAGATAATTACCTTCTTACAAGAATGACAAATATTTCAAAAACTGCTATGTGTAGCTTACCTTTATGGGCACAATTATAAGGAAGGAATCCCCATTCCCTCTACCATCGTTTTCCAGTGGTCATGTGGTTTTAAAATTTTGCTTCTCATCCCCTCCAGTGCACTGTCCCACCACTCCTACCAACATACCTCAAAGCTTAACCTCAACAGATATGCTCATTGCCTTGATTGTGGGGATTGTTTCAAAGGTATATAAAAATTTATTGAATGGTATACTTTAAATATGTGCAGTTTAGTATATGTGGGGAAAAAATACCTTAATAAAGATGCCCAAAAAATAACCTCAAGAGGGGTATTAAGGTATCTGAATCATTTGATATGTGCTACCACTTTCACTGCCTACAGGTGTTTGTACCCATTTTCACTGCCACATTTTCACTAGCACCATATGAGTGGAAGATTTTCTTTTCTCATTCTCCTTAGGATTATATTTAAGCTTTGCCAACTGAATATGTCAAAAAAATTTTCTGGTTTCTCTAATTTGCTTTTCTTTGACTACTGGCAAGATAAATTTTTTAAATGTTTGATTACTAGTCTGTTTTATAAATTATCTTTTTCTTTGCTCATTTACCTATGTCAAAAGACATAAAGCTAGTGGGGTTTTTTTGGCAAGACCTGGGTTTGAACCCAGGACTGTCTGATCTTACGCAAGTCATACCACCTCTTTGGATCTCAGTTTTCTCCTCTATAAACCCCAAAGATCTGCAAATTTTAAATAGCTTAAATTAGTTAAGACTCATTCTTGGAAATGCAGCAGATATACAAGATATAATGCTGGTCGCTAATCCATTAACACCTTGACTATAAAGAACATTAAATAGCAATGGTAATATACCCCCAAAATAAAACCAAAAAACCCCACAAAACACACAAAGAACAATTCTCATATTTTTAATAAAAAATAAGATGAAAATGTCTGATAATAAGTATATATATATTTTAACATGCATCAAAGCCTTAAGATAGCATTTTTCCTTCTTAAAAAAAAAAAGATGCACAGTAAATTTAGAGTTATACAGCCATAACCATAATCCAGTTTTCAAACAATTTCATTATCCACCAAAGATCCTTCATGCCAATCCCCATTCTCACTTTAGCCCCACACAACCACTAACACACTTTTGGATCCCACAGATTTGCCCTTTTTGGAAATATCACGTAAATGAAATTTGGCTGCTTTCAGTTGGTACGTTTTTGAGATTCATCCACACTGTAACATGTATCCCAACTTCAATCTTCGTACTGCTGAATAATATTCCATTGTATGGATATCCATATGGATAGCCACATTTCATTTACCAATTTACCAGTTGATGGTAGTTTGGATTACTTCCACTTATTAGCTATTATGAATAACTTTCAGGTTCATGTTTTTGTGTGAAGATATGCTTATACCTGTATTGGGCAGAAATGTAGGAAAGGAACTATTGGGTCACAGGCTAAATTTATGTTTAACTTTTTAAGAAATTGCCAAACTGTTTTCCAAAGCTGCTGCACCAAGCAATTCCCACCAGCAATGGATGAGGTTCCCTGTTTCTTCAAGTCATTGTTATTGCCTGTCCTTTTTTTTTTGGCGGTACGCGGGCCTCTCACTGCCGTGGCCTCTCCCGCTGCAGAGCACAGGCTCTGGACGCACAGGCTCAGCGGCCATGGCTCACAGGCCCAGCCGCTCCGTGGCATGTGGGATCTTCCCAGACCGGGGCACGAACCCATGTCCCCTGCATCGGCAGGCGGACTCTCAACCACTGCGCCACCAGGGAAGCCTTGCCAGTCCTTATGATTGCAGCCATTCTAGTAGATATGAAGTGGATATGGTTTTAATTTTCATTTCCTGAAATCTAATGATGTTGAGCATCTTATGTGCTCATTAGCTATCTGTATACCTTTTTTGGTGAATGTCTACTGAAATCCTTTGTCCATTTTTAACTGGGTATTTTGTCTTATTATTGTGTTACAAGAGTTGTTCTTTATATAATCTGAAACAAGTCCTTTATCAAATGTATGATTTGCAAATATTTTCCTCCAGTCTGTGGATTGTCTTTTCATGTTCTTAATGGTATCTTTTGAAGCACAATATTTTTAATTTTGATGAAGTCCACTTTATAAACTTTTTTCTTTTTGGATCATGCTTTTGGTGTTTTATCTATGAACTCTTTGTCTAACCAAAAGTCTTGAGGATTTTCTCCTGCACTTTTTCTAACAGTTTTATAGTTTCAGTTTTTACATTTAAGTCTATGATCCACTCTACGTTCATTTTTGCATATGGTGTGGTCTAAATCATCTTTTTTTTGTTTTTTGCATATGGACAGCCAACTGTCCTAGAACATTTATTCAAACGACTATTCTTTCTCCACTGAACTGCCTTGGCACCTTTGTCAAAAATCAGTTCACCATAAAGATAAAGGTTTATTTCTGAACACTCAATTTTGCTCCATTTGTCTGTATGTCTGTCCATGTGCCAGTACCACACTGTCTTAATTGCTTTAGCTTTATAGTATATTCTCTTTGTTTATTTGTTTTGGCCACACCACACCACACATGGGATCTTAGTTTCCAGACCAGGGATCAAATCCATGCCCCCTGCAGTGGAAGTGCCAAGTCTTAACCACTGGACCGCCAGGGAAGTCCCCCTATAGTATATTCTTAAATTGAAAATTTTAAGACCTTCCTTTGTTTTTTGCCAAAATGATTTTGGCTATTCTAAGTCTTTTGCATTCTCATGTAAATTTTAGAAGCAGCTTGTCAATTTCTGTAAAAAAGAAGCCTTCTGTGATTTTGATGGGAACGGCATTCAATTTATAGATCAATTTAGGGAGAACTGCTATATTAACATCATTGTGTCTTCCCATCCATGAACACAGACTGTTTCTCCAGTTATTTGGATCTTCTTTAATTTCTCTCAGCCATGTTTTGCAGTTTTCAGTGTCCAAGTCTTTCACTGCTTTTGTTAAATTTATTCTCAAGTATTTAATTCTTTTTGATGCCATAGTGAAATTGTTCTCTTAATTTAGTTTTCAAATTGCTTGCCAGTATACAGAAGTACAAATGATTGTCATATACTGATCTTGTATTCTGTGACCTTGCTGAACTTGTTTACTAGTTCTAGTAGCTGTGTGTGTGTGTGTGTGTGTGTAAGAATTACTTAGGGTTTTCTACATACAAAATCATGCCAAAGTTTTACTTCTTCCTTTCCAATAAATGCCTTTTTTTTTTTTAACCTGATTGCTCAGGCTAGAATCTCCAGTACAATGTTGAATAGAAGTGAGGAGAATGGACATTCTTGTCTTGTTCCCAGTTTTAGGGAGGAGGCATTTAGTTGCTCACCCTCAAATATGAGTTAACTCCTTGTGTTTTATATGTTTTTCCTATACACCCTTTATCAAGTTGAAGAAGTTCTCTTTACCTAATTTGCTGAGAGGTTTTTTTGTTTTTTTAAATCATGCATGGGAGCTGAATTTTGTCAAATGCTTTTTCAGCATCTATTGCGATGACCACGTGGTTTTGTCTTTGATTTTATCAATATGGTGTATGACATTAAGTGATTTTAGGATGTTAACCCAAACTTGCAGTCCTAGGATAAAACCCATTTGGTCATAATCCTTTTAATATGTTGCTGGACTTGGCTTCCTAATATTAGACTGAAGATTTTTGTGTTTACATTGATGAGAGATATTGGGCTGTAGTTTAATTTTTTTAATGATGTCTTTGGCTTTGTTATCATGGCAATACTGGCCTCAGAATCAGCTGGGAAGTGTTTCTTCCTCCTGTATTTTCTGGAAATGTTTGTGAAGGCTTTGTATTAGTTCTTTTTATGTCTGACAGAATTTATCAGTGAAGCCAAGATGACCTGGGCTCTTCTTTGTGGCAAACTGTTAATTACTATTTCAGTTTCTTTACTTGTTAGATGTCCATTCAGACTTTTCATTCTTGAGTCAGTTTTGGTAATTTGTCTATTTCTAGAATTTTGTCCATTTCATCTAGGGTGTCTAATTTGTCTGCACAAAGTTATTCAGAGTATCTACTTAATTTCTGTAAGATCAGTTCTCAAGTCCCCTCTTCACTCTTGATTTTGGTACTTTGTATCTTCTCTCTTTTTCTTGGTCAATCTAGCTTCAGGTTTCTCAATTTAGTTGATATTTTCAATTAACCAGGTTTTGGTTTTACTGATCTTTTCTACTGTTTTCTATTTCTACTTCATTGACTTCACTCTAATCTTTATTTCCTTCTTTTTGCTCGCTATGGGTTTAGTTTGTTCTTCAGTTCCTGGAATCATAAGGTAGAAACTTAAATTGTTGCTTTGAGATCTTTCTCTTTTTCTTTTTCTTTTTTTTTTTCTTTGCGGTACGCGGGCCTCTCACTGCTGTGGCCTCTCCCCGCAGAGTGAAGGCTCCGGACGTGCAGGCTCAGCAGCCATGGCTCACGGGCCCAGCCGCTCCGCAGCACGTGGGATCCTCCCGGACTGGGGCACGAACCCGTGTCCCCTGCATCAGCAGGCAGACTCTCAACCACTGCGCCACCAGGGAAGCCCCTTTCTTTTTCTAATATAGACATTTACAGCTATAAATTTCCCTCTTAGTACAGCTTAGCTGCATCACATGAATTTTGATATGTTGTGTTTTCTTTTTTAAATTCAGTTCAAAGTATTTTCTGACGTTCCCTTGTGATCTCTTCTTTGACCCATGGACTACTTGGAAATCACTTGTTTAATGTCTTATGTACTGTACATGGAAAGAAAGAGGGGCCCAAGGAGGACTCCAAAGTTTGAGCCTGGAGCAACTAGAAGGATGTAAGCGCTCTCGAGTAAGACAGGGAGGAGTACAGGCAGAGTGGATGCGGGGGCAAGAGCAGGAGTCAGGTCCTGACCCTGTGGGGTGGAAATGCTCACTAAACAGTCATGTGGAGATGTGGAGAAGGCAACTAGCTATGCAAATACCGAGTCTTGGGAGCAGCCCAGGCTGGCAAAACAAAATGTAGGAGTCTTCTGGGTATGTATGGTATTTAAAGTCACAGGACTGAATAAGGTCACCAAAGGCGTAAGTGTAGACAGAAAAGAGAAAGTTTACACAGTGAACTTAGAGACGGTTTCAGGAAAGAGACTGGTGTTCTGTTAGGTATGTTAGGACATTTACAATTTGATCTGGCAAGGACAGAAGCCAATTCAAGCCCTCTATAAAGCCATGGGTGTGAAACAAATGTCATCACATGATAACATGTCAAACCTGTGACTAATGGTGGCATTAATGATAACAAGATAATGATATCAAGAGACCCAGGTCTCCAGATAAATAGACATTTTACAATATAGATTTATTAATGCCAGGCTTACTGCACATATATTTACTAAAATTATAATATCCTTAAATTATCCATGTTACTAAAACAAGATCCTCACCCCCACACACCTGTGTTTTTCTTTACCCATATGCCTCTCTACCATTCTCCGTCATTCAATAGGTATCTCTTCTGACAACTGTGACATGAAAGTAAACAAGCAAAACCATTATCCCTCCAACCAGAGAGCCAAAGGAAGAAACAAAAGAGAATATGCTTATTCCAAAGCAGGTATCTTAATCTCTTCACCTTGTTACGGTTTACAATACTCCATTCCTTCAAACTCTCTGTGTTGAAGAACTGGAAGAAAGACACAATACAGAAGAAAAATGGGTCAAGTGAGGAAATTGCTTTCCAACTGAAATGTGAGATTGAACAGGAAGTAGTAGGAAGTAATTGAATTAGACAGAAGACAGACAGTTATCATATACTACTCATATATATCAAAGGCAGCTTACTTCTAGCTTATCCCATTAATAACTAAAGCATCCTAGTGTCAAGATGACACAGATTTTTATAAAAATGCCTTACTTTTTATAATTTGAATCAAAACTAGAATCCCTTTAAACAGGCTTAAAATTTTCAGTAATGTTAAATTTCAAACAATGTTTTAAGGAAAACCTGCTGCTACGGCAGAAAAAAAAGTAATCCATAAGATTTCTGGAGATCTATGTTCGTCTCACAGACACGCTCCTGCCTCAGCTGCATTCTAGATGCCAGAGTTAGAAATCAGGGAGAAAAAAGAATTCACTATCAGGTTTTTCCAAGAGAAATAACGTTTCTTATACACACATCAAAGTTAGTTTTCTTTCAATGTACTTTTAGAGCCCAAAATGATACTATTGATATTGGGGCTATGAACCCATTAGACACAGGTAATTTATGTTAACATCTGATAAATTTTTAAAATTAAAAGAAGCCAAATGCCACACATCAAATTTGGGGCCCTAAGCCATGCTGTGCAGCATGCGGGATCTTAGTTCCCCAACCAGGGATGGAACCCGTGCCCCCTGCAGTGGAAGTGAGGAATCCTAACCACTGGACTGCCAGGGAAGTCCTGATCTCCTAGATCTTTAATGGTAATAAAAATCACTCTGTCCATCTGAATGAGAGGGAACAACTGAACAGCCAGGAGCACAGTCCCAGCAATCAGGGAGCCCTGACCTCTCTGAAGTGCCCTGGTTTCCACATCTGTTGATGAGAATAAAGTAGGTAATGTATTAAGTGCCCTGTACTTGGTACACGACAAGCACTCAAAAAACTATAGCTATTATGAAGTTTGGAATCCTTTCTCCAGTTGTGATTTTATATCTTCAGAGCAAATAGGCTTAGCAAAACAACAATACCTCGAAATGAAAGAAAGCACACTGTTCATCCTACTGCCTCAAGATGAGCCTTTACTCCCGTCTCTGAAGTGCAAAGTTTCAGGAGAGAAAATATTTTTTAAAAAACCCTGAAAACATGAAAAGAGCAAATGAAAAAAGCGGAGGGGGAGGGTTACAGGAAAAACAAATAAAAGGCAAGAAAAACCTTTGAGTAAAATCCTAAAGGCTGAACCCTGAAATCAATGTCCACTAATTTGAGATTTAGTTGGAAGACCACAAGCTAGAGAGAAAACCCCATTTTCTTAGGCCATGGGATCTACATAATCAAAATTCTGCCATCAAAGGCTAAATAGGCATATGTGTAAACTAATTAACCACATTTAATAACTGTGCTAAAAGAGTACTTAAATTATAGTTAACATAAATTGATTTTAAGAAAAAGAATTTTGACAACATCCTTTTAAAATTCGATCTGATTTCCAGAGTCCCCCTCGAAGAGGACAGAAAAATACATTTACTATATGCTGACCAGAGACACTGTGGATTGGCCAGAATGATCCTATTGGTTATAACACTCATTTTTCCAATGGCTAGTATCTAATGATAGTCACCTTATCTGTGAAAGGCAAACCAGGAATTATACCTAAAGTTCAAACGTCCTTAAGAAACGTCACATATTACTTCTTTACAATTTGGTTGGTGGCACTTACTGGCAATGCCCAGAGGCCTGAAAAGAGAACTGCCCATTCCTACAGGTACCCACAGAAAACACGGTGCAAGGCATTCCACCGAGGACTGTTAAGATGGACTCATCGCATGACTCTCCTCACACCTGCAGGTGCATCCGTGCTCCCATGCTGAGCTGACTAGTTGAAAATATGATGGGTCACTATCCTAAAAAGACTAAAAAAAAAAAAAAAAAAAAAAAAAAAAAGGCAGAGGAAAAGTAGTCATTATCAATCTCTTCCCTTCCCCCTATGATCATCTGTGGAAGCCACATATCTGAAGAAACAGATGACTCAAAATTGAAATTTTTTAACCTTAGTATCCACAAAATACTGTAGATATTACAAAGACAAAAACGTTATTATCCCTGCTATCGAGGAACTCAAAACCTAATAAAGAAATGATGGTGATAATTAAGGCTTTTTTGCAAAGCACTCATCTGTAAGTGGCTATGCTGGGGTTTAGAGTCCAAAATGAACAGGGAGGATAAATAGTGCTCATCAATTAAATACAAAACCATAATACATACAAAGGTACAACAGTGGCTAAAGTTCTTATTCATCACCTGAGTGTGGTAAATAAATAATATTTTTGTCTGTTTTAAAGCTTCCCCACCCCATTCTAGAGGAGTAAAAAAAGAAAATAGTCTATTTTGTTGCTTTAATTTTTTTCTTTGTTAATAAAGAACATATTATCACTTCTAGTAAATTCACCTAACTTAAAAAGTTCTAGTAACTTCAACACAGCCACCGTGAACGCTGGTATACTACTTACATTATAATCTGATCTCATATTTTCTGGAAATACTTAAGATTTGTTTTCTCCCTTTCTTTTGTCAATATTCCATATCCGTAAAGTTTACAATATTATCTGGGACTGTTATATAAAGTCTGAGTTAAGATTTTTTTTTTTTTTTTACAGGGATGGTACTAAGAAAATTCAATTTCATTGAGAGTACTCACCATAATTAACAGCAGAACCCTATTATTACATGGCTCATTACATACTGGGATTTATGCTTGTGAGTCAAATCTCCACCCCAGAACCTCAAACAATAAACTCTCCTAAAACTGCTATATTATGTGCCATCTTTCCCCGATCAGTGTTTTAAAAGGACTCACTTATAGGGGCTTCCCTGGTGGCGCAGTGGTTGCGCGTCCGCCTGCCGGTGCAGGGGAACCGGGTTCGCGCCCCGGTCTGGGAGGATCTCGCGTGCCGCGGAGCGGCTGGGCCCGTGAGCCATGGCCGCTGAGCCTGCGCGTCCGGAGCCTGTGCTCCGCAGCGGGAGAGGCCACGGCAGCTTGTTTAAGCCCGCCATTTTGTCCACGGCAGAGGGAGGCCCCCACACCACAAAAAAAAAAAAAAAAAAAAAAAAAAAAGGACTCACTTTTGTATTCAATCAAACAGTTTAACATCAGCTTCTTTATTTACTTAATTTAAAGCCTCTCTGGAACATCCCAGAAAGAGCAGCGAGCACGGTGTGTCTGACCTCTTAGAATTCTTTCTTTCCAACAGCCCACACCAATCATTCGGTATTGTTTTGTCCTGCTGATTTTTCCTAACACCGTTTCAGTGTGCCCCTACCATTATGCTTGTCCAAGCTCGCATCGCCTGACACAGACAACCACAACAGCCATGGTTTTCACGAGTCCGATCTCCCCTCCAACCATCCACCGTGTATCAGCTCCATGCAAGTTTCTAATCTACCACTTGGTTCAATGTCATGCCCATCAACAACCATCAAACGTTCCTAACCAGCCAAAGAATGGAGATTCTACCCATATAGCCCCTTCTAAACCTTACTGCCAACAAGAAAACTCCACTTACAGCTAGGTCTCGGTGTTCACTTGTTCAATAAAAATACTGAGTTCCAGCTGCTATGGTTAGGTACTTGCCAAAATGTTCCCCAAACATGGCCTGCCCATTCGTCTCCTTGTTGAATATCCCTTCCATCCAGCCAAATGCTATCTATCAATCTTCCAGGGCCCATTTCAAGTGAAGTTCTGCCTGACCACTGTGACCCATGGGTGCCCTCCCTCTTTCGAATGACTGGGCACTCTCTTTTCACATTCCCAAGTCTGTTCCACTGAACTACACTACAAGGTAGTACCGAAGGGAAAACAATGTTTGGTGGTCACCTAAGTCTGGGAAAGGCTGACTGGGCTAACGAAGGTAAACGTTTCTCCTGCTGCTGGACTTCTCTAAGCATCCCACGCGCTAACATGCAGCTTCAAGAGGGGAGATGCGGAACACGGCTGTATAATTATATATACCAACGTGGATTGCTGTGAACTTAAGGAAGCTTCACGACGTTTAATTGGTATCTCGGTTTTTTGCTTTGTTTGTTTTTACTTGTTTGGTGCCTGTCTCCCTCACTAAGGACACCTCATGGAGGGCAGGGAGAGGTCAATCTTCACTGTGCCCACTGAACAGAGAAGGTATTAAATTTTTGTAGAGTAGAGGAAGGAATGACATGACCAGGCTTGGGCTTTAGAAAGTGGCTCAGACTCTGGCATCAGAGGACCTAGACACGTTATTAAGGCTCTAACTTCGGGCAAACTATTCAACTTCCATCAGCCTCAGCTTCCCAATCTAGAAAATGAACACAATATACTACCTACCTTACAAGCTGCTGCTGAGGAATGGAAAACTTACATAAAGTGCATCGGTGGGACACAGACCAGAGGAAGAGAGACTAATTAAAAACTTATTCAAATAATCCAAGCTATTTATCCATGTGTGAGGGCTCTGAAGTGGACTGAGTGTAAATTCTGGCTTCACTTCCTACAAGCTGTAGGATCTTTTATTTCCTTCTCTGTCCTCCCTCTCCTCCTCTGTAAAATAGAATTAAAGCAACCATTTTCTGGGCGTGTTGGAGGATTAAGTAAGATAGTAACACTCACGTCCTTGGCACACTATCACATAGTAGATGCTCAAATGTTAGCTGTACCTATTTGAAGATTATTTTTAAACTGAGATCTGGCGACCTGAGAGGATGCTTCCTAACCCCCGCAACACGCACACACAATTCTCCACGGTCCTCAGTGACTCAAATGTACTTGCTTCCACACAGCCAACACCTGCTTCCCTCACCTACCCCCAAAACCTCATTTAAAACATCAGCCTCCTGAAGAATAAAGCCTATTGCTGTAAATTCCCTTCCTACACACTTTCCCCTACCTCTGTGCATTTCATGTATAGTGTGTGAAAACATAATGCAATCAAAGGAGTAATTCTACCCCGTCCCCCCCCATTCCTGATGTTAACATCTTTTCACAGCCGCAATGGTTGGGAAGGTGATAAATTTTGCCTCTGCTGCCATTTCCCAGCTTCAGACCTTAACTTTAATTCCTTGTTGCTACCTTAAATTATTCGTTTATTAAAAGAAAAATTAAAAACAAATTATCTTTGGTAATAAAAAATGCCTTTGCCAGACTCAACCCAAGCAACTGATTTTAGTTGTGAGAAATCTTATCCTTAATAAGCTAGACTATACACATAAAATGAATCTGGCAAAACACATACGCCCAATAACCACCTCGGCACTAACCACGTTTGGCACTAGCCAGCCTGTGTGTTAGTAAAAGATTCAGCCCCAGACAGGGGTTATCCGCTGCGGAGAATAATTTGACTTGATATCGTAGGTTCGCACTTCAGGCCTTCAGAGGAAGGGCATTATGAAATAGAACACTGTAATAATTTCTAAAACATTCTAAAGAAGGAAAACAGAGAAGGTTGAAGAAGAAGAAGATTGAAGAAAAAAAGCTGTTCAGGTGTTTGTATTGTAGAGGATCACAGGGGATCATCTGGATTTATACAAGTAGATGGGTGTTCACAGAAAATGCTGTAACCTTATAACAAAGATGAGCTGACATGTCTGCACACTCTTCCATTTTCATATTTTTGTACAAAAATTTTTTTAAAATTTTGTGTCAAAAAAGGTTTATGGGAAAAAAAAAAAAGCTTTATGAGGAAGTAGAGTGGGATCCAAGCCACATGGGGCCTATCTAGCCCATAGGTTCTCTTCTCTGGAGGACAGACTCCACAGGACTCTCTCCTTTGGGCCCTGTACACAGGGCCCAGTGGCCAGGTGATGTGTCTTCGGGCCGGTCATTCCCCAACAGGATAGAAGCATTGCAACAAAGAGACACACAAGGAGAGGGAGACCCTGAGACAGACAACTCGCTGCTCCTCATTTCCCACAGCAAATATTGAAACCCACTGGCCTAGAAGAGACATATTTCAGAAGCTGTATTCTTGCCTACCCTTAACCATTACTACATCTTAGAAAACCAAAGTCCCAATGCGGAGCTGGAACTCAGAGAGCCACACAGCATACTTAGAGTTCAAAATAGCAGTGAACGCTGCTTTCCCAAGGCCATTCCTTCTGTTGTGGTTTGCAGCCATGGAGGGCTCAGGAGGGTGCGAACAACTATCTGTGCTACAGCAGGGATGTTTTATGGCTGGCTGCCCAGATTGTCTAGCTCTGCACACAGCTCTATAGTCTTTGAGGGCTACAGAGGAAGAATGCATTCTTAACAAACAGCTCTCCATCCCTGCAATAGCTTCTTCATTCTCTGAAAGCATGTGTGGCCAAGAAAAGAATTCATTTTTAGTAAAACTCCAAAAATAGCACAAAGGGTATGAATTTTCACCACGTTTTAACACGCAAACCCTTGTCACATTCCAGTTGGAGAATTGAAAAATCACTATTTTACTTTTCATTAAATAAGTTACAGTTCAAATACATAATTTGCACAAGAGAAAAGTTACAGGATTATTTTAATCAAGTTATTCAAACAAGTTCACTGGGCAAGGAGTACACATTTTTTGGTTTCAATGTCACACATACATTCTCTACATAAGCTTGTATAGTTATTTCTGACATCAAGGAACCTTTATATTTTTAATTTTTAAGTAATTATATTCCTGAAGAGTTGTGTATAAGCTGAATGTTTATGACTGAAAACATCTTAAAGCTTATTGTATATTATTTTGCAAAGTAAACAATGTTCTCCTCATGAACGCACAATTATTTAAAAGCTAATTTGATCTATTCAATACTCTGTAATGACCTATATGGGAAAAGAATCTAAGACTGGAGATACATATATAGATATGAATATATACACACACACATACACATACACGTATATACGTATATATAACTGATTCACTTTGCTGTGCAGCAGAAACTAACACAACATTGTAAATCAAGTATACTCCAATAAAAATTTTAAAAATAATAAAAGCTAATTTGTTAAAATGTAGATAGTCATGTCAGACTGGCTTAAAGAAAGAAAATCTGTAAAATGTCCTAAAAAAAAAAAAAAAGGCCAGTTCTCACTTGATATTCTGCTCCCTCTACTTAAATCTATGACATCTTCCAACAAAATTATTAAGACGTTAACTGTCTTAATTAAGCAAATAAAATCCAGTCACCTTCACCGTGAAGCCAGTTATCATACAAAATAGACCACGACACCAATACTCTTTGAAAAGATTTCCTTACAGCTCATCTAATAAATAAATAAATAAATAAATAAAACATCAGAAGAGCCTCTGAAATAAAGCTGGAATAAAAGGTAAAAACCCACCTGACTGTCTCAAAATCAGGAGTAAGAAGCCAAAACAGTTTTAATCACAGAAAAAGAAAAGCAAAACAAACAAGCAAACAAACAAAAACAAAGTTACCGGTTCTTCCCCACTTACAACTTCCCAGGCGCTGCCTCCCCAGGGCTCCACCTCCTGCTCCCTCAGCCTACCCTCGTTCCAAGGCTTTCTAGAAATCTGTCCCTTGTCACCTCTCCATTTCTCACGCTCTCCACACAGGCTTCAGTTGCTCTAAGTAATCTTTGCTTGCTCCATCCCCAAATCTTAACTAACTCATATGCTATTCTGATATGTGGAATAGCCTCAGACTTCACAGCCAATCTATTTTCTTTCTTACAAAATCTTCTCAGATGTCACCTTTACACAATAAACCCTGACTGAGAGGTCCATATCATGGAAAACATAAGCATGCAATCTCATGGATCTAATTCCTACTGGGGAAGGCCAAAAATACCCCCCATAAAAGAGTCTTTAAAATGACTCTAAGCCTTAAAATGTTAAGTTGTTAAAGAAGTTATATGATGTCCAAGACACTCTATGTGCTCGAATCAAATAAGAGAGAAACAGACTAACTTTCACTAGTACTCTCTCTTTTTTTAAGTTTAAAATTAGCATCACTTTCTTGAGTCAAGCAATTGTAAGTTTACATTCAGGACCTTATCACCCCCACTTGGAGTTTGGGAAGTAATGGAAACAACCCATTCTCAGCCAGTACTGTAGGAATTTTATCTTCCATTTCTTTCCAACTGAAAGCTCTCTTCACTAAGGAAAAAGGCTGCCGCCTTCCCAGCCCTGACCTCCTCCTCCTCCAGCTTGGTTTTGGAAGTGAGCCAGATGACAGCATTTGGAAAAGCACAAATTTATCTCCGTAGAGCCGGCTGTTTAACAGAAAGGTGGTGGTGGTGAGAAATACTGTAATTTAAAGTTTCCTATATTCCCCCCATGGTTTAGTTATATTTAATCATTGAGAGTCAAATGAAACAATTTGCTCCACTTTCCCTCAGAATCGGCACTCTAAGGCAACTATTTGTTCCAAAATTCCTGAGCCAACTAAGTATAAACATAAACCTGTTACAAAATAATCTTTGTCAAAGTGTTAAAACATATGCCACTTGAAAACGAACAACACACACTGTAAGGAGGAAACCCTGCAATCAACTTTGACGCGCACCCCGGGTTACTACTAAAATACCTAAACGCCAGAATCCAAAATGAAGCAGTCAGGATTAAGTCTTATGACAGCCTCAGTGTCAACTTTATTTAATTTCATACCTTAATAGTAAATCAGAGGTACCAGACAGTAAGTTCTTTGATTTGGACAAGAAGTATGAAAGACCTAGAACAAAGTAACAACTATTCAGACGATTATCATCTGTGAACACCAATAATCAAATTAATTCGGATAATACAAATGGGTTAGTCATTTTGAAAACCTCATTTTGCATCATTTCCCCCAACAAAGCATCCTAGGAGTGCCACACTGGAAGGTGTTCAAAGACCTTCACCACCTTCCGTGGTTCTGGAATAATGTAAATTTCTTCAAGGTGCCCTCTGCCAACCAAGTTCATCTGGCCTGGGGCTAAGTTTCATCCTTTATTCCTTCATGTAGTATTGAAGGAAGTCTGGAATCTATGCGCAGGATTGTCGCAGCCCCTACACATTTCAAACTGGCCGCCACTGTCTTCGAAGATCACTCAAGCCACATTTCCAGTGCCCCAACTCATCCCCATAGTTACTCAATTCTAAATGTAGGAAATAACTTGCATAAAATAAGCCTCCTGCGGGGTCAAATTACGTTCAGAGACGTAGCAGCCTCTACACAGTGATCATCAAGCTGACCACCTACACCGCAGCACATCCACGTGAACACCGGATACTGGAGAAAACCCGAACCTCAGCAACACAATGGATTAAACCAGCCAGACGCCTCCAACTTGCAACTCCTTAAAGACGCTTAAGTTGGACATCTACAGAGCACCATTTTGAGTTCAGAATCCGCAGTTCATGCCTAGACATAACCGAGCAGACCACTCAAATGGAGGTTCAATCTGACAGAGGCAAAGGTTCGAGACAGTTGCACTCATTTTGCACAGAATCCCCGAGGCTGTCGAGCGTCTTACACCGCAAGAGGTGCAGCCAGGATCTGCGGCTCCTCCTCCCCCGCCCCGCGACGTGGAGGCAGCAATCCTGCATCTTCCGTGAGATTCCCAAAGCTGCGTGTAACCTGCAAGCGAAAGCTTCTCCACCGAGTTAACGCGCAGGGAACCCCTGTATCCGCATCTACACATTTAATAGGCACGAATCTATTAATGAATCTCATCCACCAGGCAAAGGTGCAGACGAGGCGTCGCTCGAGCGGGGGTAGCCCCGAGGCGCTCGGGTTCCGCGCTCCGAGAGCGGGGCAACTGCGGGTCGGCTCCCGTCCCCCGTGCGCATCGCCCTGCAGCCTGCAGCGCGGCGAGCAGCCCACCTGATTCCAGACCCGTGGGAGGCCGAGGGGCTCCTCCACGCTCGCCTAGGCACGCCCGCGCCTGCTCTCACCCAAACAACGGCGCGGGAGGCCCCACACCGAAGACGCTTGGGTTCATGCATGCCATCAGAAATGCAAAGCCCGCGGGTGACTGCTCAGGGGAGCCAATTCCACCAACCGCATCGTTTCCAGACACCACACACGCAACCGCCGTGTGGCCGCGCCGACCGTGCCGATCGCGCAGGGCACCGCGAGCCTCTCTCCCCGCGCGCGCCCGCACCCGGCCCCGCGCAGCCGGCAGCTCCTCCCGCCGCCCTGCGCCGCTCACCCTTCCCGCCGGGACCCGCGACCCCTCGCGCTCCGGGCCCGGCCGAACAAAGGCGACGCCAACAGCTCCGCCGACTGCGGCGGCTCGGAGGCCCGGCCCGCGCTCACCTGGGATCCGTCCCCGGCGGCGGCGGCGGCTCCTCGGCGGGGCTCCGGCGGCGCGGCCCTGGCGGCGGCGGCAAAAACCACTCCAGCAGCCGCCCCGGGGCCTGCGGGGCGCTCGGGCGGCGGGGGCCCGCTCAGCGCCGGCGCCGCGGGCTCAGGTCCCGGCGCGAGCAGCGGCGGCGGCGGCGCGGGCGGGTGGGCGGCGACGCGTCCCAGCGGGTCCAGGTCCGGCCCCGGCGACGCCGCGACGCGCCCTCCTCCTCGCACCAGCGGGCTGGACGGCAGCTCCGGCGCGGCCCGGGATCCGAGGCGGCGGCGGCTGCGCTCGGCGCTCTGCTTTCGGCCGGCTCCGCTCCCTCCGCCTCCGGCTCGGGCGGGCCCGCGGCGGCGGCGGCAGGAGCGCGGCAGGCGCAGGGACGGCCCTGTCAGGGGCGGTGGGGGCGGCCGGGGCGGCGCTCAGGGCTGCGGGGCGGCAGGGCCGGCGGCGGCGGCTGCGGCTCCCGGGGCCGTCGCGCTGAGGTGCGGAGCTGCCACCGCGGCCATCTTGTTGCTCTAACTGACAAGAACCCCCCCTCCCCCCGCTCCAGCCAGACGGGGCGCTCGCGCCCCCTTCCCCGCCCCGCCTTGGCCTCCAACAGGAAGTCGTCCCGGCCCCTGGCACGTGACTCCACCGTATCTGCATACCGGAGGGCCAACTGGCCAATCGGCACTCTAAACCCCAGCTCCGCCCCCGCGCGCCCCTCCCAGGCCCATTGGCTACTTCCAGCTAAGCCACGCCCCCTCTCCCCCCTTAATACCCGCCAGCACTGTGGTTTCCCAGACCGCGCGGGGAGCGCGCCAGGGTGCTAGCGGGTGCGCGCGAGCCCCGAGGGCTCGTGCTCTGCTTGGAGTGCGTGGAAGCTCGCGCGGCGTCATTCCTTGTCTTAGGTTGCTGCGAGGCCGCATTAGTGCGCTCAGCCGCGGGGCGAGGACCCGGCTCTGTGCGCCCGCTCGGTTCCCCCAGCCGGCCGGCCCCTTGCGGCTCCCGAACCAGGGATTTGCGCTGTATTTTCACCCGGCGGCGCTGGCCTTCTATGCGGCGGAACCCGGAGCCGGCCCGGGCGCGCGTCCCGCCCGTGCCGTGCACACGCCCTGCACCTCCCCACCGTGCACACACACGTACACGCGCCGGCCCGGGCCAGGGAGCATCCTGCTCGCCCCCGGCCTCCCAGCCTGCCCCTGCGCGCCCTCTGCGAACCAAACAAGCCTCGCTGCGAAACAGCCCCCGGGAGACATCCCTGTCCCCGGAGCGCGAGCATCCCGCCCCCACCGCGCAAACAGCTGTTGGGCCGAACCGGGCGCTCCGGCTCCCACCGCCCACGGTTCCTTCCCGGCGCTCTGCACCCGGTAGTGGTCCTCCATCCCGCCGCTCCCGTTCCATATACACTAGTCATTAATCGTGGATAAGGTCAGGAGCGATGTGCAATTTAAACGTCCCTTTTTAACTTTCAGTTCAAGTCACGAGAAGATATTGAAACCAAGATTTCTCTCCATTTTCGTGAAGCGTGGTGGAAACAGGCCAGCTTTCCCCTTTGTGCGGTGGAGGCTCAGCGGCGCTACTTGAAAGTTGCTCGTGTTGGAGACCATTCCCTGTCTACGTGTCCCCGTCTTGAAGAGCAGATGACACGTTACTTTCGCAGTGCAATTTTGTTACCGCGAGTGTCTTGCTCTGAAACGTCTGTGGATGAAAGAGACACAACAAATTTCCCTTTCTCGTTTCCCTTCGGGGTCCCATGAGCTCGGCGCCCTCCTTTCTTCTTACTGCCATATTTTAAGCTCTCCGGTAGTCAGAGTCACAAACCACGCTCTAAAATCATCTTCAAATGTCTGTCTGTGCTGGGTATTTCCCCTCCCGAAAACCCTTATCACTTAGAAAGCTCTGAAGTCAGCCGGAGCTGACATAGAGGCTTCTGCCTTTTCCACTCAACGTTTTATTTATATTAATTTAGTTCTTGACTTCGGAGAAACCAGCATCCTTTGTACTTCTCAAAGATAAAGGTATCATCACATGCTCCAGGAGGGAGCTCAAAATGATAACATCTTCAAAATATTCAGCGGCCACTAAGGAGACTGCTAGATCAATGAGAAATCCAGATACCTGGGTGGACCCATCATTGCAATAAGCAGAACTTCGATTTTTGGAAAACTGAACCAAAATTACATGATTTAATATTGGCCCTTGATGTTGAATTTGTGACTGTAACCTCTCAACTTTTCTCCATCTTGTTCTTTTTACTGTCCCCCTCGCTCAGCTTAAACCAGGCAAAATAATTGTCCTCTCCGATTATCTTACACTGTAAACACCTGGAGGAAAGGCAGCACTTATATTGACCATAGTTTCTGAACCAAAAATTAGACTCATGGTTTGGCATGTGGGCCTGTAGCAACAGAAAGAATACTTGAAATTAGGGCTGATCCAGAAACATTGAGGTATATGATGGCCATGAGTGTGGAGACTGCAGTGTCACTTATCAGTGGCTATTTGGGCTGAATAAAGTATGAGCAGCCCCCAGGCCAAGTCGTAAAATGGGTCAGTGCATATTTGGGGTCTGTTATCCCTTTATCAGCCCTGCCACTACCACCTCATAACTAAGGTATGGGTTATAATCTATAAAAATGGGCAAACCCCACAGAATTACATGTAAGAGGATTAAATATTAAGTGTAGCTCTTAAGTTAAAAGGTCAAGGGACTTTTCTGGTGGTCCAGTGGCTAAGGCTCTGCACTCCCAATGCAGGGAGCCTGGGTTCAATCCCTGGTCAGGGAACTAGATTCCACATGCTGCAGCTAAGAGCCCACATGCTGTAACTAAAGATCCCACATGCTGCAGCTAAGAGTTCGCATGCTGCAACAAAGACCCGGCGCAGACAAATATTTTTTTAAATTTCTAAAAAAAAAAAAAAAAGTCAAGTAGTTAAGGACAAATGGAGAAGACCTGGCTGGACACATCTGGGAGAATGTAGGAGGCAACCCTGGGATAAGTGTGTGGAAGGTTTGGAGGTGAATTTTGGTTCCATTCAAGGAAGAATCATGAGAGTTATCCATAGAAACTCTAGCTTGAAATGTAACAAGATGCCACATCTCTTTTAAGCAGAAGGACAGGCTGATCACATCCTCATCTCCGTAGATATTGCAGAATAAATGACTGCACTGGGCACAAAGGTTGAATTAGCTCAGTGGTTCCCAAAGTGTGCTTTTTGGACCAGCAGCAGTATCAGCATCACCTGGGAGCTTGTTAGAAATGCAACTTCTTGGACCCCACAGCCAGATCTGCTGAATCAGAAACTCGGGGGTGGGGGTAGGTATCTGCAGCTTAATAAGCCCTCCAGGTGATTCTTTTGTGTGTGTGTGGTTTTTTTTTTTTTTTTAGTCTTTATTGAATTTGTTACAATATTGCTTCTGTTTTATGTTTTGGTTTTTTGGCCACAAAGCATGTGGGATCTTAGCTCTCCAACCAGGGATAGAACCCGCAGCCCCTGCACTGGAAGGCAAAGTCTTAACCACTGGATCACCAGGAAAGTCCCCCTCCAGGTGATTCTGATGCACGCTAAAATTGGAGAATAAAAAATAATAATAAAGGGCACGTTTCCTTAGGGTCCTATTTGTGTGCGAGACTTGCCTGCCCTCCACTCCCAGCTACTTCCAACCACACAGGGCTGCTTTGCTTCCTCCTGAAGCCCCTCCTTACATCCTTCTACCTATGTTGATTTTGCAAGTAGAATTTGCATCCTAACAGTGGACTCTAAAAGGGAAAAGCTTCAAGACTCAGCAAATGATTGCTTTTCAATGAAAATGTAATGGAGAAGGGCTGCTTATCACCAAGCAGATAGCTACCGACTTGGCCTTAAAAAAAATGTGATGAATGGGACTTCCCTGGTGGTCCAGTGGTTAAGACTCTGCACTTCTAATGCAGGGGGAGCGGGTTCAATCCCTGGTAAGGGAACTAAGATGCCCCGCGGTGCGGCCAAAAGAAGAAAAAAAATATGATGACTTAAAACGCCTTTCAGGCAGGCAGCAAGGCATGGGGTGTTGATTCTCGAACTCTCTTCATAAGAATCACCACGGTAGCGTGTTTAAAATACAGATTCGGCCTTCCCTTGTGGCGCGGTGGTTGGGAGTCCGCCTGCCGATGCAGGGGACACGGGTTCATGCCCCGGTCCGGGAAGATCCCACATGCCGCGGAGCGGCTGGGCCCGGGAGCCGTGGCCGCTGAGCCTGCGCGTCCGGAGCCTGTGCTAGGCCACAACAGTGAGAGGCCCACATGCCACAAAAAAAAATAAATAAATGAATAAAATAAAATACAGATTCACGTGGGTCTAAGGTGAGGCCTGTGAAGCTGCATATTTAACCACCCCCCGCAAGTGGTTCTGGTGCAATTGTCCTCCCACTGCACTGAGGAAAATACTGGAGTAGAGACCAGAATCTTAAGATATGAGCAAGGCTGAATGTCAGCGCCACTGCTCACTGGCTGTTTGACCTTAGGCAGTTTTCTGAGCCTGACCCTTCTCCTTTGTACTCCTCACTGAGTTAGAGATTCTCACTGAACAATTATTGAACCTGTGTTATGTGCCAGGCAGTGGACCAGGTGCTGGGGATTTAAAGCTGAAAGCCGTGGTTGACTTAGGATTACAATACATCCATGGTGCTGAAGGGGGCAGGAGGGGAGACCCGGGTCATCCTGGAGTGCTCAGAAAGACCTCCCAGAGGGCCCTCTGATCTCAGTCTTGAAGGATGCAAGGGGAGCCAGGGTTAGAATGCTGCAATGACCAGGAGCTGATGGAAGGGCGTTGAAGACAGAGGGAACAGCCAGTGGAAAAGAAATAGAAGAGAGCAGCATAGCACCTTCAGGGGGCTGCAGAGTGCCAGTAGGGTTGGAACAGCGAATGTGTAAGGAGAAGTGGGAGAGATGAGCAGGGACCAGTTTATAAGGAGCGTATCATGTCACATTAAGGACGTTTGGACTTTATCCTGAAGGCCATGGAGGGCCCTTAAATGATTCTAAACCTTGTACTTGGCTGTCCGAGAGATCTCTCTGGGAACACTGTGGTTGACAGGGAAAAGGATAAGACAGCGAAGGTAAGGCAGGGGGTGATGGCACAGGGCAGGACGCCCACAAAGTCACACAGCCAGGACGTGAGAAACTGTGGAAGGCACTAGAGTGACACTAGAAGTCAGACAGAAAGGATCCCTTTGAAAGATAATTTTAACGCCAGTGGACTCTGGGGGTGGGGGTTGGGGTCTGGTATATACATATAGTGAGTAAGGAAAATGGTAAAGGGTGATGCCCAGTTTTCTTGCCCAGTGAGAGGTGGGAGGATGGTGAGGGAGGGGCTACAGGAAGAGGAGGAGGTTGAGCCAGAGGCCTTAGGTGGGACTTTGGGAAACAAGGGGTGCGTCTGCTTGGGTCCGTTTGGAGTTGGAGGCAGTGGGGGACCGCTAGTGGCATGGTCAGATCTGCAAGTGAGGAGAGATGTCTGGGCTGGAGAAATCTTTCTGGGGTGGTCTGCATAGGGGTGGATGTTGAAGGCAGGGCATAGATGATTAGCTGGGGGTGTTGGTTAGGAGGGAAGGTGTGAAGGCTGAGTACTGAGACTGAGGGACACCAAGGAGGAGAAGAAAGCCCTAAAGGAGTCTGAGAAGGGATCGTCCGAGATTCGGAATCCTAGGTGGTGACCCCGTGGAACTGGAGAGGCCAGAAGGGGAAGGAGTTTGAGGAAGGACTCGGTGGTCAATGGTGTGTCTGTGAGGCCCACCTGGTAAGGACAGGAAGGTGTCCACCAAACTGGGCAACCATGAGGCCATTTAGTCCTCAGCAGGGGCAGTGGGGGAGCCGAGGGCAGCAGGCTGCAGAGTGAGCTGGAAGGGTAAGCACATAGTTGAAGTGTGATCCCCCAAAAGGATTTGCTGGAGTCCTAACCCCCAGTGCCTCAGCATGTGAGGAATAGGGTCTTTGCAGACAGAGTCAAGTTAAGGAGAGGTCTTTGGGGTGAGCCCTAATGCAATATGGCTGGTGGCCCTGTAAAAAGGGGACATTTGGACACATACATGCACACGGGGAGAACACTACATGAAGATGAAGGCAGAGATGGGGTGATGTGCCTACAAGCCAAGGAAAGCCGAAGACGCTAGGAGAGAGGCGTGGAGCAGATTCTCCCCACCACCTCAGAAGGAACCGGCCCTGCCGGCGCCTTGATCTTGGACTTCTGGTCTCCAGGGCTGTGAGACAGTAAATTTCTGTTTAAGCCACCTGGTTCATGGTACTTTGGTACACAGAGTCGTTTGCCAGCCAAGGGAAAGGGGGGAATATGACTAGAGAGGAATTTGAGGCTAAGAAATAGTCTTTTTGATTGGTTTGTTTGGTTTTACTCTTTTAAAGAGGGAGACGTGAGCAGGTTAATATGCTGAGAGGAAACAGTCAGTAAAGGGGACACAGCGAAGAGGAAGGGGTTTGTCTGTTTGTTTGAAAGGGGCTGAGTAAGGAGTAGATGCAGGGGTGAGGATAGGGGGTGGGGAGGGGGTCACTTGTCTTACTGAGACCAGAGGGAGACAGGGGAGATAGCTGCAGAGGCGTGTGTATGTGTGTGCGCACATGCATGTGTGAAATGGGGAGCATGGTTTGCAAAAAGTGGAGGGAATTACCACTTTTTTTTTTTTTTTTTTTTTTTTTCTTTTTTTAATGAAGTTGAAGTGGCCTAAGATTCCTCCTGGGTCTGAAATTCAGTTTCTAAATCTTATGGAACTCAATAGGTATTTGAATACAAATTATTTTTTATTCTCTATTAATAGTATGACATTTTAATTTGTTGTCTGGGGTGTATTAAACCTAATGGGGGACTTCGCTGGCCGTCCAGTGGTTAAGGCTCTGAGCTTCCCCTGCAAGGGGCATGGGTTCGATCCCTGGTCAGGGAGCTAAGATCCCAGAAGCCACACGGTGCAGCCAAAAATAAACAAACAAACAAACAAATAAACCTAATAGGAAAATGTACTCCTGTATCTTTGTTATGGAAACAAATTTCAAACTCCAGACTCTTCAGGCTCACATATTGAAACCATGTATCAGATGTAGCCCTTGAGACTTCAGGGTTTGTTAGTTCCAGCAGCTACCGCTACCCTAACCCATATTCGTAAACCTTTGTAAAGTCTTTCAATAGGGATTTCAGGAGAAAAGTACTCTTGGGAAGATGAATATGCCATTGATCAGTAAGGTGATGAAGTAAGAGGGAGAGAATCGCTGAAGGACAAGAAATTAGCTCGGACGCTGCTGCAGGGATTGTCACATGACATAATGTGAAGAGGCATGGCCTCCCCATTCCTGCCTCTGCTTCACGGTGAGATTCATAGAAAAGACAAAAATACGTAGCGATAACCCTTTCTTCTTTGCTTATTGCATGCCAGGCATTACAATATGCACTTTATACACATTACCTCACTTAATGTTTAAAAATTTTTATCTTGCTACATTGTAAGCATTAAAAACAATTTAAAAACTCTAATCCATGTATATAGCTTTAAAAGGCAATTATAGGGACTTCCCTGGCGGTCCAGTGGTTAAGACTCTGTGCTTCCAATGCAGAGGGCATGGGTTCGATCCCTGGTGGGGGGACTAAGATCCCACATGCCACAGGGCACGGCCAAAAGAAGAAAAAGAAAGGAAAAAAGGCAGTTACGTACTCCTGGCCTTAAAACAAACTCCCAGTCTCATGGCCATCCTTCTTCCTTCTCAATTTCTACCCCCAGAAGCAAACATTTGCAAGTCGTTTAGCTGTTTCTTCTGCTGTTTACCTTCATTGTTCTTAAAAAGTATGCTTATACACTTTCTTCTTGGTTTTTCTACTTTAACATTGTGACTTCCTGCTTTAGAAGATGAGGATTTGGTTCTTCTACATCAATTCCAGCATCCTACACATTTCTCCTCCTTCAGATGGATAAGATTTCAACAGCAGAATTGGAGGTGAGTTTTCTAGACAGGCAAAACAAACAGCAATCGTTTGAGTATTACACAGGTTATCTTAGAGGGTTAGAAGGAAACAAAGCTAGAAAGGTAGGTTGAAACCAGACGGTGGAGAGTCACCAGGCTAGGGAATTTGAACTTGACAAGTGTGTGTTCGGGAGCCATTGAAAGTCTGAGGCAGGGAACGTGAACAAAACTATACCAGGGGCTGGTTATCCAGGCAGGACCGTTGTAGGATGGCTCAGAGTGGGAACCATAACAGTCCAAGCAATCGGTCATTTATTCGTTCATTCATTCATCCGCCCATGTGCTCTATGGGCCCTGGTTAATGCTCGTGTCCCCCGCTAGACGGCACTTTCCACGCTAGCAGATAGCGCCTGCTCTTTTACTCACTGCTCTGTCCCAGCACTAACACAGTGCGTGGCTCACTGCAGGTGTTTAATAAGTGTTTGTGGAAGCAAGGAAAGACAACCGTTGATAATGTAGAGATAAGTAGGGTGGTGGCCATGATGAAGGAGTTGGAGGCAATTCGGAGAGAGCCATGAACTTGGCCGCTCATTGGAAAGCAGGAGACTGGGGGTGGGGGTGGGGGCAGTCAAAGTGACTCAGATGATGAGCCGGGCGATTGGTAGAATGGTGCTGCCGGGAGCAGGAAGAGTAGGGTCCCAGGAGGGTGGGTTAACCTTCAGAGGGTAATTCATCTTTAATAATATTTGAGAAAACAAATCACCAACCACATTCAGTCTGTTATAAAGTCAACCCAAGGGAGTCTCAACCCCATTTCAAGCAAGCTGTTGCCTCACTTCATCTCTGTGGTGTGGTGGTAAGCTTGGATGCCTGCTCTGCTCTGACAGTGCAGCTGGCTTCCCACTGGCTTCCTCTTGGCCATTTATTAAGCATCCACCCATTTCTACAAAACCCACGTCAACGGGTTCCCGGCTGTATCCTCAGTGTGTGACACATGAAGGGCGCTCAATAAATATCTGTCGTATGAATGAGTGGTTTTCTGTACCAGGCGTTAGTGGTTTCCCCTTGCCTGTGGGCGGCAGGGAATGCGTCGTCCAGAGAGGACACTACGGACAGAGTCAGTGAGTATCAGGAAAACAAGGGAGGGAGCGGCATTCTAGGCTCAGAGTTCCACGTGTGTAAGGGTGGGGAAGCCAGTCTGGGGTACAGAATCAGATTCCCCTTGGCGTCCAGGTAATGGAAACCATTCTGACCTCAGACACTCAGCTGCAGTTCTTGTTAAAATAAACAGGATAAATGATTAGAGGAGTGAGGCCAGAGAGAAAGCCTCAAGCTGTTGCAGCTGCCCAAACCACAGGTTTCAATCAGTTGATGCAGTGGGAATGAGGGCAGGTTTACCTGGAGCCTGTCACCGCGCATGCCCATCTCCTGGGCCGTGAGGCTGCTCCCCTCTTCCTGGGGGCCGGTCCTGCTCTTAGACCAGGGCGGGAAGCTCGGGGAGGTGCCCTGTGTTGACTCTCAAAGTCGCCCCTGGAACGCAGCCTTTGTGTTGGAAGCCACGACTCTGGGAATTATCACTGAAATCTGTCTCCTCTACAGCTAGGCGTCAAGGGTCAGGGACCCTTGGAGATGAACAGAATTGGGACGCCAGCGTCTGCAGAGCCTACTTTCTTGCAGAAAGGCTGTGTCGGTTACTGCAAACCGGCTTCTTGCAGGGGTGCCACCCACGGTGAACCCCACAAACCAAAATGCGTAGATTCTGGGGTGTGTGTCGGGGGGTGGGTGTGTAGATCCAGCAGGGGAGGGAAAACCCCAACCTGGTGAAATTCAGAGGTTGCTGAACCTCTAAATTCGGCATCTGATGTGATCTGGAGTCAGCCAAGAGGTCCTGGGTATTCATCTTGTGTAGCCTGGGCAGGGTTCCCACATGCCAGTTTTCAGACCACGGGTTTAATGTGATCCTGGAACAACGGAGAAGCTAGATAATGAAGTTCCCACCCTATTTTCTCATCATAGCAACTGCCTGTTTGTTTATTTTATGCTTCCCAACTCTAAAATAATAAGGCTCTTTATGAAAAAATGTAGAAAATATGGAAAGATGGAAAGAAGAAAAATATCACATTGTCTCAGTCCTCAAAGAAGCCTCAAAGAATCCTCAAACAATTGAAAGTGTTTCCTTCCAGACTCATATCTTAGCATAATTTAAAAAACCAGAGACATGTTCATGCTCTACGAATTGTTTTGGAATTACTCTCTGGGGAAAAGAGAAACATGTTTAGTCTAGGAGTAAAAAACTTTTTCACATTATAATTTTTTCATGTTATTACAATAAAATCTATAAAAACCATCTGAATGGCATTCATACTGTTTTATCAAATGAATTTGCTATAATTTACATAACGAATCTCCTGCTAGATAGAAAAGGGTCTTAGATCTAAGTCCTCATCTCTGATTGGACCCGGGGGCTCTTAATACCATTCAGTGGTGCTGCCACCAATGATAATGTAAGGTTGCATTGGTAGGGGTCAGCACTGTTTTGCTACAAGTATGTTTTAGAAAAAGCATCTCCATTGCTTTCTTCCACCTGTTTAAAGATGGAAATTTACCCCTGACGAACAGATTTTAGTAGCTGCTGCATTTATTTGGGAAAATCTTATTTCCGTGAGTCTTCATTGTTAAAGCAGGTGAAGCCTTTGGCAGCCTCGGTTTACCTGCTGCCTCTTCACAATCCAACTTCCTTCCGCAGCTCTGCGTGGAGGAGCTGCTGCTTGACCTCAGGGACACCGGCTGCCCCAGGGGAAGACGGGCCCTTGGAAAGCCCACTGGATGCTGTGGTTGTCAGTGGAGTGATGCCCCAGGGACCTGTATGGAACCCTGCACCCCGCCGCTCCCGCTGCACTGCCAGCTTGGCCGAACAGGAGAAAACGACTCCCCAGAACCCCATCAATGACTAGCCCAGGCTCCTCCATCCAGAGACCCGTGTCAAAAGATTCAACACACTTCCCTCAGCTGCCCGGGCACAGCCGGGCCTTTGTGTGTTGGGGTCACTCATGGCTCCTAATTGGCAGTGTAAACAATGGGCCTCTGTGTTTGTTCCCAGAAGACGGCAGCGTTCTGGGGCAATGACACGCGTTTCAATGTGCAAAAAGGAAAAAAAAAAAAAAAAAAAAAGGGAGCAGAGCCTGACATTCCAGCAAAAATTTCTTTGGAGGATCCTGTACTTTTCACTAAAAAACCTTGTTCTACATCGTCCAGATGGCTGCAGCAGCAAGCTCTTTGGGGCCTGCTGGGTGGGGGAAGCCAAACATGCAGTGATCAGCTGGCAAGGTTATACCTGACATGATGGAAGGGCCTTACCTGCCACAGTGCCTGCCACAGAGTACCTCCACCCTGGGTCCAACTCAAGCCAAATACGGTAGCTGTCAGAGAGAGAGTGAGCCTCTTCCCCACAGACGGCCCAGAGGACTTGTGAGGTGCGGTAGGTGTGTTTTTCATCCCACGGAGTCCTTGAAAGAGGAAATAGAAGGCACTTGTGGCCAGGCCATTGGCACAGGTAGCGGCAGCTCCTACAGCTGTTTGTAGCAGAAACTTTGAGGCGGGAGTCTTCAGATGCAGCCCCGGGCTCAGCAGCCTCCACCTCCGAACGCCTGCCCAGCCCGCCCTTTGCGTCCTGACTCTGGCAGCTGGTGAGGTTGGGAGCAGGGAGGATGGCAGAGCCAGCAGCTGTGCCTCGTGTGCTGCCATATTAGTCAGGGTTCTGCAGAGAAAGAGAACCAGGGGGAGAAAGGGAGAGAGAGAGAGTATTTTAAGGAATTTGTAACCAAGCGAGCAGGACCCCATGGGGCCTTCGGAGAACAGAAGTCCCCCCCACCCCGGCCCCCCGCACACCAGGTCCTCCACCTGCCTTTTGTCTGGAGTAAGCTTTAGTCAAAGAATAAATTTAATCAGAGAAGTGAGAAAATGCAGAGAGAAAGGAAAACAGTCAAGTAAGACAAAATAATAATAGTTTAGCCATTAAACAAAGTAAAGGCCCTTTAGTTCCTCCTCAAGGGCCATAGATAGTATTCGTAGCCATGTCCTTTGAGCTGTTTTGCGGTTACTGAAACCTCTCCCAGGTGGAAGAAGTTAACTGTGTGCTGCACGCAAGCATGGAGACCCCAGACCCGTTGGAACCAGAAAGTTGATGGTGTTGACTCCCGATTGATTACCTCACCACCAACCAATCGGAAGAATGTCCACGAACTATCACGCACCCCACAACCCCTCTCCCTCACCCTCACCCTGTCTTTAAAAACCTTTACCTGGGGGCTTCCCTGGTGGCGCAGGGGTTAAGAATCCGCCTGCCAGTGCAGGGAACATGGCTTCGGGCCCTGGTCCGGGAAGATCTCACATGCCTCAGAGCAGCCAAGCCCCGTGCGCCACAACTACTGAGCCTGCGCTCTAGAGCCCGCGAGCCACAACTACCGAAGCCCGCGCGCCTAGAGCTCGTGCTCTGCAACAAGAGAAGCCACCGCAATGAGAAGCCTGCGCTCCACAATGAAGAGTAGGCCCCGCTCGCCTCAACTAGAGAAAGCCCGCGCGCAGCAACAAAGACCCAATGCAACCAAAAATAAATAAATAAATTTATTTATTAAAAAAAAAAAACCCAAACCTTTCCCTGGAGGCCTTTGGGGGAGTTTGGGTCTTTTAAGCACTAGCTGCCCTGGACTCCTTGCTCGGCACCTACACTAAACGCTGCATTTTCCTTCCCTACAACCTGGTGTCGGTAGATTGGCTTTACTGTGCACCGGCAAGCGGACCCAAGTTTGGTGTGGTAACAAACTGGCTCAGGTGACTGGAGCGGGGGACACTGGCAAGTTTGAAATTTGCGGCAGGCCAGCAGGCTGGAGAGCCAGGGGAGGGATGATGTTGCCATCTCCAGTCCGAGAGCAGTCTGGAGGCAGAATTTCTTCTCCCTCGTGGGAGCCTGAGTCTTTTTTCTCTTAAGTCCTTCAACTGACTGGATGAGGGTAATCTGCTTTACTCAAAGCCTACTGGTATAAATGTTAATCACATCTAAAAAATCTGAAAAATACCTTCACAGCAACATCTAGACTGGCGTTTGACCAAACCATGGGGTATCTTAGTCTAACCAAGCCAAGCTGCCATGTGAAATTAACCACCCCAACAAGCCTGGTGCCCGAGGTGGTGGGTGGGCACTCGGTATTTGCATGGGCCACCGACTAGGATTGCCCTCACCTTGGCCTCACCCTTGCTCTCCTCCCTGGCACCTACTCCCAGCTGACATCCTGTGTGTTTTACATGGTTATTTGCTGTGGCCTGTCCTGGGTTTGTGTCTGTTTTGTCCTCAGTGCCCAGAGGAGTGTCTGACACAGAGTAGGCCCTCAATAAATCTTTGCAGAATGAATGAATTTGAAGGGTAGTCAATGCCCACCAGCAGAGCATTAAGCCAAGGGTGAGGTCCTTGTAGGTGCAGGGCCCTGCTGGCTTATGTCACTTTAACAGTACTTTGCTCCAGATGTTCATCGTTGGATTGTAGATTTTTCCTCCCTCACGGAGGTTCTGAGATTCTGGAGGGCTGGGGCTGTTCCGGTTAATCTTAATTTCCCAGTGCCTGGCACAGAGCCTGGCACAGACCGGTGGGCTCAATAAAATGCTAAATGATTGAATGGATCCATCGACAACTTCATTATTAGTTCTTCACAACCCTTTGTATCCTGACAGTCTCCAACTTGCTGTCTCAACCTTTGCTTCTCATCCCTTCCCACGAGGAATAAATGTAATTTGACTCTCGGAGCTGTTCTGGTGATGCCATGGGCACCCGGTTGCTTTATAGTTGGGCCTATGGCCCATTTCTTCCTGTTGTGCTCACCCTCCTGCATCCCAGGGTTGGACAGACTTCACGGAGTCTCTCCGTAGCCTCCTTGATCAAGTGGAGGGACCTCTTGTGATTTTGAGGGATTGATAGGCACCTACCCACCATTCATGGACTTTCATAGCAATACAGATCCATTAGACAATCATTCAGAGAGAGATTAAAATAATGAAGGTGAGGATAGAGTGAAGATACTGTCCTGTTGGAACTCCATTAATCATCATTTGTGGCTTAAATAAGAGAGAGTTATCACCCCAGTCCATTAAAGAAAGTTGTCAATTAGGCACCATGTTAGACCTTGGAAGATTGTTCCCTGAAGAGACTTTTAGGAGGGCAGCCACGTCCCTGTGAAGAATTTATCACCAGAGAGCCCAGTATGGTTCCCTGGATGAGGCTGGGAGTATTCGAAATACCAAGCAAAACATACTCTCCTCAACACAGTTCTAAGGAGAATCTGGAGAAGGTAGACTGAGGGAGAGTCTTACGAAATCTAGGCTCCCCAGCATGGTTTCCTGAGGTCAGATGATCACCCACTTTTAAAAGAATGACCTCTTATGCCCAATTTGAAATTTCAAAATGCTTCAGGTTGTATTTTTATAATAGCATATATTTTTAAAACAACCCATTATAAAATGATTAAATAGATGAATATACCTCACCTCAGTTATCATTTATGCAAAAGCTGTACGTTGAGTGAGAAAAGTGAAGTGTTAAGTGAAAAAAAGTAAGACATCAAATATATAGATAATATGATCACAGCTACATAAAAATGTCTGCATATAGGAAAAAAACTGAAAGGAAAAGCACTCCGGAATGCTAATAATTGTTGTCTTTGGATGATGAGATTATTATTATTATTATTTTAAAATTTATTTATTTTCTTTATTTTATTTTTGGCCGCGTTGGGTCTTCATTGCTGCGCGCGGGCTTTCTCTAGTTGCAGCGAGCAGGGGCTCCTCTTCGTTGCGGTGGGTGGGCTTCTCATTGCGGTGTGGCCTCTCTTGTTGCGGAGCACGGGCTCTAGGCGCATGGGCTTCAGTAGTTGTGGCGCGTGGGCTCAGTAGTTGTGCCTCGCGGGCTCTAGAGCGCAGGCTCAGTAGTTGTGGCGCACGGGCTTAGCTGCTCCGCGGCATGTGGGATCTTCCCAGACCAGGGCTTGAACCCGTGTCCCCTGCATCGGCAGGCGGATTCTCAACCACTGCGCCACCAGGGAAGCCCCGGATGATGAGATTATTGATGACTTGTTTTCTTTTGATAATTTCTTATATTCTCAAAAAGTTCTATTTTGGGCAAGTATGGATCAGTGCAGTCCCTGCTAGCAGCAGTAGGCATTGCTGGTTTTGAGGTTAAGCTCGGCTTTCCCTGTAGTGATAATAGTCACCCCAGTTTTAATTTAAGGACCTACCCCCTACTTTTAATGACTCGCAATGAGTAGTTACTATTATTATTATTATTATTATTATTATATGGTTCCAGTGAACTCACGGATTCTAATCACACATCTCATCCTCTCCCAGTCATTGGACTGGTAGCGAGATGGATCTCTGATCAAGCAAAGCCCATCAAGCCCAACAAGGCTATTCCATTCTTTTCATTTGAACTACTGGGAAACCAGAGTCTTCCCGGCTGGATGTGAACCTGAGAGCATATGAGGGGAGAGTCCGTCTGGGAATCAAGCCAAGGGAGTTAAGTGCAGAGATGCACAGTGACAAGTCCTGATAACATTGTCCGAGCTCTAGGGTGAAGCACATCTAAAGCCAGCCCTGCCTTCAGCCTTGGGGGCCAAAACATTTTCTTGTGCTTAATCCCATTGGGTTGGTTTTCTGAAATTTGCAGCTAGAGGACTGCTTTCCTATACATTCTCTTTGAAGAGCCTTCTGTCCTGCTGGGGACACAGATAGATGACTTCAGATGAGCCTGGGCTCTTGGCGGTTCCCTAGAGGAACAGATACCTGAGCTAAGTTTTCATGAATCGCCTGACTTAAAGCTGGGGAGCTGTTAGCATCTCGGAGGCCCTAGCGCGCACGGTGTGAAGCAAGGAGCAGCGCAGGGAGCTGTTAGCATCTCGGAGCCCCTGGCGCGCACGGTGTGAAGCAAGGAGCAGCGCAGGGAGCTGTTAGCATCTCGGAGCCCCTAGCGCGCACGGTGTGAAGCAAGGAGCAGCGCAGGGAGCTGTTAGCATCTCGGAGCCCCTAGCGCGCACGGTGTGAAGCAAGGAGCAGCGCAGGGAGCTGTTAGCATCTCGGAGCCCCTAGCGCGCACGGTGTGAAGCAAGGAGCAGCGCAGGGAGCTGTTAGCATCTCGGAGCCCCTAGCGCGCACGGTGTGAAGCAAGGAGCAGCGCAGGGAGCTGTTAGCATCTCGGAGCCCCTAGCGCGCACGGTGTGAAGCAAGGAGCAGCACAGGCGTGGGGGCTTGACTCCACAAGGCAGGGCTTGAATCCCTGATGGGCTCCTCGGTACCCAGACCCAGCGACTCAGAGGCCTGGATGAGAAACGCAGGCGCGCGCACAAGCCAGCAAGCTCTGAAGCCCCAAGCTCCACATGGGGGCCTCCAGGAGCGTCACATCTCCGGGGTCCTAGAGTGGAAAAATGTATGCTCTGACAGAAGGGAATTCTGCCTGAAGGAAGGTTGCATTTTACTGTTGTCTGGTCCTGGACTGCCAGATCAAGCTTCAAGGAGGGAACATTGGGGATAAAAAACCAATCTGGCACTAAAGCACCTGGGGAAGAAATTTTGCGGTAAATAGGGGTGGGTTTGGATTCACGAGACTATATATGCTGCATATCAGAGTCGGGTAGGGGAGGGGAGTTTGGGGGTGAGGAGCTGGAGTATATTTTTCTTTCTGCTTCTGGCAAAAATATATTTGCAATAGAAATGCTGTTCAATGAATAAATAAGTAAATAATGAATAAACCATTAAATCCTGCTTTGGGTTTCCACTGACGGAAAGGAGAAGCAAGTTCAAGCAGATCGTCAAAAATGATGGTAAGAAGCAAGGTGCCAACGGGAGAAGGAAGAAACCGGTCTGCAAACGTCCCTGGGTAAATACTGAGCGGAAAGGGACGGCTGGTTTGATGAAGACAGATCAGAAAGGAGGACTTTAGACCGAATAACCCCCAGGAAAGTCTAGGGATTACAGGCTGCGAGGCGATTTCCTAGGGGACAGTGCTGAAGTGCCTCTTTTTTTTTTTTTTTTTTTTTTTTTTTTGTGGTACGCGGGCCTCCCTCTGTTGTGGCCTCTCCCGTCGCGGAGCACAGGCTCCGGAAGCGCAGGCTCAGCGGCCATGGCTCACGGGCCCAGCCGCTCCGCGGCATGTGGGATCCTCCCAGACCGGGGCGCGAACCCGGTTCCCCTGTATCGGCAGG
>NC_041227.1:125376345-125377850 GCF_002837175.3 Physeter macrocephalus
TATTATTATTATTATTATTATTATATGGTTCCAGTGAACTCACGGATTCTAATCACACATCTCATCCTCTCCCAGTCATTGGACTGGTAGCGAGATGGATCTCTGATCAAGCAAAGCCCATCAAGCCCAACAAGGCTATTCCATTCTTTTCATTTGAACTACTGGGAAACCAGAGTCTTCCCGGCTGGATGTGAACCTGAGAGCATATGAGGGGAGAGTCCGTCTGGGAATCAAGCCAAGGGAGTTAAGTGCAGAGATGCACAGTGACAAGTCCTGATAACATTGTCCGAGCTCTAGGGTGAAGCACATCTAAAGCCAGCCCTGCCTTCAGCCTTGGGGGCCAAAACATTTTCTTGTGCTTAATCCCATTGGGTTGGTTTTCTGAAATTTGCAGCTAGAGGACTGCTTTCCTATACATTCTCTTTGAAGAGCCTTCTGTCCTGCTGGGGACACAGATAGATGACTTCAGATGAGCCTGGGCTCTTGGCGGTTCCCTAGAGGAACAGATACCTGAGCTAAGTTTTCATGAATCGCCTGACTTAAAGCTGGGGAGCTGTTAGCATCTCGGAGGCCCTAGCGCGCACGGTGTGAAGCAAGGAGCAGCGCAGGGAGCTGTTAGCATCTCGGAGCCCCTAGCGCGCACGGTGTGAAGCAAGGAGCAGCACAGGCGTGGGGGCTTGACTCCACAAGGCAGGGCTTGAATCCCTGATGGGCTCCTCGGTACCCAGACCCAGCGACTCAGAGGCCTGGATGAGAAACGCAGGCGCGCGCACAAGCCAGCAAGCTCTGAAGCCCCAAGCTCCACATGGGGGCCTCCAGGAGCGTCACATCTCCGGGGTCCTAGAGTGGAAAAATGTATGCTCTGACAGAAGGGAATTCTGCCTGAAGGAAGGTTGCATTTTACTGTTGTCTGGTCCTGGACTGCCAGATCAAGCTTCAAGGAGGGAACATTGGGGATAAAAAACCAATCTGGCACTAAAGCACCTGGGGAAGAAATTTTGCGGTAAATAGGGGTGGGTTTGGATTCACGAGACTATATATGCTGCATATCAGAGTCGGGTAGGGGAGGGGAGTTTGGGGGTGAGGAGCTGGAGTATATTTTTCTTTCTGCTTCTGGCAAAAATATATTTGCAATAGAAATGCTGTTCAATGAATAAATAAGTAAATAATGAATAAACCATTAAATCCTGCTTTGGGTTTCCACTGACGGAAAGGAGAAGCAAGTTCAAGCAGATCGTCAAAAATGATGGTAAGAAGCAAGGTGCCAACGGGAGAAGGAAGAAACCGGTCTGCAAACGTCCCTGGGTAAATACTGAGCGGAAAGGGACGGCTGGTTTGATGAAGACAGATCAGAAAGGAGGACTTTAGACCGAATAACCCCCAGGAAAGTCTAGGGATTACAGGCTGCGAGGCGATTTCCTAGGGGACAGTGCTGAAGTGCCTCTTTTTTTTTTTTTTTTTTTTTTTTTTGTGGTACGCGGGCCTCCCTCTGTTGTGGCCTCTCC
>NC_041227.1:125377921-125388823 GCF_002837175.3 Physeter macrocephalus
GCATGTGGGATCCTCCCAGACCGGGGCGCGAACCCGGTTCCCCTGTATCGGCAGGCGGACGCGCAACCACTGCGCCACCAGGGAAGCCCGAAGTGCCTCATTTTATTGAAGATTGGACCGTGTGAAACAGGGTCAAATTAAGGGACCTTTCTCAGCGGTTACCTGAGGGGCCACTTCTCTCTAATTACCAGGATTGCACCGTTAAAACCAGCCCATTGTTCAGCCGGGCTTCTGAAGGTGCTTGAATGCAAAGCACCATGTTGATCTGATATTCTCTGAAGTAGTTAATCTACCAGAGTAATGAAAATGTGGTTTATTAGGTTAATTGCTGCCGCAAACAAAACAAAACAAAAACCAAACCAAAAAAGAAAGAAAAAAAAAAGCCTCCCAAACTGCTGAGAACATACATTTTGAAAATAGATACATAAGACTGTGCAAATTAAAATATAATTGTGGGACCCCAATTTTCTTCCCCATAAATTAGTGCGGTGGCCACATTACATAGCGCCTGGCCGATAACAAACCAGAAAAGTCTCTGTGTATCTTTGAGCTGCTCTAGGAAGTTTAGGCTGCCCCGGGTGTTGTTCACCCTGTGAACCTCAGAAACAAACTGGAACCATATTTCCACCACCCCCCCACCCCATTCCCATTCACCATGATTATAAAATGCACTGTTAGCCAACAAGTTTCTCTTGACATTGATCAAAAGATGTACCTCCATTTGGAGAACACTAGAAAGTGAAAAGCGTGTTTATTTTCAAATGGAGAAAAGGTGGTCTTAAAAGGTGTGATTAATTTTCATTGTCTCTATTTTTGTCTGTTTCTGCCTCACTCTTTTTCTCACCATTTCTTTCCTCTCCCTCCTCCATCCTTTCTCCAAGGTTTCAGCTTGGAAATTTACACAGGGGGAGGGGTGTGTAGAAAAGACTGGTCCACATTCATGCCGTGAAACGATTCTTGTTTGCCTGTTCTGCATTGCTCACCTCCTCTTGGGAAAGCAACCTCCCCAGCAGAAAAGAACAGAGCTCTGCTATCCTCTGGCCCATCTGCACCTATGGGGTGTGCTTCTTGCCTCTCCCACCCCAGCCCAGCCCAAATCCCTCCACCCCCTGGCCTTGGGTAACTGACTTCCCTTCTCTGAGTCTCCTGCTGGAGTAGTGGTAATAAGATCCTGTTTCAGATTCTTGAGAGCAGTGAATGAGATGATGCCTTTAGAACTCCACAGAGAGCTTCGGAGAGCTTTGAACACATAGCAGCTGCTCAATAAACATTCAGCTCCTCTCCTTCCTGTGAAACTCTTTACATAATTTGGGAGATTTCCTTGCTGGCCAGACATTGCAAATGGACTCTTTAAATTGAAATAAGCTGGGTTTCTTGGCCATTGTCTCTCAAGGTCATGGTGACCCAAGTAGTGTTCTCCGAATATTGAAGAAGCTTTCCAAGTTTGGAAAACTGGGAGGAAATCATGAGAAAGGGAATCGACAGACCTAGTGATGCAAAAAAAAAAAAAAAAAAAAAAAAGGCAACCAGGAGAGAAGGACTAAAGAAAGGATGATGTGACATATCAAAGCTCCCAAGCTCAGGTAAGAACACTCTTCTGGATGTTTGTTCTGGGTTATGAGAAAGGAAGAGCAAAACCTGGGAGATTTCTGCATGCAGCGACACTGCCTGTTGCCAGAGAGCTCGCGGAAGCTTGGTTCACTGAGAATGTGAAGGTGGCCTAGAGCAGTGGTCTTCAAGTGGAGACCCTGAGTGCAGGGGTGAAATCCAGGTTGTGGGCTGTGAAAAATACAAATAGAATAAAATAGAAAAAATAATATTAAAAATAGGAAAACTGAATAGCAGAGAACATCTTAGTGTGTGTGCCCCCTACGAGGGTGAGACCTTTGTGATGCATTTGTCTTGGTTATTTATACACTTGTCTGCATGTGCGTTTCTGGATTGGGTCACATGGTGTCATCTGTCTCTTATTGTGGGTCTTGGCCAAGAAGGTTGGAAAGCCACTGGCCCAGAGAGCCCAGGCAGAAAGGTGTTGCCCAAGAAGGAGTTTTGGAAGTGGCGGACGGATCGGAGAGGGCGGGGGGTGGGGGGGCGGGAAGGGGAGGAGTGGGGGAGGGTGGCCCTGGGAGTTGATCTGGAAACTGGAAACCTGGGCGGCTCCGCTGACCACACTAAAAGGACAAGCCTGCCCTGGAGGATGAGACTCCCTGTGGACGTTGGTCCTGGAGGTGCCTCTTGGCCCGGTTTTCGGGGGCTTGGGGTCCCAGCTGGACTCAGGGTGTAGCTCTTTACCTTGAAACCTTAAACACCACCCTGGCCATCCCAGCGCCCTGACGCGGGTTCCGTGGGAAGTGTTTCTGGTTCCAACGGCACATTCTGGGAACGTCTCCACCATCAGCCACCCCCCACAACCTGGGGAACCTCACCCATTCCCCTCCCGGCCCCTTCCTGCTTTACGGGCTCTGCTTAGGTGAGGGGGCTGGAGATGGAGGACAGGCAGAGCAAAGGGAAAACTTAGCTGTGCTAGTGGGACGTGGGTAGGCAGGTTGGACATGCAGGGGGTGAGGGCTCTGGTAGCCTGCTCGGAGGTGGGCACCCAGCTGTCGGGCCCCAGAGCCCCAGCTTCATCCAGCCTCAGAGCTGTTGGCTGTGTGGCGTAGAAGGGGTGGGTTCTCCTGAAAAGGGATGCGGTTGACGGTGGTTCAGCCCTGTGGGGGCAGTTCTGGGAGGGCGGTTCATGTTGGCCCAGAGATACTGGGAGACCCCTCACCCCTGCTGCTGCAGATGCATCTGCCTGTCCTATTTGCTCGCTCCCAGGAGCCGTGCAAGCTGCAGGCCCTGCTTCCCCCAGTGTTTCGGGTGCAGACCCAGGGGGTGGCAGGAAGAGGTGTTTGGCCAGGGGGACCTTTCGAAGGCTCTCGAGGCACCTCTGCCAGCCTAGTCACAGCCTGACCCTCCCTCCTTCCCGAGCCCGGAAACGGGGAAGGCGTTTGTCCAGGTGGAAAAGAGGCCCAGCATCCCAGGGAGAAAGGGGGAGTCTGACCCCAAAGGGGGAATATCTGTCTCCCAACTTTTTCCTGGGACAGGAAGGATTTGGAGCAGCAAGTCTCCATGGATACACCCCTGGGCTGTGGTGATCAGAGGCCAACAGCTCAGCCAGGGCCTCTGTGCATGTCCACCAGCCGTGAGGCATCCGGCGCAGGAAGTGCTATGGCCTCTGAGGAAGCTTCCTTGGCTGCATTAACGGAGCCCCATTCCGCCTCCAGTCAAGACCCATTCGGGCTGGGCCCATTGAGTGTGTGTGTATGTGTGTGTGTGTGTGTGTGTGTGTGTGTGTGTGTGTGTGACCACACACGTGCCCAGAGGAAGCCTTTGCCAGCCAAAAGCAAACAGGAAGAACATCTCTGTGTGTTATATTCTCCAATGACCTTTTAAATATGTGACAAACAGTTAAAACAAAAGCCCATTTAGCTTTTATGCCTGTGATTCGTGGTATCCATTCCAGTTAATTACAGTGATTTAAAAACATCTGCATTTAATAAAGAACCTTCCTCTCCCCCTCTTCTCTGTTCACCCCCCACCCCAATCTTTCTTCAGGCCACTGGGCTAACACAGTAATTATCATCTCCACTAAGCCGGGCCACAGCATCAGATGTGCAAGAAGAGACTTCAGGAGGCCCAGAGAACAGGGTGAGGCATGGGGCCCAGAAGGAGGGAGCCGGGGCTGGTCGGGCCCGGGCAGCAGGGAGGCGGGGGAGGAGGGACATAGGAGAGGACGGGGCTTGAGCAGGTTACCTACCCGCTCTGAGCCCTGCACAAACCCAGATGGGAGCATGGTGCGGGCAGCATCTTACTGGAGAGGCCCCTATATTCAGGCCCTGCCTGGCTCTCCTCCAGCCATACCCAGCCTCCTTGTAGGTCAGGATGCTTGAGAGAGAATGGTCCTGTCTCTGTACCTCTTTCAACTTGGAGCTGAGAATGAGCTTTGCCTGGGGAGGTGCTTTTTCCCAGAGCTAAGGGAAGCGGGATCAGAGAATGAGTTCTCAGTGGGATTCAGCTTGCCCTGCTGGGCCTTGCTGCCACCCGCTGGGACCAGGCTCAGATAAAACTCCAGGGGTCAGACCGCGGCTGGGGGGTGGGGGAGAGAGGAGGCGACCCCACCAGACTTCCTTTAGCCTCAGCCCACCAGCCTCAGCACATTCAAAACCCGCTAGAGGAGGGGGTGTGTCTGCCAGCCTGCGTCCCCTGGAGAGGTGGAAGGAGACTCAAGATAGCAGACTCCTTTGAGGAGAAAGAAGACCTTTCTGCAGTTCCTTGAATGCAAATTTCTATCCCACCCCACTCCCTACCCCCGCTGCTTTCCCCACACCCTGCTTATTTTTCTTCATGGCTGCTACCAAAGCATCATGTTTATTACCTGCAAGAGGGCAGTGACCGTGGCTGTCTGCTCACTGTCGTAGCGACGACTAGACTGGTGCTGGCAGAGAGCGCGGGCATGCGGCCACTGCACGATGGGGGCACGCAGCAGTTGCACACCTGGCCGGCACACCAGCTCCGGGGCCTCCTGCTGCACTGCAGGTTCTGCACAGGCAGGGCGTGATGCTGGGGACAGATGCGGCTGTCTTGTTTTGATTTGTTTTGAACACCCTTTGCCCCCTTTCACCTTGGTCCTCCTCCACCTCCCCATCCCAGCCTCCTGCCAGCCCCTTCTGAGCCCCTTTCCTTCTGAGCTGAGGGCTTCCTGCCACATCCTTGAGCTTTTCCTGGAAGGTGCCATCGAACCTCTCCCTTGAATTCACAGAAACCTGGATCTCCCTGCCTCCCTCCAGGACTGCCCACACTTCTGTCCCACCCCATACCCACCTCCCGCTGGGAAGAGATACCGGACAGCGCCCTCCCGTGGGTGTTTCCAGGCTAATAACCGCCCCAGGTCCTAACCCTTCTTCCGCTGAGGAAGTCATTCCACCATCACCATCATCTGCTGACCCTGCTTCCCTTCTCTCTCCGTCGTGGTGGCCGCCGTGACCGTCTCTGCGAGCTCACCGCCCTTGTTTGACTACTACGCCAACTCGCTGACCTCCCACTGCTTTCCTCCCTGCTCCCCACCTTTCTCCACTTTGGCCACAGCACGGTGGGAACCCTGTCCCTAAGAACTGCTCCCCTCTTCCTTTGTCCTCCCTCCCTGATTCCTCAACTGTCCCCGAGATGGCTGGCCACTCCTGGGGCTGCCCAGCTTTCCAGGATAGCCTGGACCTCACTCCTGAGGCTTAAATCTCACCAGCACACACCCTTTCCTTGCCCAGCAGACCATGGCTCACCTGCCCTGCTGTGTCCCAGACTTGGGTCAATGGAGCCATCAAATTTCCCAGGCGGTGAAGTTCAGTTAAGGTCAACAGGCCTCACCAGCTTTAAGACCTTAGGCCTGTGGCTTGGCCTCCTGAACTTCAACATCCTCACCTGTAAAGTAGAGGCAGCGAGTGCTGCCTTGTGGCGCTGGTACAGGTAAGGGAAGACCTGCCTGCTGCCTGGTCTTAGTGCAGGGGCCAGGGCAGAGGATGTGCTCAGTGAACGACTATACCTAGACCCCTCTTACGGCACCAACTCACAGCCTTGTATTACAGGTACTGGCGCTAGTGTTGTCTTCACCTCCAGATCACCAGGCCCCGAAGAAAAGGGACCAGGTCTTTTGTCATCCTTGTAGCGTCAGGAACTTTTAATGGCGTACCTTGTGTGTAGTAGGTACATAATGTGTCATTGAATTGAAGTGGATCAGAGCTGGAGTTTTCCCAAATTTTGGTGGTAAGGGATCTGTGGGTCGAGTTGACCTCAGAGTGTTCTGATGGGGACCTCAAATGAGAGCTGACAAACCCACCCAGCTTCTTACCACCAGGAGTAGAAGGGCTCCACCGGAGAGGTGGCCAGGGTCATGCTGGTTATTGGCGACGACTCGTACCCTGGAAGGGCAGTGTGAAACCTCAAATCTTTCTTTTGGCGTGTGAGCTCACAGGTAATTGACAAGGGCATGCCCTGTGTGTGAGCTGCTAAGATTTTCCATGACATCAGCAGGACCCAACAACATCCTGGGCTGTCCCAGAGCTTAAGGGCATTGGCTCATGAGGACTCCTGGCAATGACTGGCCATTAACAGTGGAGAGCCCACGGATCACTGTTAAGGCTCCTGCTCTTGGCAACTTATGACCTAATGAGAATCAGCATTGTCCGGTGCTGAGCTCAGTGGGCACTTAATAAATATTTCTTAATGAATGAATGAATGTATGAGTGAGTGAACAAGTGAATAAAAGGCCAAAGTGTGGCCATATGCTTTATTTATTTGTTTTTAAAATTTATTTATTTACTTTTGGCTGCGTTGGGTCTACGTCGCTGCGCGGGCTCTCTCTAGTTGTGGCGAGCGGGGGCTACTCTTCATCGCGGTGCGAGGGCTTCTCATTGCGGTGGCTTCTCTTGTTGCGGAGCACAGGCGCGCGCGGGCTTCAGTAGTTGTGGCGCACGGGCTTAGTTGCTCCGCAGCATGTGGGATCTTCCCGGACCAGGGCTTGAACTCGTGTCCCCTGAATTGGCAGCCAGATTCTTAACCACTGCGCCACCAAGGAAGTCTCTCGGGCTGTATGCTTTAACCACAAAGGTTTTGGGTTCAATCCCTAACTGTGACAAAGAGCTTTAGCCCTTTCTAGAGTTTAGTCTGTGTTATGTGGTCCTCTGAGGGGCTTTCTCTGGTTGCTTATTAATTCATTCAGCAAATATTTATTGACACCCCCCCCCGCCCCCCATGAACCAGGCTCTGAGTTCTGGGAAGGGGTGGGATACAGCAGCCCATCTCATCACCACTGCAGGAGATGGTCTCCAGCACCGGAAGCCTGTTGGCCTGGGCGGAGCAGCATCCCTGGTAGCGACCACCCGTTCTGTTTTCTTGCTTCCTAAATCACTACGCCTGACATTCGCTCCCAGATAGCATTCTGAGTCCAATGTGATGTTCTCATGCCTTTGCTCTTAAGACGAGGAGCCCCAAATAGGAAAGGGTGGGGTGACTTGGACTGGGTTTCTGGCAATTTCAAAATCTCCAGGATCGATTGATCCGTCTGGCCCCTTCGTCAGCCGTTTATGAACGAGCCTGGGGCGGGGGTCCAAGCTTTACACCAGTTGTTGCTGGAACACGACCTGGTCCCACGCTTCCTCCACTTGGTGCCAGGCCTGCCAGGTGAACCTCAGATAATGCTGGGCTCTGCTGACGTCATGGAAAATCTTAGCAGCTCATGCACAGGACACACACTTGTCAATTAGGTGGAGAGCTGACTGCCAAAAGAAAGAGGTTTGCGGTTTCACATTGTCCTTCCAAGAGACAAAGCGCTTTCTGCCCTGGCGTCCGAGGAGCGTTTTTCCACGCACGGTGCTGGGCTACCCAAGTCCAAGGCTGTGCGAGGTGCCCCCGGCCCCTGTTGGAATGTGGGGAGGCGGAGGTGAGGGAGATGCCTCTCTTTGTTCTGGACACCTGTGACGGTGCAGCTACCTGGGTGGGAGGGAGGGATGGGGACGCTCTTGTGGGTTTGCTCAGTCGTTCAGGAATAGAAATGACAAATGGCTCCCGCTGGGAACCCTGCCGGCCTTCCTGCCGGATCGTTTATCTCTGCGGCGAGTGATTTGCATACTGGCGGGGTGGGAACCGCCGCTCTCAGCGCTCTTTTCCCCTGCGCACCCTTCCCCTCTCCTCCCCCGTTCCCACTCCAGCCCGACTCTGGACGGGGCTGCCTGCCCCACGGCCACCTTGAGTGGGGCCCTAAAGCCCTTGAACCCCACGGGAACAGCTGAAAATGATCATCGTGTCACCAAAAGGCTCCTGTTTCTAAGGGGTGGGGGGCTCGGGACACTGTGCCCCACCCTTTGGATGTTCTGATAGAATGGGCCAGGAGGAGGAAAGGGGGAGGGGATGACCGATTGCCTGCCCTGGTGCCAGGTGCCCTCTCCCCCCACCCCTGGGGGCCCAGCACGTCCCCTGAGGGCTGCAGACTCCAGAGCTTACAGGTCACATGGAGGCCAGCTGCACCCTGAGGGCGTCAGGGGAGAAGAGGCGGGTGGTGGTGACCAGTGACTAGCCACCACCTGGCCTCGGAGGCTGTGAGCAGGTGGGTGGTGGCCAGAGGTGCTAGGTGGGGTGGCTCGGTCGTTCTGCAAACCAGACCCTCTTTCCCCTTCCTGCTTCTTCTCTGCTTCCTCATGACCTCATCCTTCTACCCTACATGCTCAGAGACTTCCAGATGCCCCCACTTCACAGGGCCAGTCACTCCGGGGTGGCACCTGTCTGTGGAGACGGTCACTCACCAGTTGCCAGCTTCGTGGGTGAGTTCCCGGTTGAGGGTGTCCCTCGTGGGTAAGACCAGGGTAGGGGAGTTCCGAGGGCGGCGAAGGCTGGGAGGCCTCACTAGGAGGCCAGGCTTGGTGGGAATGGGGTGTCCCCAGGGAGAAGGTTCCCACCGGGGACCCACTTGGACTCTGCAATTTTGTCTAGGCCCTTCCTGCAAATCCCTTACCAGCTGCCGGCCTCAGGCCCCGGGAAGCGTCCTACCAGATACTCAGTGAGGGTCTGGGGACGTTTTGTGGAAGTCCCTTCTCCCCAGGCCTCTGCTCACCCCGCCCCGGGGATCTCAGTACTGCACTGTGTAGCAGGGGGCTGCCTGGGAATACCCCCTCAGCCCCCTGGCCCCGGGTGCGGGTGGGGGGAAACCTGGCTTTCCTTTTTCCTGGGCTGTGAGGAATCGTGCAGGGTCCAGAGTGGGAGGCCCACAGCTCCAAGAGCGGCCATGGGGACACACATTATCTGTAAGAAATCCGAAAACAACAATAAAACCGGCGAAAGTTGCTCTGCTTTTTGTTAATATCATGAACCCGTGATTCCCAAAAAATGTCCCTGAAAAAAATTTTTGTTGATCTAAGTTCTAAACAATGGCTGTTACTGTTGGGTTTTTTTTTGTTTTGTTTTTAAAATTTAATTAATTTATTTATTTTTGGCTGCGTTGAGTCTTCATTGCTGCGCGAGGGCTTTTCTCCAGTTGCGGCAAGCGGGGGCTACTCTTCGTTGCAGTGCACGGGCTTCTCATTGCGGTGGCTTCTCTTGTTGCAGAGCACAGGCCCTAAGCACATGGGCTTCAATAGTTGTGGCACGTGGGCTCAGTAGTTGTGGCTTGCGGTCTCTACAGCGCGGGCTCAGCAGTTGTGGCTCACGGGCTTAGTTGCTTCACGGCATGTTGGATCTTCCCGGACCAGGGCTCGAACCCGTGTCCCCTGCATTGGCAGGCGGATTCTTAACCACTGCGCCACCAGGGAAGCCCTCCTGTTGGGTTTTAATAATATATATGTAAGCTTTGAATTAACACCTTTTTTTTATTACTTAACCTTTGATAAACACCCCATTCTTTGTGGGAGTCAGTTTGGAAAAGCCCAGTTGTGCTGTTGGCTCCCTGCGCCGGGAGGGCCGCTCCTGTTCATTTGGGGAATACGTTTATGGGGGTTTGGGGTCGCTGGAGATCGCTTCAGGTACAGTTTGTGGGTCCCACCCCCGTGGAATTGCGTTTTCCTGCTCTTAAACAGCAGATTAGAAATAAACAATGACAGCACAGCAACGGCAAGGATGAAGCAACAGAACTTGACTTACTTCAACTCAGTCATTCTGTGTGACTCCACATCAGTGTTTAAAATTTAAAACAGGGAAGCAGTATGAACCGTTACAAGAAGTATTTACGTTTGGTGAGTACCGATTTTAGTTCATATGTGAAATATTTTATTGAATGTGAATAATCTTTTTAAGATGAGCATTTATTCTTCTTTCAAAATGATTTTTTAAAATCACACATCAAGAAAAGAATAGCTGGGCTTCCCTGGTGGCGCAGTGGTTGAGAGTCCGCCTGCCGATCATGGCCGCTGAGCCGGCGCGTCCGGAGCCTGTGCTCCGCAATGGGAGAGGCCACTGCAGTGAGAGGCCCGCATACCACAAAAAAAAAAAAAAAAAAGAAAAGAATAGCTGTTACACATTTTATTACAGTGTTAGTTTCCTAGGGCTGAATTAACGCATGACCGCAAACTTTGCGGCTTTACTGCCACACAAATCTATTATTTTACAGCTCTGGAGGCCAGAAGTCTGAAATGGGGTGTCCCCTGGCCAAAACCAAGGTGTTGGCAGGGCTGCGTTTCCTCCAGAGGCTCTCGGGGAGCATCCTGTGCCTCTTCCAGCTTCTAGAGGCTGCCTGCTTTCCTTGGCTTGTAGCTCCTGTCTCACCTTCAGAGCACTTCCCTCTAACCTCTGCTTTTGTCCTTACGTAGCTTCCTTCTCCACTCCCAAGTCTTCCTCTGCTTCACTCCTATAAAGGCCCATGTGATGAATTTTGGGGCCCACCTGGATAATCCAGGCAAATCGCCCCATTCCCAAATCTTTAGTATAACTATGTTTTGAAAAGTCCCTTTTGCTATAAAAGGTAACATTCATAGTTTCTAGGGATTAGAATATTTTGGAGGGGCTATTATTCAGCCTACCATAATTACCCCAAATAAATTTGTTGTATGGGGTGTGGGGTACAAAATCACCCACTCTGGATGTGGAATGAGGCCTGCGGGCTGAGGCCTGGCACGGCAGAAAAAGCTTGTGGAGAACATGTTCTGTCTGAGGGGAGGGGAGATTGCATTTGGATGCAAGTCAGGGATGTGTATGTGTGTGTGCCCCTTTATGTGTGTGGTTCACGTGCCTGATTGAGTGGTGTGTGAAGGGCGGGTGTGGGGCTGTTTGTAGGGCTATAAAAGCTGGCCCGGGGCTTCCCTGGTGGCGCAGTGCTTGACAGTCCGCCTGCCGATGCAGGGGACGCGGGTTCGTGCCCCGGTCCGGGAAGATCCCACATGCCGC
>NC_041227.1:125388950-125406022 GCF_002837175.3 Physeter macrocephalus
GGAGCCTGTGCTCCGCAACGGGAGAGGCCACAACAGTGACAGGCCCGCGTACTGAAAAAAAAAAAAAAAAAAAAGCTGGCCTGGCTCCAGGGTCGGAGCTGTTGAAGCTCGGCCCTGGTAAGACCTTCATGCACGCATTATTACCACCTGACATGCATATACAGTATAGACCCACTCTGGTTCATAAGTTATTGAGGGCCTACTATGTGCAGGCACTCTTCTGACACTCAAGATTCAGCAGTGAACACACAGACAAGCCCTGCGCTCATGGAGTTTATATCACACCCATATGTGTTTGTTTATTATCTGTCTCACCCATAGAATGTATGCTCCTTGAGAGCAGGAACGTCTCCTGTGAATTAGCCACTCCCCAAGTGGCAGCCCACAGTGAGCATTTATTGAATGAGTTAACGTCCCATTGGGACCATCTCTGAGAAGTAAAAATTTGGAATTACGGCTGTCCAAGTAGAAATGTCCCAGCAGATGACAAAAATGGATTTTCTTTTTTGCACATTATTTATCGTGGCAATGCTGTTGTTTTTCCTTTAATATTTCCTCAAAGTCTTGGAATTCAGTGTATATTGTGGGTCCAAGTTGAATTTCTGAACAACTAAATATGGAAGGTTTAACGCTGAGCCTTCAATGGTCATTCATCGTTTTGCTGACACATATTATGTACCATGAAATCCAGCCAGACTGAAAACATGGTCTTAGAAGCAGTAATTTCCCCCAAATCACTGGATCTGAAAAACCTCCACTTGGCCTTCAAACTTTGTACTGCTTTCTAATGCTCCCCTTTCCCTAAACAAGGCATGTTGCTCCAATACCCTTTGGTCTCCACTCAGCCCTGCTCTCCACTGGGACCGAGAGACAAAGGAGCAGACGGACAGACACTCAACGTGGAAGGGAACGGGCTTCTCAGTTTTCAGGCAGATGTCGGTCTCCAAGCAAATTCAGCCTGCTGCTTTAGATTAATCTGGGGGATCTTTCTGATTCTCTTTTGGCCCTGCAGAAAGGGATAAGGGCTTTATACTTTGCCCCAGCTTTCCTGTTTCAATTCAGAATCTCAGAGCTGAAGCATCATGCTCCTTTAGTAATGTACATAATCTAGGCACTCAGAGTAGGGTGCCAGCTGCCCTGGGGTGGGGTGTGAAGGAGGCGAGACCCAGATGGAATGCCCGACTTACCAAAAGGCAAGCCCAAGACAAGAGACGGATGAAAGGGAAGAATGTTAAATAACATACACCCCCGAAATGGACATAAATTCAGGCTGAGATTCCATCCTCGGGTTCTGATGACATGAACCACAAGAACAAAGCTAAGGGAGATTTTTAAATGTCATCGCCAGGCTCCTCTCTCGAATTACAGCTTTGTTATTTATTATGTACCATGAGGAACATATAATTCCTTATGTTCGGCGTTGCTGGAGTACTTTCAGCTCGGCCATCCTGCTGGGTTGTACACCACATCACCATGTCAGTTTGAGTCCTTGTTGGTAGAGTTGCCAGAAGTGGAAAAAGGATTTTTTTTAAAAAATTGATGTTATCTAGGATCATCCCAGACCAGGAAGAAAGTGGCAAGAAGGCTGAAGTCCAGGACGCAGAGTGATGCCAGCCCTAGCCTGCTAAGGACCAGGATTTGGGGAGATACGCGTTGTCTACAAGTGGCATGGTGGGAATTTGCTTGCATATCTGTGATCAAAAAAAAAAAAAGCCCAAATGTGTGTGGCCAGTTGGCTGAGGCTCCAGGCTGAAGCTGTCTCCTGAGCTCAGCATCCCTGAGACTCCAGCTGTGTCCCTGGGGGAGAGGGACGGGTGTGCAGCACGCTGGCAAATCTGGGCAGCCCCAGCCCGGCCGTATTTCACCTTTATACCCACCGAGCTTCCTTCTGCTTTCGGAATGGGGAAATTCAGACATCAATCTGGGCTTTCCAAGAAGTTTCAGTTCCACGTTTTTAGCCCGAGAGGAGGCACGCTGACAGATTGTGTCCACGTGATGACCGATGCGCTGACCATGGCTTTCTAGCAACGCTGTAGTGTCAAGTCAGGGTCGCAGGGCTGAACGGGGGTGCTTTCTGCTTTTCCCAGACCATCCTCTCTTCTTTCAAATTCGACCTTTTAAACAAGGCATTGCCACTTGGTCGTGATAAGGCAGCCCTTAGAAGGAGACCACATTAAAATTGTTATGTAGCATGCCCAAGACAATGGCCATGCAAACTCAATTCTGCAAAAAAATATTCTGTTTAATTGATTTTCTAAAAAAAAAAAAAAAAAAAAATCTATTATGTTTCTGTGGGCCTGTCTATTGATTTGCAGCCCCACAGAAGTAAAGAAGAAGCTTTGTGATCGATAAAGCCAAAGTGTATCTTACCCCGAATCAGTTCTGCCTGCCCTCCGGGGAGGCGACCAGCCGGCTTCCCCAGACAGTGACTGGAGTGTGAACAACCTTCTCCACGACGGCCGAGATTTATTTCTATTGGCATAAACATAACAAATGAAACCCTGATGACTTTTCTTGCTCTGCAAGCCAAGAATATATCGCATTAGTCATCAGGAAACACACAAGAACACAATTTGCAAAAAGAAAAAAGAAAAGGAAAACAGTGCATTTCTTTTTAACCTTAGTGCATTAACTCCTCCCCCATACTTAATTAGGATAATAATTTACACCTGGCTCTGTGCTGGTTTTCTTTTCTATTCTCTGCCCCCTCCTTCCCCAATGCTGCTTCAGATTGGTTTCACAAGTGTTGGAAGGTTTTTCTGCCTCTGCGGTGAATACCAAGTACAGGTAACTGCAATTGCAGGCTGATAATCCTGTGTAGAACTAACATTGCTATCTTATCCTCTAAAAAAATAATAATGTTGACCTAGATAAGGCACCCGCAATAACACACGAACGGCAGCTGGGGAACCACTGCAGACACCGTCAGGCAGCATTGGCTACGGAAAGAAGAGCTCCCTGAACCTGATAAGTAATCTTGGCTGCTGTTAATTTCACAATTTGTCATTTGCATTTTGCCCTTAAACTGGAGGACACTGCCTGAGGCAGATTCTGAACAGATGCTGTGCAAACTCACTCTGCTGCTTTGAACGGATTTAGGAACAAGCTTTCTTCTGGGCTAGCCCTGTGCTGGCTGATTTATTGCCACCCCCTCCGATGAAGTTGATTGGGATGGCTGGATGGGTGAGGGTGCGTGGTGCAAAAGGAGGTTGTCAAGGTCAGCAGGGACCAGATTTTGAAAGACTTTGCCCGAGGGCACTGGGGAGCCATAGAGAGATTATTTAGAGGGGAGAGAAAGTGATCAGATATGTACTTCACAGCCATCTCTGGCTACAGTGCAGGGCTCCAGTTTTCAGGTCCCCTTTTTGTACACATGAAGGTGATGATGCTGATGGTGATGGTGATGGTGATGGTAGCTAACGTGATGGACCAGGCTTGGCTCCAAGTTTCATTTAATCCTCACACCAACCCCAGCAGGGAGATACTGTTATTCCCCCATTTTACAGGCAAGGAAACTGAGGCACACACAGAAATATCCCACATGACAGGTGACCATCACATGAGCCGCACTCCCTTGGTCAGGCAGGTGTGGAGTTCTTTCTTATTTTAATGCCCCCCAGGAATGCATGCTGGATGAGAAGCACCCAGGTGAGGAGCTCTTTAATAGAGGAATGATAACCTTGACTCAGTTCAAATTTGTATTCTAAAAAGAAAATCACTGGGGAAAAATGCAATTATTAGTAAATGATCTCATGTGCACATCTTCCAGCAGGTTAAGACGAACCAGTGTGGAGCCCCGGGCAGCTGCGGGGAAATGGGTGGAGGATGGTATACATGGCAGGGGAGGGATGGTGCCTGCCTCGGGACCCCCAGGACCACCCTGCCCTCCTCTGCTCTGCTCTGCGCCACTGAGAGCCCAGAACTCATTTCTCGGAGGCCTGGGAGGTAATTCCTTAGCGCAGTAGCCCCAGGTGGCCTTTAGTGCCAGAGGGTCTCTGAGCTGCACGGTAGAACCCTGGGCCCCACCCCAGGCTGTGAAGTCAGAGTCTCTAGGGGAGGCCTGGGCTCCAGCAGTTTTACTGCCTCAGCTGATTCTAACATCAGCCAGAGCTGAGAGCCCCTGGGCTGACCCTTTATGTGCTTACGCATCTCCCCCTTAGGTGCAGTGGCTGCTCTCTGAGAACCAGCTCAGAGGAGGCAGAGCAGGAGGGGCAAGGGGAGAGGCCAGGGGTAAGGAGAGGCAGGGAGGAGCCTCGAAGCAAATTCGTCTTTCCTCCCACCTCGTCTGGTTGACAAAAAGGGCCACAGGCTGGGGACCTTTGGTGGCTGTGTGTGCCTGGCACAGAGAAGGCACCGAACAACTGTATGCAGGGTGAAAATGGGTGGATAGTGATGGGGGATGGGGGTGGGGGGAGGGTGGATGGATGGGTAGTGGTGGGGGGGTGTGATGCGCTGGCCACCCAGGCTCCTCTAGTTGATGCTTTCCCTGGGTGTGGTCGTGGGGGCAGAGATGGGGAGGTGGCCGAAGATGTGAGGTCTGCTGTTCGCTTTGGCCCTGGCTTCACAGGACACGCTCTTGGAAAATGAAAACCATGTCGGTGTAAAATTAGAGCTTTGACTGAAAGCCAGCCTTGAACACAATTTGTCTTCGGTTCTTTAACTGAGAAGCTGAAAGAGTCTCAGTGTCCGGAGGGGATCTTTAAGACTTCTGGTTTCTTGTTCAGCTTTCCAGGTGAAATCCCATCCAAGCGTGGCTGGCTCCCAGCTCTTGAGTTCAGCTTTCTCTACGGTGGGCTTCCTGGTCAGGACCCCCAGCATCTCCTTCCCAAGGTCTCTTCTGCGTCAGAACCCAGCATCTTCCGCCGACTGTGAGCCCCCCGCTTCCCCCCTGCCTTCCTGGCCTGGCCCCCATCCCCCACTAAGCCAGTGCTATCCTCCTAAGCACTGGACAGCCTCTGACCCTGGATGTGACCAGATGCGAAATGAAGAGGAGTGGACAGAGTGGTGAGTTGTTCGTAGCGCTAGATTTCATAGTCACTTTAAAGACCTGCCCTCTATTCTGAGATTATATCCTTTCTACCTTTTGGTGTTAGAAGGTCCTTGGTTTTATAAAATGATGGTGATGTTGGATAGCAAATGCTTTAAAAGTTGTACTTACTCAGAGAATAAGGCCGCCAGCCATGCTCATTCCCTGCTTTTCTGTTTTGAAGTTTTGCCGCATGGAGCAATGAAGGTGAGGCTGCCACAGGGCGGGGCTTCCCGGCATAGGCCTGGAATTCATTCGGGTGGAGGCATGGGAAAGAGCACTGCTGTTCCAGAACCCCAGCGACCCTTTTGAACACCTCGCTTTCCACCAGCCTAGGCATTGGGAGGACATTCATCTGCCGAACACTGATTGAGCACCTACTGTATGAGAGACACTGGGTCCTGGGGATACCAAGACGTATGACACCATTCCTGCTCTCAGGTGGGAGGGATAAGACTAAAAGGCAAAAAGTGTCACTTGATGAGAAACAAAGTGCCTTCAGAGGGCGGAACCATTGCTGGCATCACAGGTGTCCCCCCCCCCGCCCCCACCTCCGGCAAAGCCACAGTGTTACCTGGGTTAGTAACTGGGCCTGGAGTTCCTTTCTGTTAAATGGGACAAAAATGTACACCTCAAAGACAATACCTGGTGCATTTCAGATCAATGTATGTGTATATGTCGGTGCCTGCCTTTTACGCGTAAACCGGTATCACAGCATTTTATGGCCATTTGTTAGTGTGTAAGCTTCACGTTGGTGGTAAAGGCCGGGGAGAGTGATGTTCACAGGTGTGGAATAGGTGTGTCATTTTGAATCTTTAGGGTTAGCTGCAACCTGTGCTTTCTTGTTACAGCTGGTCCTTGTCCGCATATGTGCGTGCTAGAGAGAAGGGGAGAGAGAACGGGTGGCCTGGGATAGAAAATGGTGCCTGCTGACTCACATGATCCGTTTTCTCATTGCCTGAGTTTCTAGCGAGATCAGCCAGAAGAAAAATCAGAATGAGAAAGGGTTTCCTGGTAGAAGAGGAGACCATTTTCGGGGTGTGGTATGTGATTTAAGATCTGGTGCCCTGGTCCCGAGATGGGATGAGGTGTGGTGTTTGGGTACATGCGTGGCTTCTCTGTGGTCCAGCTGTCCCAGGGGTCAGCATGCACGCTTGCCGGCTGGAAGGCCACCCTGGGACGGGGGACACGGCGGTCCTGGGAGGCCCCCTGGGTGGGAAGGGGAGCAGTCGTCGCTGGGCCCTTTTGCCTCAGGGGGACACAGCATGGTATGGATGGAGCCCCGCACCTGGAGCACGCGTCCTGTGCCAGCATCGCTGACCACGCCGCGACCAGCTCTTTCTGACTCGGGGCCCGCACACGCCCTCCTGCCGGGCTCCTCTCTGCACTCCTTTGCCCGGTTGGCTTCTCGTCCTTTGGCTCCAGGCCTTCCAGGACCCCCAAACCGGGAAGCCCGTCTTCCTTATTCTCCATCACGGTTTCCTCTCTTTCCCCTTCCTGGCACTTGTCACAATTTATTCTGTCGCACTTGTTGGTTTACCTGTTTCTTGGCTGTCTCCCCGCTGGACTGTGTGCCTATGTCTGGGACAGGAGAGGGGCTCCGAAACTATTTGCTGAAAGATTGGTCTTATTTAACCCTTTCAGCAATCCTAGGGGTAGTGACGATTTTAGCTGCATTTTGCAGGTAAGGAAACAGGTGTCTGGAGGGTGAGTCACCTGCCCGTGGCCACCCATGTGCGGTGTGGCAGAGCTGGCCCTTGGGTCCCTGCCTGCCTGGCCCCCAAACCACCACCCCCCCTCGCTGCCACCCTGGATCGTGTGCAGGCAACGTCCTGACCCCACGCACAGGCCCCTTTCCTTCTGTGACACACGAGGACACAGAACAAACAGAGAGCCCGCTGTTCTCAGTGCTCTGATCCATCAGAGCAGCGTGCCCAGACAGACTCCCGGAGCGTCAGACACACTGCAGAGAACAGCCCTTCAGCTGACCTGCCCAGCTGGAAGAGGGGAGGTGGCCAGCTTATTGGGGGGACACGATTCCCACTGTCTGCACCTCCGGGAGTCAGCCACAGGCAGGAGGGAACCAGCTGGGTTTTCCCCTGGAGGGTCCCCCGGCCACCAGCTGTCCCCTTCCTCTTATGGCAGAGTAGCCTGACCGGCTGGCCTGGCCTTGCAGCCTGGGGTCCAGTCAAGAAGTCTCCTTGGGCTTCCCTGGTGGCGCAGTGGTTGGGAATCTGCCTGTCAATGCAGGGGACACGGGTTCGAGCCCCGGTCTGGGAAGATCCCACATGCCGCGGAGCAACTGGGCCCGTGCGCCACAGCTACTGAGCCTGCGCGTCTGGAGCCTGTGCTCCGCAACAAGGGAGGCCGCGACGGTGAGAGGCCCGCGCACCGCGATGAAGAGTGGCGCCCGCTCGCCGCAACTAGAGAAAGCCCTCGCGCAGAAGCGAAGACCCAACACAGCCAAAAATAAATAAATAAATTAAAAAAAAAAAAAGAAGTCTCCTTATTTTGTGCTTAACAGAGACTCAGATGGCCCTCCGGCAGTGCTGGCCTGGGCGGCCCGTATCCCCAGCAGGGAGGGGACTGTCCATCTCCAGACGTCCTTGCATTAACGCAGAGCCTCTGTCACCGGAGAGCAGTGCTCCCTCCCTGAGCCCTTTTGGGCTGGTTGCTGCCTGCACCCCCCAGGTGGCCATCAGGGAACCCGAGACCCTGACCTGAGCACAGCCTCCCAGTCACCCCTCTCCACCGCCTCCAAGCCCAGCACCCTTATTCCTACGCTTGCACGGTGACCCGAGGCTGGAGAGCGTGGGCTTAGGATGGGGAGGAGGTGGAGGGAAGGCATGCGAGGGGGCTCTTAAGGAAAAGTGGCTCCTGGGTTCCTGGCACTCGTGTTAAAAAGAAAAAAAAAGACCATGGGAGGGCTTCCCTGGTGGCGCAGCGGTTGAGAGTCCGCCCGCCGATGCAGGGGACGCGGGTTCGTGTCCCGGTCTGGGAAGATCCCACATGCCGCGGAGCGGCTAGGCCCGTGAGCCGTGGCCGCTGAGCCTGCGCGTCCGGAGCCTGTGCTCCGCAAAGGGAGAGGCCACAACGGTGAGAGGCCCGCGTACCACACACACACACACATACACACACACACACACAAAAAGACCATGGAAACCAGCGATGGAGCACAGAGGGGGAACGTTTCACTGCCAAGCCAGGACCCTGATGCAGTACAGTATCTATTTCAACAACTTTAGGGATGAGGTTCGGGCTGGGGGTGGGGGAACTGGGTAGGTCTTTTCAAGCCAAAAGACAGGAACTGTCTCCGTCCCAAGTGTCCGAGTGGCACTGGCTGGCGAGACCCCGGTTTGGGTGTTAGCCGGGGTCTGCTGAGGATGTGGGGTCCCTGCCTCGCATCACAGGGTCCGAATGTCCATTCAGGGCTGCAGCAGTGTGAGTGGCTAGTGGCCAGGCCGGGCTTTATGGCTGTACCTATTTGATTTCATTTTATCTTTTTAACTCTGCAGGGTGGACATCATCATTCTATTTTATAGACTGGAGTGGGGGCGTGGGTTCTCAGAGGGGTTAAGACACTTGTTTGGGGATGCAGAGCCAGGGTTTGGACCCTGGGCTGTTTGCCTCCTGGGCTCCTGACTCTTGTGCAGGACGTTCAACCACCAAGCACATCAGCCTCCAAGTCTGCCGGCCTTGCTTCAAATTTTGACTCTTCCACCTAAGAGACCTGGGACTTAGGATCTCTCGGGATTCATTTCCCTCTCCGTAAAATGAGGGAATACCAGTCAACTCTTCTCCAGGTTGAAGTGAGGATTAGATGAAAAAATGTATGTGAAACCCTTGGTGGAGTGCCCGCCTTTGCCTGCCCATCTGCCGGGGTTTGGGAATGAGCTTTCCATTGAAATTTTCTTTATTTTTTAAAAATAAATTTATTTATTTATTTCTTTTTGGCTGCGTTGGGTCCTCGTTGCTGCACACGGGCTTTCTCTAGTTGCGGCGAGTGAGGGCTACTCTTTGTTGTGGTGCGGTGGCTTCTCTTGTTGCAGAGCACGGGCTCTAGGCGCGCAGGCTTCAGTAGTTGTGGCGCACTGGCTTAGTTGCTCCGCGGCATGTGGGATCTCCCCGGACCAGGGATCGAACCTGTGTCCCCTGCATTGGCAGGTGGATTCTTAACCACTGCAACACCAGGGAAGTCCCGAAATTTTCTTTAAATAGAGAGGAAATATCCAGACAAATGGCATCTTGGCTCACTACACGTGCACACACATTCATATCTATCTATTCACACAATGTACATATATTCATATATACACACATATTTATAGCTCTCTATGTATATATATCTATACATACATAGATATACATATATATTCATATCTATTTATATACATACATTTGTATATACATATATTCATATCTGTCTATGTACACATATACATATATTCATATATACACACAAATTTATATCTATATATACTTATATATACACACATATATTCATATCTATTTATATACACATATATTCATATATACATATATATTTATGCACACATATACATATATTCATTTATATGCATGTATATTTATAACTATGCATACATATACATATATTCATATCTATACATATGTTTATTATGTATACATATACATCACAAGTTCATATCTATTTATATACTCATATATTCATGTATACACATATGTGTATCTATGTGTATACACATACATATGCACATTCATATCTATTTATATACACATATATACATATATTCATATCTATCTATGCACGCATATACATATATTCATTTATATGCACATATATTTACACCTCTCTATGCACACATATATACACATGTGTTCATATCTATCTATATACACACATATGCACATACTCCTTTTGCTTTTCTTTTTTTGGCTGGAAAGTTGGAGGTTTTTACTCCTCCCTAGGAATAATGACATCACAATGACTCTAGAAGCTAAAATTTCTGCTAAAGGAGAAAGGTTGGTCACTTGCTGGTGTGAGGGGTGGCCTCTCTCCTCTGGTCATGGGCTGGCAGCTGAGAGGAGCCTGCATCAGCCCTCGGCTTATCTTCCCTTTCTCCAGGTCTCTGACCTGTCAAATCAGCAAATTAATGGGAGAATGTGGAGAAAGATGAACTTGACCCGCACCTATGAGGCTTAAAAATATGGTAATGCAATTAGCAGCCTTTGCAGCCTAATGAAGCCTCTCTAAAATGCTGATAAAATACCACTAAAGAAAAATGCTTAAGAGCCTCTTCAAACTTTCCAAAATGTGAAGTGCGTCCTTCTGGAGAAAATGGCAATCTAGTCTCCTTTCTCCAAGGTTCAAGATTAATTAGGGGCTTATTTAGTGCATGAATGAGGAAACAAATGAACTCTTGGATCACAAAGCATTGTAACCAATTTTGTAATCATTATTTTTTTTTTAAATTACATTCCTATCATAAAAGTCTTTATTAGACGTTGTCACGAGCGTGTGTTGTGTTCGGGAAGTGTTACCACCCTGGGTCTTTGACAAGACCGCAGTCCCTTCCCATTAAAGAGGGGTCTTATAACAAAAGCCTTTTCTTTCTTTTGAACAGCATAGGGCTGTGGCTTGGAAGGCTAGTCCAGGCTCCAGCGGGGGTGGGGGGGTGGGGGATATGCAACTCCCTACTAGCCCTCCTCAACCTGGGTGCACCTGCCTTTTCTGTAGGCGTGGCCCCTTCCCAAACGGGACAGACTGATGAGGTGCTGGGTGAATGTATCTGGCTCCCTGGATGGTTTGTTCATTTTTTCGGTCATTTGTGATGATAAGACAGGCCTGGGGGAGAGACGTGAGTCCTGCATACCTCTTTCTCCCGCACTGGGTGAGCCGCCATTTGTTGAGAGCCTTTGTGTACCTGATGGTTCCAGGTGTTCAACAGCAAGGATGGTACCAGACGTTAGTGATTCAGAGTGCAGGTCTGGGGTCAAAATGCCTGGGCTGAATGCAGCTGACCACTTCTTAGCTGCATGATGCTGGATGAATGCTCTCAGTTCAGTATATGAGTTTCTTCATATATAAAATAGAGGTAGAGATAGTATCTTCCCTTTTCTCATAGAATGAATAAATGAAATATTGTGTATAAGAGGATTTAACTGAATGTTCAGTCCATAGAAAGTTCACAATAAAGCACAGCTTTAGTTACATTAAAAAATAATGTAATCTACATGACAAAGCTGCAAGGTATGATTTTTCTTATTTTACAGATGAGGATACAGAACTCCAGAGAGGTTAAGGAACAAGTCCAAGGTCACACAGGATGTCTCCTGTCCTGGGGTCCTGGGCAGATCAGACTCTTTTTTCTTTTTCTTGGCCGCGCGGCTTATGGGATCTTAGTTTCCCAACGAGGGATTGAACCTGCGCGCTCAGCAGTGAAAGCGCGGACCCCCAACCACTGGACTGCCAGGGAATTCCCCCCCAGACTCTTGTTTATATATTCTGTTTCTATAGAGATATTTGTGGCCTCTGGACCAACCCTCATTCCTGTGTCTGTGTTAATTAGCTCTAAGAAGTACACTTAGGTCTGCTGCAGCCGACATTATCCAGAAGGGCTGGCTAATGATCTCTGGAGATGCCAGTGCTTTCTTCGTGTAGGAGGGCACCTTTGGTGTCAGGATCTGGCTTACCCGGCCATTTTGGTGAATTATCCTGTTTTTGCCCAGGGCTATGTTGTGTCCTGGCTGCTGTTCACTGTGGGTGATGATCCTCACCTTGAAGGAGCTCTATGTTTTTGAAAGTTACTGCAGCAGGCACAGGACCAACGCGGGCATTGGTGGGAAAGCAGGGGTCCTGTCTGAGAAGCACTGAGTGCGGTTTTGAGGTGCAGTCTGGGAGGTGCAGAGGTGTTTCCCCACTCAGCTCTTCTCTGGGGCGGGAAACAGCCCCAACGCTGCTCCAAACTTGGAATCTCGGTGGAGAATTCACCCTCACTAATGTACACCCTCAGCGACCACTCCTTGCAGCTAAAGAGAGGCAGGGTGGCATTTGCATTCCAGAGTTACTTCATGTTTAGGATGGGGCATTCCCTGGGGCTTTGGGCATGCATATCTTTGGGTGCCGCCCTGGAGCAAGAAAGGATGGCCCCAGAGGAGGGCATGGCAGCCGCCTGAGCTCCAGGAAATTTGGCCTCCTGAGGGTTGATCAGGCCTGCGGTGGGTGGGCAGCCCCCTGCCCTCTACAAGGCCCTGCTCGTTTGTTCCGTCACCAGAGCTTGCTGTCCTTGATGGACAGGAAGCTGGAAGGAGACAGTGGCCTTCAGAGCGCCTGGAGGGTTGCAGCGACTCAGCTACCAGATGAAAACGGGAGATTCGGAGAGAGCAGGCTTGGATTTGCATCCACTTTGCATTCATTTGCGTAGGACCAAGTTCTGCGGAGACCACACCTCTCACGCATCCTTCTGTGGGGGTGGGGAGGGGGGGGCTCCTCCAGGTCCTCTCCTTTGGAGAAGAGGAGGGGGGCCAGCCAGAGGAGGACAGGGCCCCTGCCCAGGGCTGCAGGGGCGGGGTGCAGGATTGGCTTTCCTGAGGTCCAGCGTTCCCTGGGAAAACTGCCGGTGGGCAGGGGAGTTCTCCTTCCTTTTCTCGGGGATCATTTTCTCTCTTAAGCCAAGAGCTTGCTGTGCTAACGAATTGGCCCTTGTGGTTTAATCTCAGTTTGGGTCACTTGGTTTTCTGCGGCTGCCAGTAGCACAGCGGTCCCGAGGGCTTAGAAAGGGAAAAATGCATTGTTCTGGGTTTGAATGAAGTACAGAAATTCTGCCATTGTGATCACTTCAGGTGACCGCAGGCTCAGCTGGCCCCTTCCTGGTGGCACTTGTCGGCCTGCAGACCCCCTTCGCCATGGCAGGCCAGGCTAAGCTCGGAGTCTGGGGTCTTCAGTGGTCCCCTAGGACCTACCCGGGCCCTTCTGATGAAGGGGATTCATCCTAGAGCATCTGAAGCCTTTACCCTTTCCCGGTTAGAAAGCGGAGGGATTGAGACCGAGCTTTGTGTAGGCTTTGGTGTGACTGTGCCCTCGCTGGACCCCTCACACCCTGACACCGAATTCCAGAAAGTGGAAAACAGTGATAGGAACCACAGCTACATTTGACCTCTCCTTTGAAAATGAGCAGTAGCTGAGCGGCTCATTGCAGAGCGCTTCTACGCCCAGCAGACGGGAATCCCTTCGGGGAGCTTCGCTGGTGGTCCTGTGTCAATTGCCTGACAAAAGCAAATCCCAGAGCTGCAGCCACTTGCTGTGTGATCCTGGGTGGGTCTCAAATCTCCCTGAGTCTTAGCTTCCTGCTGCCTCTTAACTGCGGCACCATCTTGAAATGGACAATCATTAGCAAGTCTGAGATCCAGGGGTCACTGGCATCTGTCCTCTGTGAAGGGTATTCTCAGGGCTGACACCTCCCTTTTCCCCTTCACCACCCCCCCACTTCCGTTTAATCAGTTCAGCATTTAGGGCAAAACTCAACCCTCAGCCCTGAGGATCTAGCAGAGGCGGGTCCTGGGATCTGACCTCAGCCAGTGTGCCTGTCAGTTATTCTTGCTCTTCCAACGGGAGCCCAGCCTGGGGCCTCAGCCACGCCGGGAACACGGTCCTCCCTCGGAAGAATCAGGCGAGCCTCATTTGCCACCGAGTACCACAGATGGCTTCAAAGGAATCCAATCCACGGCTCCCATCCCCCTCCCCACACTGAGAAAACGGGAAGGGGGGTGCGGTGGGCAGAGGCTGAGATCTGAGAAACGCTAAGCAATAAAGGACTTTAAAATAGATTTACTTTAATTATATACTTCGGTAATTTGCTGTAGTTTCCCTACCCATTATTAAATTACAACAGTAACTCATCTAATGGATTTTCACTGAGAAAACATTCATTTTATTTTATTATGTTTTTGTGTGATAGTCTATAATGAAGGCAGCAAAGTCTGCCCTTGTACCCAGAATGGGCCGGGGTGGAGGTAGGTGGCGGGGGATGAAGGCCAGAGGATCAAGTGGAAGGTCACGACGATAATTCCTAGGGCAGCCAGGGGCTGCCAGCCACAGGAGCTGAAGGTGGGGGGCTGGCAGGGAGGGGTGATTTGGAAAGAGAGGGCCTGGGGTGGGGTCTCAGGGGTGGAAGCGGGAGGAGTGGAGGATGCTGGGGGCAGGTGAGCCACCCCTTCCCGCTGAGTGAACAAGACGGATTAAACAGGGTCACAGCTCCTTCCCTCTGGGTCTGAGCAGGCCGGGGTGGGGGGGCGGATGGGCGGGGACCTGGGAGGGGGTGTGGAATGTTTCTCTTTATCCTGTGCTTGGCCGTACTGCAGAGGTGAGGAGGGAAGGAAGAAGATGTGAGAGAGGGTGGCAGGAGACGCCAAGGACGTCCAGGAACAGTTTTCATTTTCTTTGGTGCGGAAGGAGTCTCCAGAGAAACCCATCGCCACCTGGTCTCGCTCCATGACCCTCAAGTCCAATCCCAGTCTGTGCTCTGACGCGGCTGGACGGTCTGAGTTTGGCATTAATGCCTCTCCTGCTGGGGTGGCTGAGTTTGGAAGGTTCCAGGCTTGGTGGAACCATCCTTGCTCCTCTGTCTCTCTCTTCCCCACATCCTCTGAGCTGATGTCCTTGGCCACCCCTGAACCTCAGCCGTCACTCTGCCTGGGTATCAGACAAACACAGAGATGGAAATAACGTAGGTTTGTGGTCTCCACACCTTGCTGTGGCAGGGATTGGAGATAAGCCACTGGTAGTAATAATAGAACAATAATGACAAAAACATGTTTTAAGCATTTACCATTTGCTTGGCCTTTTTTTTTTTTTTTTTTTTTGTGGTACGCGGGCCTCTCACTGTTGTGGCCTCTCCCGTTGCGGAGCGCAGGCTCCGGACGCGCAGGCTCAGCGGCCATGGCTCACGGGCCCAGCCGCTCCGCGGCACGTGGGATCCTCCCGGACCGGGGCACGAACCCGCGTCCCCTGCATCGGCAGGCGGACTCTCAACCACTGCGCCACCAGGGAAGCCCTGCTTGGCCTTTTTAAAGTACTTTATGTGTTACGAGGTAGCTGTTGATAATCATTGCTCCTCCTTTCCATACAAGGAAACTGAGGCTTAGGTCAGTCAATAACAGAGGTAAGTTCTGAGTGCCTGATGGAGACCTTAACCTGGTCATGACCCCGAAGCTCTTGCTGGTCACCTCTGGTCCTCAAAGGTTAATGTGTCAAAGAGTCACCGCGACAGGCCACAGGCCTGGCTGGAAAGAGACCTTTACAGGGAGCATCTCAGGTGGTTGTGCTACCGGTGAGACGCCTCCCCCGAGACGTGCTGCAGCCGTGGTGGTGGCTCCAGGGTTACCCTCAAGGCCTTGCACAGTCCCAACTGCTCCTTTTTCTTCGTCGTCTCCTGGTCTGCCTCAGGGCGCGGAAGGTGCCCTGGATCGATCTTGCTCTTCAGGTCTGGCCTCTGGTGGCCTGCCTGGCCCCGCCCCCTTGGGGATGGGGACGTGGCCCAGACTTGGGTCTGCCAGGTGGGTCCAGACGCTCGGCACCTGGTGAGGGTCCGGCTTGCAGGCCCTGCCTGCCTGCCCCTCATTGTACCCAACCTACCCAGGCCCACGGGATGTCACACCTGCAGCTCACCCCACCTGTCACACGAAGGGCTTTGTCCTGTCCCGCTCTGTGCTCCCCTAGACCCCTGGTCCTCTGTGGCCCCTCTGCCTTGTCCCCAGTTATTTCCCAGGCTTCTACTTGGCCTTGCTCTCAGGCTCCAAGCCACCCCTTCAGGTTCAACTCGGCTCCCCCAAACCCTCGGGCTCAGGGCTGCTCCTGGAGGGACTCACGCCTGCCTCACCCCAGCCACGAGGGCAGCCTCTGAGCTGCAGTCCCAAAGCCCACCCTGTGTCCAGGTCCCTTGCCATGGTCTCGCCTTCGGGGGTGAGTCTCTACCTGGTTCCAGCTCAGGCCTCCCCCGCTCCCCACCAGAGCCTCACTGTGCCCCTAGGCTGTGGGCCTGCCGTGGTCTGATGGGAGGAGGTGAGCAGGGAAAATCCATGCTCACCTGCACACTGTCACGGGAACAATTCATCCCGCAGGGACTGGTAGCTCTAATCCATTGTCACCTGTGCTTGGCATATTAGAAAGCCAGAGGACCAAATGTCTCCCTGTCTACATGCACAAAGACAGCCAGGAAGGTCAAAATAAGTGAACGACATACGGTGTGTCTTACTTAATGAATCCCTGGCGGCCAAGCTTCTTCATAATAAACAAATGAACCGGTGCAATTCACCAGCCACTCCAAGCAGGGTAGTACCGGTTTAGCACCGCACCGGAGGCACTGAGATGTTTATGGAAAATTGCTCGGGAGGGTGAGTGTAATTAATGGATAAACTCAAGCACCTTAAGGCAAATTAATTTGTCTCCAACCTTGAGCTTCTCAGCCAGGGATCTAGGGAGGAGAGGAAGGGGAGGAGGTGAGTTCTGCTTCTCCTGATTTCCTACCCGGAGGACTCAGGTAACTTCATCTGCTGCCCCAGGTAGCTCAGTGGGCCCATCTACGAGTTGAAACCATATGTGTATGCATCTTTGTGGATTCCAGAAGTCTGTTATTTCAGGAGCAGCTTTGAGATATTCTGAGCGCCAACATCTTGTTCCCATCCTGAAGATCTGGGACACGTCCTTCTGCATCTTCTGTGTCATCGTAGCCTTGCATTTTACTTCCACCCCTGGCAATCCCACTCTGGACATTACAGCGCTTCTTTAGGACGTACTCTCTCCACCCTAGGGTAACGTCTTTCTCAGGCAGTGTCCTGGTTTAGGAACTGGGGGGACATGGAGGACACAGCATCTCGAGCTGCTCTGTGGGAAGCCTCTGATCCCCTCTGTTCTCCATGGAGGGTGTTTTAGCAGCAGAGTGAGATTTTTTTTTTTTTTTTTTTTGCGGTACGCGGGCCTCTCACTGTCGTGGCCTCTCCCGTTGCGGAGCACAGGCTCCGGACGCGCAGGCTCGGCGGCCATGGCTCACGGGCCCAGCCGCTCTGCGGC
>NC_041227.1:125406210-125462931 GCF_002837175.3 Physeter macrocephalus
ATGTGGGATCTTCCCGGACCGGGGCGCGAACCCGTGTTCCCTGCATCGGCGGGTGGACTCTCAACCGCTGCGCCACCAGAGAAGCCCCAGAGTGAGTCTTGATTGCGAAATTGGAATGAGTTCATGTCTCCAGTTGGTGGGGAGCTTTTATTTCTGATCTGCTTTATTGACCATTTGTTTCTAAATTACAGTCCTCCCTTCACCCTTTGCTTGTATTGCACGTTTGGTTTCCCGGGAGGCGTCCTGAGCCTGCGGGATGTTCATTAGAGAATGAAAGGCTTGAAGGAGCGGGTTCGGGCAGAGGGGAGTCTGGATGAGGCTGGCCTTCAGAGCTGTGCTGGGCTGGGCTGAGCCAGCCAGTCCTTTATACTTCATCCGTAGGTCCTGGGACGTGGCCCCCAAGGGAGGGTGAGGCCCTGTGCAGGGCGCCTCTCTGCAGCTGAGGCCACCCCGAGTGTGCTGCCAGCTGGGGGCAACGTCTCCAGCATTAAAGGGGGATCTGGGTGGCATAGCCCAGTGGCCACCCCTTTGTGGCAGTGGACGGGGGCGGTTGCTTGGGGCTGGCCTCACTGGCCCTCCAGTGTGGCCTAGGAATCCCAACTTGGCCTCTGTCTTATTGCTCCTCATGTTCTAGCCACTCCAGTCAAGTTCTCTTTGTCTGTGTAGAAAACTCCTACTCATGCAGTGAGACCCCGATCAAATTCCCCTCTCCAGCCATCTGTGCTTCTCTCCCCTCTCAGGGCTCCACAGTGCCTCCTCCCTACCTTATCCTAGGATTCACTTTCATCCCATGGAAATGATTTCTTGCAATCCTGCCTCCCCACCCGCACCGACCTTGAGTCCCCTGGGGTCAGAGACCATCTTTGATTTCTCCTTGCATCTTTGGCACCTAGTGCCGTGCCCGGAACTGGGAAGATGTTCATTGGCCTTGTTGGATGAATGATGGAGTGAGAGCAAGTGAAGGGTGGTGGGGTAAACTTTTCCAGCCTCGCAGGCCCCCCCACCGGCTGTCAGAACCCAGGCAGAGCCCCGCCCCAGCCCAGGGGCCTCACGGCTGCTGGCCCCTTTGGCAGGAAAGGCCCGATCATCGGGGGCTTAGCTGGCGCCTGGGGACGTGAGACAGATAGGCCCTGTTGCTCACACTGACATCATTCCTTGGCCTTTGTTCTCTTTGGCAAACCTCCCTGGATTCTTGGCGGCCAGAGCCTCGTCAGTTTGATGGATGGGCTAAGTTTACAAGCAGCTCTTCCTCCTCGTTTTAAACTCTCTGGCCTTTTATGACTGAGAGAGTCGGGGAGTAGAGGAGGGGGTGATGGCTCATCCTTGCAGGGCTGCCACCCGGCCCTTTAAAGGTTAAGTGTATTTATGTGGCACGTACAGGAGGTTGCAGGGCCTGACAAAACAGGAGAAGGATGATTAATGGCTGGGGTCCTGCAGTCTTGGGATGGGCTGCTGCTGTGGCAGCGGGGAGGGTGGCCACGGCTGCCTCCAAGGAACCACCCAGGCAGCACCCGGCTCTGGCCTTCAACTGGCTTGGGGAACAAGCTCTCCTGGACCAAGCGGAGGGGCTAGGGCATCTGGAGGGGAGCCTGGAGGGAGGCTGGGGAGATGCTGTCTTGGAGACGATGGGAGTGCTGGGACTTGCACAGAGCTCTCTCTGACCCCTGAGTCCTGCCTTCTCTGCTACTGGGTGTGGGACCCAGTTCCAACGCGTGTGTGATTTTCCCCCCACGCCCCAGGCAATTCTCTGACACCAACTGGATGTCCGACAATTCAACTCAATTCTGACATAACCTACCTGGAGACAGGGTCAGCCCCCACGGGTTACAGGCTCGGCCCCACGAGACCGCCCTCACTTCAGAAATCATCACAAGCCCTGGTTGTCACCTTCGCTTCTGATTGACCTCTCACGACTGGGGTTCCAATGGCTCCTGCCTTGGGTTTGATTAGTTTGCTAGAGTGACTCACAGAACCCAGAAAACCCTTTTATTCACTGGTTTATTATAAAAGGATATAACTCAGGAGCAGCCGGATGGAAGAGGTGCACAGGGCGAGGTCTGGGAAAGAGGGCGGAGCTTCCGGGTCCTCTCTGAGTCCCCTCCCCAAATCTCCACGTGCTCACCAACCCGGAAGCTGGTTCTTGTGGAGGCTTCGTGACGTAGGCACGATTGATTCAATCACTGGCCATTCGTGACTGATTCACCCTCCAGTCCCTCTCCCCTCCTGGAGGTCAAGGGAGTAGGACTGAAAATTCCAACCCTCTAATCACAGGGTTGGCTCTGCTGGCAGCCAGCACCCGCCATCCTTAGGTGCAGTTCAAAAGTCACCATAGACCCAGGGGCTTAACAGAACAGACATTTTATTCTCTCTCAGTGTGGAGGCTGGAATTCTGAAATTAAGGTTTTGGTGAAGTTGGCTCTTTCTGAGGCTCCAGGGGAGAAAATGTCTCTGGCCTCTCTCCCTGCTTCCTTGGCGGCCCCTGGCTCACAGCCACATCAATCCAATCTCTGCCTCTGTCATCCCATGGCCTTCTCCCCTGAGTGTGTCTGTGTCCAAATTTCCCTCTTCTTATCCTTATAAGGATAAGAAGTCATTGAATTTAGGGCCACCCTCATCAGTATGACCTCATCTTAACTGAGTATATCTACAAAGACCCTATTCCCAAAGAAGTTTGCATTCGCAGGTACTGTGGTTTGAACTTGACCACGACCTTCTCGGGGAATGCAGTTCAACCCACGATAATTCAACCCGCACAGACACTGAACTTTGTGAGCCTTGCATACTGTTCTCAGTGTCACTCTCTGGCCCTCTTCCCACGTTTGACGCCCCCTAGACCAACGCTCCAGGATAAAGCCCAGTCGAATGGGTCCTGGTGGCAGCAGCGTGGTACCAACAAGGATAGCCAGCCGGCGCCAGCCTTGGTGAGATGACTGATCTGGAATTTCCAACCATCCAGGGGACCATGGAATTGTCCATTTAAGCCATCCGGACTGCACAGCAACGGGACACTCTGGGGAGGGGACCCTGGACTGAATACTCAGGGCCCCTTAGTGGGCAGTGTCTGGCCACCTGCAGGCCTCTCAGTGAAGGGTGGACAAATGACCTTGGAACATGACCCCTGGTGGACATCCCGAGTTTCTCCAGGGGAGTGTGCTTGAGAAAGTCGCTCATGGGGAAAGGACGGCCTGGGGCAGCCTGGGAAAGCTGGGCCGGTCCCTGGCTCTGATATAAGGCTAAGTGGATGTTTCTGGTGGAGTGGAAGGGGGTCCTCGGCCAAGGTCTCCAGACCTATTCTCTGGAGGCCCTGACCCAGGGGCCCTGCCGTGTGAGCTCGTCTATAACCCTGGAGAGAGGGCATCTCCTGGTCTCAGGAGGAGGGCAAAAGCTTCTGTGTTGACCCAGCCTGAGTTTGAATCTTAGCACCACCTCTTATTAGCTGAGTGCTATGGACCGAAATTCATATGTGGGAGCCCTAACCCCTTGGGGCCTTTGCGGGGTAATTAGGTTTGGATGAGGTCATGAGTCTAAATCCCTGGATCCCTCATGATGGGATTGGATTAGTGACCTTAAGGGGAAGAGACACCAGAACTCGCGCGCTCTCTCTCTGGGCCATGTGAGGACACAGCAAGTCGGCAGACGTCTGCAAACCGAGACAAGAGCTCTCACCAAGAGCTCAGTCTGCTGGTGCCTGATCTTAGACTTCCAGCCCTCAGAACTGTGAGAAATAAATGTCTTGTTTGAGCCACCAGTCTACGGTATTTTGTTAATGCAACCTGAGCTGAGACACTGAGTAACCTTGGGCAAACTGCTTAGTCTCTCTGAGCCTCAGTTTTCTCATCTGAAAAATGGGAATAATAAGTCCCACTTCACAGGATTCACGGAGACTGAGATGATAGCAGGGGCACAAAATACCCATCTTGGCACCTGGCACAGGATTGGGGCTTGAGGGCTATCAGCCCCCAACACTCCCTTCTCCTGAGCTGGGGAGCAGAGCTTAGTCTGCCCTTAAATGCTTCCCTTGGAACTGCAGGCTGATTCCTACTGCCGGGGAGATGGGGAGGGTGAGCCAGTGACCAGAGCAGGTAGGGAGGTGGGAATTGGACAGGGGGTGGACAAATGGAAGGCGATATGGTACTGGGGGGCGGCGAGGTGGTCCTACCACTGAGGCCCAGGCCCAACCCCTAGCTCAGGCAAGGCGTCCACCCAAGGAAGTGTGGATGGCAGCACGTGTACCTGAACTCCCAGGCCTGTACGGGCACCTCACACGTCCAGCATCGGTATTTGGTCTCCAGGGTGACCCGTTAGCATCTCCCTATGTCGCCCAGTGGTGCCTGTGGACCCAGGCTGCACATCAAAGGCCCTGGAGCTTAGAGCTTGAGCCAGATTCTAAGGGAGACCCTAAGAAGGCAACTAGCGCCAAAGGATGGCAGCCAGCCGTGTTGGGATCCCCCATCCCTGCTGTCCTGTGGAACAGTGAAACCGAAAAGCCATTTGTAGGGTAGCTTTGCACAGTGGCTGGTTCTTCCCAACCGGCGGTCTTAGGCTCATTCTACTCATTTCTTAGAAGAGGCTCCCGAGCAGGACTGTCCCCAGGTGCCCAGGTGCAGACAGCCTGCCCTCTCTATTTGCTCTCCCTCTTCTTCCCCATCTCACCCCACCCTGCGACTCCACCGTCCTGGGGTCAACTCCCAAAGAGCCTGCTGCCTCTGCTTTCAGGGGAGCTTGAGCCAACACAGCAATGGGGGCATCTGTGTGTTTGCAGGAGGGGGCCCCGTGTGGAGAACAGGTTGTTGGGGGGGATGAGGCATGAACACATCTGTACACGGAAGCTGGACGGCAGCCACACAGAGGGAAAGGCGGGAGACGTGAAGGAGTTGGAGATATAATTGGTGGAACCAGAGCCCCGGGGGAGGCGGCACAGCTGGGGCCATGCACGGGCTGGGGAGTGAGGCGGGAACCTCAAGTCTCAGGGTGGGAAGGAGAGGAGAGGGTGTCCTGAGGAAGCGAGGAAGGAAGCACGCCTCTCCCACGAGCTGGTGGTCCCTCAGCATTGGGGAGGATGGGAGTGGGGAGAAGGCTGCCAGGTTCTGATCCCTCCTGGTGCACCCCCCAAGTTGGCAAGCAGTCTGACCCTTTTTGACCCTGTTTTCCAATCACCCTAATTGGGGGAATAACTCCTCCCCTTTGAGACAACTGGTGAGAAAGTGCTTGGAAATGGAAAGCATCGTTGGCCATTTACGATTTTACGATGTATCTCACGCTGCATGATTACACTGTCAAACATTAATAATTCGGCTACTTCCAGATTTGTAATAATGATCAATGCCCCCAAGACTATTAAAATGCCATTGTAAATGTTTACATTATTCTCTTGGGTGAGTGGAGCTTTGGAGAGGGAAAAAAGGAAGCTAGAAGACTGACAAACTTCTGCAAACAAGCAGAGCTTGCAGGAGCATCCTGTCCCCCCGAGAGCAGAATCGGAATCCGAGTGAGTGTGTCCTGGTCTCAGGTCACTGTCCCAGGCATTTTCTCATCTGACACTCACAGCAGCCCAGAGACAGGCGGACCCAGGGCATTGACACCGTCTCTTCAGGGGAGCAGCAGGGAGGGAGTCTGTGTGTGTGTGTGTGTGTGTGTGTGTGTGTGTGTGTGTGCGCGCCAGTCACACATACCCCAAGTCCAAGGATACACTGACACAGAGGCTGTTGGGTTAACTCTGCCCCCATGTTTCCTCTCTCTGAAAGGCCTCTGCAGAGCCAGCCCAGTTGCCCCCGGGTGCTTTTTAGAACCAGGTTAATGAGCCATGTCCTCAGCTTCAGTCCCCCTGTGAGGTGGGTCCCTCTACTCTGCACCCCCTTCCCCCCATCAGTGACCCTCTTTGTGGTCACTGTGTTGTCCAGCAGTGGGGACATTGGTCATGATAACAGTTGCTCCGAGGCTTTGCACTTTACACACATCCTGCCAAGGCGACACTGCAAGGGGCAGATTCTCTTCATTGTTTCCATTTCGTAGTTTGTGGCAGACTGGGCTCTCCGTTCCACATCTTCCTTCCCTCCCTGGATAGAACCTCACGCTTGCGTCTTTGCGGGGGGCCTTGCAGCGCTCCCCACTAGAGGGGGCAGAACTTGCCCCCTCCCTGTTGACCCCGGGTGTGGCCACACGGAGTGTTTGTGGACGTGATGTGGGCAGAGGCTTTAAGTGTGGGTGTAGGACCGGGACATTCGCCGTGACCAGAACGGGCTCACGGTCCCAAAAGGAGACACTGGGTCCTGGAATTGCCCCCGCTGACCTGTGCCCATGAATAAGAAAAAAAAGTCAATGCTTATCATCGTAAATCATTGAGACTTGGGGAATTGTCTCTTATGCAGCATTATCGCAGCAATAGCTGATGAGTTCGTAGGCCATTCATTCACTCATCAAATATCAAGTGGTCGCCATGGGTTAAGAGTGTGCGGCTAGGTGCTGGAGATGGGAAGACAGGGTTGCTAGATTGTCCCTAGCCTCCGTGGGCCTACTGTATAACAGGGCCCTGGCTTTCAAGCTGTGGGGAGACAAGAGAAAGTCTCTCCCCCATCGCCTGGGGGGTTCTTCAGAGTTTGGGGTGGTGAGGATGGGATTGGGCGCCCGAACAGGCAGGCCGCACCACTGCTCGCCCAGAGCTGCCCCCCTTCTTACGATCCGGGTTATGTATTGGGCTCCTGAGTAATCATTTCCCCCAGTGATTCCCCTGCTCCTGTCCCTCAGGCCCCACTGGGAAGCAGGGGCGAGCAACAAAGTCTTCTTCCTCTTTCTCCCTTTTTGCAACACCAGATCTGGACGACAGCTTAGGACTCATCTAGTCCTACCACCTCTTCGTGTTTTCACCTTCAAGGAGACGGGCCCAGGGTCCCACGGCCGCAGGGTGCAATGGCCCTCCCCCTCGTCTTGGGGATAAAGCCACACGCACACGCTCCACTGCCGTGAACCCCTCTGTCTGACATGTCAGGCGAGTCCCCCCCGTGGTCTGTTGGTCCTCCCAAGCCACACACACTGATGGTAATTAGGAATCGGTGCTTTTATCACGCCAGCTTCTCTTTGCCAGTGAGCGTCTGCAAGGGTCTGGAGAAGAATTAAGATGAAAACTTCCAGGATTGTCCACTTTTCAGGAGCTCTAGGCAAACAGCAGACACAGCCTGTCAATCCCTCAAGAGCCGTGCAGGTCGTTTACGTCATTAGACTGGGCAGCGTCATGTAGCAGGATGGAGATGCTGAACTCTGTAAGGATGCCTTAATCACACTTTTTCTATTTTTTGGCCACACCACGCAGAATGCGGGATCTTAGTTCCCCGACCAGGGATCGAACCCGGGTCAATGGCAGTGAGAGTGCAGAGTCCTAACCACTGCACCGCCAGGGAACTCCCAATCACACTTCTTCTTATGTGTTGCTTCTCACACGCCCCGTGTTACCGGCAAGTCTCAATTGCCCAGGCCTCAGTGTCCTGCTCTGTGAAATGGGGTGATCAGACACCGCTAATGCCTCACTGGGGCTCAAATACAGCTCTCAGAAAACTCTCAGGTTTTCTGAGAATTTAGGGCATGATTTATTTCTATTATCTTCACCAAAAACTTATGTTTAGTCACCTTTTCTCTAAATTTTCTCCAACTTTCTGTTCGGTGTTTCTCAGGTTAATGAAGAACACGAGAGGCTCTTAAAAGTTCTTTTAAGGCATTTCTTGACACCACTGAAGTTTGTTCACAGGGGGACCCATCTGGGACAATCCCTTTGCTACCTGCCTCACTTCACTGTGTCTTGATCGCCCTGGCAGTGAGATCAGGACACCGTTCTGCATCTGTTCTACCAGGTAGTGAGTCTGTGGGTGGTGTAGTGGGCATGAGAGGAGGGCAGCTGTGATGGGCTGGCTGGGGGGAGGGGATTCCTGCCTTCCTGCCTGGGGTTGAAGGATATAGTCCCGCCTTTCAGAGTGTGAAGAGATCAAGGGGAAGGGGGACTGAGGAGCAGAGCTGTGGGTTCCCTCTTTCTTCACCCTTACCCCCCAAAACACCCCACTGTAGAACCTTTCAGAGAGCTGGGTTCTGGAATCCAGTGGTCCTGTGATTCTGGCTCCCAGCGCCTCCCCAGCTCTCACCCAGTTTCGTGGTCTCAGTGGGCCTTTGCTCCAAGAAGGGAGCCTTTATTTGCCACTTTCCTCCCTTCCTTCCATCTGTCCATCCATCCATCCATTTCTCATTTAACGGAAGGGACCACTTCTTGTCTCCTACTATTGAGAACACAGCCAGGTGTTTCCCCAGTAGTGACAAAAGCCCAGCAGCTGGGCTGAGTCCACGGTTTTGAGAGGGAGGCCGGCGGGCGGGTTTTGTATCAGGGCCCAGGCCTGCCTGAGATGGACGTGCTCAGCTCCACGCCAGGATCCAGGTGGGCCGTGGGCAGCTGGCTTCCTTGGTGCCAGGGGCCGGTTGCTGTATCTCAGCACATCCCTGCCCCCAGGTACCCAGCTGGCACAGGGACATTTAGCAGAAATAAACACCATTTAAAGCAGTAAGGGGCTTCCCTGGTGGCGCAGTGGTTGCGTGTCCGCCTGCCGATGCAAGGGAACCGGGTTCGCACCCCGGTCCGGGAGGATCCCACATGCCGCGGAGCGGCCGGGCCCGTGAGCCATGGCCGCTGAGCCTGCGCTTCCGGAGCCTGTGCTCCGCAACGGGAGGGGCTGCAGCAGAGAGAGGCCCGCATACCACACACACACACACACACACACACACACAAAAGCAGTAAGGAGATGGGGTGACCCTCCCCGCACTCTAGGGAGACCTGGAGGCTGTCAGGTGAGTGTGACGCCACCTTAAGTCCTTGGTGAGCAGAGGACATGCCCCTAGTGGGTTTGCTCTTTAAAATTAGTGGCCAGTTTGGCACCCACATAAGCGACCTCGTAGACTTCCTCTTCATTTTAAAACGTCCCCCAAAATCTTTTCCTGCTACCATGGACTGGAGTGTCTCTTTCCTCCAGCCCCATCTGAGATGGGGGGGATTGGACACAAAGGTCAAAGGACAGAGATGCTGGAAACAGCTCCCAGAAAGCTAACGCAGAGCTCACCACACCAAAATGACACAGTGACAGCCCTTGCCCTGCATGGTTCATCTCATCCCTCAAAACCTGTGTGTCTCGGGAGGTGACCCCGGAGATGACACCTGTGGGAAGGAGAGTGGGGGTGGGTAGGGCCAGCTCAGGCTGGTCCGAGTCCAGAGCCAGGCGCCTGCCCTTGCTGGGTGGCTTCTCCCCGTCTACAGCTGGCCGCCACCTTTGCTCTGCCCGCTCCGTGAAGCAGGAGGGCACCAGGATGATTGTTGGCTGGTCTCCATGGCAACAGCTGATAAGTCTACATCAGGAGATGGCAGGACCACCAGCCTGAGGTTGCCTTGGAGTGGGAGCTGGGCTGCGACGGCAGGGGCTGGCGGGGGAGAGGAGCTGGAGGGTTGCGGGGGGTGCGAGATGGGTGGCTCTCCCCGCAGCCATTCTGAAGATGCTCCCAGTCCCATCTCAGTCAGGTCACTGGTTCCGGGTGGCGTTTTGCTCTCTGCTGAGAAAGTTTGTTCATTCCACATATAGTCCATGGACATCTACATGTGTTGGACACTAGGCACACAACTAGCTACAGGACCCAGTCTTGCTCTTAGGAGATTCTGGGTCTGGGTGGAGGGGACAGGTAGTCAGGTAATTCCAGGCCACCATGATTGATGCTATGACAGCAGAAGTTTGGGGCACGATGTAAGCCCCCAGGGGAGGCACCTAACCCAGACTTGGGGGCAGGAAAGGTAACCAGGAGAGAGGAATGTCTACTTGGCTTCCTGAAGGATGAAGGAGTCAGTCGTGAAGAATGGGGGCGAGAGAGCCACGTGGAGGGAGGAGAGGGGGGCAGGGAGGAAGGAGAGGGGGAGGAAGAGAGACAGAGATAGACTGGGATCTGCGAGCTTCTGAGTGGCTAGAGCCTGGAGCCAGGCTAGGGAGGACAGCACAGGGAGGGAAGTGGGGCCTGTCCTGGTCTAGATTAGGAGGGAAGGGGGTGCGTTTGGTCCTCACAAGAGCCTGAAGCGGGCATCTTCACCTCCACCTCTCACCTCGTAGAGGAGATTGAGGTTCAAAGAGGTGCAGCTGGTAGAGGAGGGGGGGCCCAGCTCTGACTCTGGGGCTGGGTCTATGGTGGACTCCCCCATGCCAAATCCGGGGGTCCCGGCGTAGAGTTGGGTGGGCTTTGCTGCGCACAGCAGGCTGCCTGTCCGGGAGACTCACCCGAGGAGAATTTCCTGGCCTTGAGGGGGGTAATGCAGAGAGTGGGCTCTCGGGACCCCGTCGAGAGCCCCAGAGGAGAGCAGACCCCCTCCTGGGGAGCCCTCTGGGGTGAGGTCAGCTTTCTGTTCCTCTCTGGACACGTCAGCCATTTCACGGCTCGGGCTGCAGAGCCCAGAGCAGGGCCGGGGCTGGACACTCTCCGGTCAGTGCTATGGCTTCCACTATTCCAGTTGCCACTGACACGGCTGGAAACGCCATCCACCCCTGGAGCATCTGGTCTGAGGAAGAACCTCGTCTCGCCAGTCCTTTCGCTGTGTCCCGTTTCTTATGTCCTGATGATCTAAAGGCGGCACTAGTGTCTGAACTAAGATGCTGGAGGAAAATAAGCCAGCCAGACTAACTCCCCAGAACCTCCGTGTTTAGAGAAACAAAGGCCTGGAAGGTTCTGTGGCTGAACACTAGAAAAACAGCTTACATCACCTGCCTGAAGAAATGGTCCGGAAATCCCCTCGTTCCTGGGTGAGGGGAACCAGCGCTGTGAGGGAAGGCAGTGAGCCCGTACAGCCCTGGGCCCCCTCAGCGGCCAGTGGGCAGGGCCTGCCGTCCTGGACCAGGCCGGGGAGCAGGTTAGGAGGGACGGGGCTGGCTGGTGAAGGCTGGCTGCTCCTGCGTCCTTGGCTTCCTGAGGGTCGCTGGGCAGTGCTTGCTTTCACGGTGGGTGTCTTTCTGCTCTGCTCTCCCTCCTTCCCTTTCTCCCCAGGACCCTCACACACGCACACTCACGTGTGGTCACACACACGGGCATTTGCATATGCACACTTGTGCACGTTTGCACGCATACCTGCACGCTTGAACACGACTGCATTTGGACGCACATGTACAGGGAACACACGCGTGCACGCGCACACACTTGCATGCATAGGTATTTGCATACAAACACACACCCACCCACGTGCACACACACCCACGCACACACGTACCCTTGTACACACCCTTGCATCCGTCTCTGCACTCTCCCTTCTCTCCCCGGGGAGAGAAGGCCTCACCTGCCTCCCCTCCGTTGGAAGGGTAGGGGCCTGGCCTTGTCGCCCGTGCGTCTGCCTCCTGTCTCGCTGTCTCCCCGTGCAGGGGGGCCTCCTGAGGGCCCGGCTGCCAGCGTCACCGCCGAGCGGAAGTCTCCGAGTAGCAGAGGCTGAGAGGAAACCGCACTCGCTCAGGGCGCCCGCAGCTCCTGTCCGCCGGGGGAGGAAGGGCAGCCGAGGCCGGGGAGTCGCCTGAGAGGCAGGGGTGAGACGGCCCGGGGGTGGGGGTGGCGGGGAGGCTGTTTCTCCCAGTCCCCGCGCAGTGTCAAGACGAAGCTAGGCCACAGCGCTGCAGGGGAGGAGAAGCCCGCGTTCCCCCAGGTTGGCCTGACCAGCAGAGTGAGTCGCAGGCCCCCACCCCATCTCCCGCGTCCTGGTCTGCTCCTCCGGGTCTCTACACAGCCTGCGATGGGCAAAGGGCCCTGAGGGAAGTCTCGCCCTGCCTCTTCCAGGGAGTGCCCTCAGCCCGGGCACGGGCCCTCAGGTACCAGCGCCCCCTAGGGTTGCGCGGTGCGGGGTGACCCCTGTCCCGCACCCGCTTTGGTTCTTCGGCCCAGCTCTGCCTCAGTCACGGGGGAGGAGGTCTGGGGCTCTGGGGACAGGGCCCCCCGGGAGTTGGGGCTTCCTGGGTCTGGCTGTGGGGGGAACACCCATCCCCCATCCTCCTGTCCTGTCCCTGGGGGGTGGGGGGTGCCCGCCTCATTCAGGGCCTGGCTGGGTGACTCAGAGGGAGGATGCTATTGCTGCCTCCAGTTTATGGGCAAGAAATTGCGGTCCTAGTTCTCATCACACAGCTAACAAGTGGGAAGCTGATGCCATTTGATGTGAACCCGGGCAGGCTGGTTCTTTTTTTTTCAAATTTATTTTATTTCTTTTAATTTTTGGCTGTGTCTTTGTTGCTGCGCACAGGCTTTCTCCAGTTGCGGCGAGCGGGGGCTCCTCTTCATTGCGTTGCGCGGGCTTCTCATTGCGGTGGCTTCTCTTGGTGCGGAGCGCGGGCTCTAGGTGCGCGGGCCTCAGTAGTTGTGGCACGCGGGCTCAGTAGTTGTGGCGCACGGGCTTAGTTGCTCCGCGGCATGTGGGATCTTCCCGGACCAGGGCTCGAACCCGTGTCCCCTGTATTGGCAGGCGGATTCTTAACCACTGCGCCACCAGCCACCCCGAGGCTGGTTCTTGAGTCCATGCTCTAACCACAGGGCCATCCAGCTTCTCTTGAGCCCTGAACCTCATGGCTTGCCTGTGACACACCCTCTGTCGTTTCCAGGCAAATAAGCTCTAGCAGCCTCCTCACCCTGAGGGCACTTTGGCCCAGGCCTCTGCCTTGCATGGTGGGCAGCCAGCGCCCCCGCCCCCCCCCACAAGGATGGGGGCCCGTGGTGAGTCTTCTCCAGGCGGCTCCTTCTTAGACACGGATCCTGGTGTTATCGTGTGGGTAAAGGAGGGTGGCAGGACGGTCATTCCAGGGAGGTGCCCAGCTGGTGTCCTGGGTGAGCCCATGGCAGGTGCCCGACTGCCTCTTCTGGAGGGCAGTGGGGCACAGGGCCAGGTGCCAGGTGGAAAGGAAGGGGCAGTGGTGGCCAGTGTCCCTGGAATTACCTGGTCCATTTGGCGCCCTGAACCTGCCCTGCTGGGACGCCATGCCTGAGTCTAGGCACCACCCCCCACCTTCCAACTGTCCCCTGATGGTAGGCTCTTGCCCTGGGTGGAGAAGGACGATGCTTATGGAGACTGACTCTCCAGGCCCAGCACGGTTGCAGCAGATGCCATCAGGGACCCAGCAGCAGACCTGACCCTGGTCCCCCATGGTCCTGACCTCACCTGTTGCCATGAGGCCGGACACCTACGATGACCCATCTCCTGCCCCTGTTCTCAGGAGGGGAGAAGGGAGGCCCGTCTCCCGGCCAGGGGGCAGCGAGGCAGGACCTCTGGCAGGTTAGCAAATCGCCGCACATCTGACACAGCCTCGCAGAGCCTCACTTTCTCTCCTTTTCATGCTAACTTTATTATTAAAGAGCATTTTTATTTTTAATTTAAGAGCATTTTTAAAAAGAAGACAAGAAAGGGAGAGAGAAAAGGGTAGAAGGGAGAGGGGAATGCCTGGAAATCCTTTTCAGTTCCCACCGCGGCTCGGGGTCTGATGTGAAGAGCAGGAAATTGAGGCTATATGGAGGGGCAAGATTTCAGCCTGGCAGCAAGTCCGGGATGGGAAGGAGAGGTGGTGGGCGATGGGTCTGGCTGGAAATCTGCCCGCAGCCCAGTCCCACGTCCAGCCCTCGCGGGCGCCCCACAATGATTGAATGAATGAAAGAAAAAAAATCAGTGGATGGAGGCTAGACTCTTCTCAGGGAGCCCTGCCACACCTCTTTCTCCGAGGGATTCTGAGGCTGAGAAAGGCTCAGGGTTCTGCGTTCCTAAGTGAGCGTCCGTGGCCTAGAGCCCAGATCACCGTCCCCTCCAGACCCTGTCGGATTTGAGTCCACTGATTTTTCTCAATCATTTTGGTGGGGCTCAGGCCCCAGAAATGCCTTCAGAGCCAGAGGCAGGGACTCAGGTCACTTATTCTGGAGGGAAACCCTGGCTCTGCCTCTCTTTCCTTCTCTCTCTCTGTCTCCAAGTCTCTCTCTCATGCGCAGGTGCACACACACACACACACACACGCACTTTCTCCATAGCAGCAGATATGTCACACTTACTCCATCTCTCTTCTGGCTCGGTGACACAAGTTGAGCTGAATCAGAGAGCTGTAGGGTGAGGATTGTGAAGGCACGGGTGCCATGGAAACTACTTGGAGAGCCCCGCAAAGCTGCCACCATCGGCCACCGTTTGGACCCTCTCCCTAATGTGCTGAGTGATGTTTATTGACTTCCCCCTTTGTGTGTCTCACCCCCTCTTTCCCCTCCCCCCCTGGCTCCTTGGACTCAGCTCGGGGAGCTGCCTGCAGGTCAGGAGAGTAAAGGTGCTAATGATTTTTTAAAACTTAATGGTGTTTTCAGCCTCATCCCCTGGTGCTCACACCTCCACCCCAGGAGGCAGCTACAGATTCGGAGGCAGAAAATGGGATGATGATACACGGAGAGGATGCCAGCAGGTGCTGTGGAAATGGCTGCTGCTGTTGGTGGCAGGAGGGATCCTCAATGAACCTGCAAATCCAGACACCCTCACAGGGGCCAAAGGCTGGGTGGGCTCTCAAAAGACAATCGGAGTCACACTGGTGACTTTCTCCGGGTCGGTGGCGAGATCCAAAGCATCTTGGGCAACCCTGATCTTCCTGAGCTTCTTTTATGTAAACGTGTTGTGTAAACTGAAGCAGGTTGTGAGCTCCTGGCTGGACCCCAACCTCTTCCTCCCTTTGAACCATCATCACCATCATCATTATCATCACCATCATCTCTTACATTGGCTTTTGCCCTGATAGTTTTCAATCCTTCATTTTATTTCTTTCCAGCAATGGCCTTGAAAAGTTGGCAGGCCAAGTGTCATTAGCCCCACTTTACAAGGTGGGAGACTGAGACCCAAGGGTTTCAGTGGCGGGGCTGGGACTGGGACCCAGGGGCCCTGTCCCCTCTCAAGGCTCTCTGTGCAGGGTGGCTGGATCACGTAGGTCGGCCCCTCTGGCTGGGCCATTGGCTGAGGCTGTGGGCAAGCTATCTTGGGTGCTCGTGGCCTGAGGCTTGGTGAGGAAGGAGGGTTTTAAGTAGTGAGGGACAATAAGCAGGTCCCATCCTCTCCTCCTCCCATGCTCGGATTCCTCAATTAACGAGCTTCTAAGCAGCATCTCTACTCCCTGCACACACACACGTGCGCCTCTTCACGCTTCTATCCCTCTTGGTTAGGGGGTCCAGCCCCACCGTGCCATTGAGTGTGTTCTGGCAAAGTCTCTGATGATATTTTTTTAAAAATCTCCAGAGTCAATGAGTTGACTGGGCTCAGCTGGGAGGTTCTTCCGCCTGGGGCTGTAGTCCTGTACAAACTTGACTAGAGCAGAGCCGCCAAGATGTCTCACGCACGCGACTGGCATTTGATGCTGGCTCTGGGCTGGTCGCTCGGCTGGGGCTGTTGATGGCAAGGCTATGCGTGTCCCAGGTTGGGCTTCTCATGGCCTGGCGACCTGGTTCTGCCAGGGAGGGCCCCAAGAGAGGTCATTTCAAGAAAGAGGAAGTGGAAGCTGTCAGTCTTCTTAAAGACTAGACCCGGAACTGACACAGCAGCTATGGGAGGTCCGATGACATCTTAAGTACCAAATCCAGTGGACCACTGAGGCCTCATCTAAATGCACGTCTCTGGCCACATGACTTGGCTACCCGACCTTCACCCTTGACCGCCGAGGCATTCCTCTCCCCTGGTCCTCCCCCTCCTCTCCATTTCCTTCCAGGATCCTCTGATGATTTCTCTTCCCCGGGGTCCTTCTTCCTTGTTTCACCCTTGACCCTTTTCTCTCTCCACCCTCGACCCTTTTCTCTCTCCGTCCTCCACGTTGTCCGGGAGATCTCATCCAGCCCCGTGGTGCTGACGCCTCATTTGGACCTCGAACCTCCAGCCCACACCTGGGAGCTGGCCCTGGGTCTCCAACCCTCTCCCACACATTCCTGTCCGCAGGCAGAATTAAGAATTCCAAAGTGCATCTACAACATCCAGCCAGAGAGGAAGGCGTCATCGTTCCCCCCAGACTCGTCTCTCCCCACGTGGTCTCCAACTCAGGGAGCGGCTCCCTTCCATCCCCGCCCCCACCAGCCTTCCGACCCCAACCAGGGCTCCCACAGCGTTCCTGGATGATGGAACAGGCGCTGCTTGATAATCAGAAAAGAGAAACAGCCAGAGGTCATTTTAAAAAATAAAAGGAAGGAACGTCCATGTCTCGAGGATTTTTGTTTCTTTAGAGGGAAAGCAGATAGATGGTTTTTTAAACCAGAGATCTGGGAGCAGCCCCAGCTTAATTGGAAAACCTCATTCAAACAGGCTGGAGAGACCTCAGGAATGGCAAACAGCTCCTCCCCGCTCAGAGGAATTTCCTGGAAACCTTAATGGCTGCTCTTTCCAACCACAGGCTGGTCTTTCTGGCAGAATTAGCGCGATCGTGCGGTCAGGGTGGCCAGGCTGGAGCCAGCCCGGATGCTTCTGTAACCTGGGCTCCCTCAGGACCAACAAGTGGGGGCCGGGGGCTGGGGGAGCGTGTGGCGCCCAGGAGCTGAGGGTCACGTGGGGAACTGCTGTGTGGTCAGGACCTGCCGGCAGGCTGCTCTCTGGCCTGAGCTAGGAATAGGGCCCGGACCCCCTCAGCAGTCCCCTGCATCCCCAGGAGCAGAGGGGCCGGCGGAAGTGCAGGGGGAGAGAAGGGGCTGGTGATTGCTGAGTGCTGGCTCTATGGGCAGCAGTTCCCTGTTCCACTTTTCCTAAGGGACGGTTGGTTACCATCTCCATTTTTCTTAAGAGGAAACTGGCGCAGGGAGGTTAAGAACGTGCCCATGATGTCACAGAGGAAGTGCTGAGATCCCACCACGTCTGTCTGACTCCAGCCCAGCCCTAGGTGCTGCTTGTCTGGTGTCCAGCCCTCTGATGGGGAGAGGCAGGGCGACCCAGGCCTTTGAGGGTGGGCCCAGCAGCACAGGGTCCAGGATGGGGCTCGGCAATGTCAGCACAGGGGTGTCCTCAACCAGCGTGGCTGAGTCTGCCCATAACATGGTGCCTCCCCTCCTCCTGACCTGTTCTCAGACAACGGGCCAGTACAGGACACCCCTCCGCTACTAAGGCCAGGGGCGGGTGAGGAAAGGACGGACGGGCTCTGGAGCCATCCATAGTGATGGGGACAGGCAGAGAGGCGGTTGCCTCCTCCTCAGCGGGGCTGGGAGGGTTTTGGAGGCTGGTTGGGTCTTTCTGGGTACTCTGCTGGCGCTTTAGGGGTGGAATTACCTATTCTGGGTATTTCATAGGAATGCAGCCTTTGGAGGGTACAACCTCATGAACCGTAGGTCAGGGGCTTCTTGGGATGTCAGAACAATCAGGTATGACTGAGTCACTTATGATAGTTCCCTGTTGGTGTAGTTATTTTATTTAAGAATGTCTGCTTACAAGGTAGAAGCAAAAATCACACACAATTGGGAGCAAAATTTGCAGAAATACAGCATGAGTAATTAAAAAAATTTTGTTGTGCGTGTGTGTCTCTAAAAGATAAAGTCCCTTTAAAAAACCGTGACCACAATCTGTGGTCACACCGGGCAGGGCTTTAATGCTGAAATTCCACTGTTTAGTTACAGATGGCTGTGACTTCCTGTTTGACCCACGAGGGGTGGAAGGTTGTAGAAACATCAATTTAGAGCAACACCTCCTTGCGTACTTAGCATATGCCAGGACCTGGATGAAATCCTTTCCCTGTGTTAATTCCTTTGAACCTCCCAACACAACTACTACATAGGCACTGATATTGTACCCGTTTTAAGGATGGGGAAACCGAGGCACAGAGAAGTTAAGTTACGTCTCCAGAGTAGCACAGTGTGGTATTCCTGGCTGGCCCAGAGCAAGTGAGGGTGGGGCAGCAGGAGAGAAACGGGTCCAGGTTGGCCTCTCTACTCCAGGCATTCCAGGTGGATTTCCTGGGATGACCATGAAGCCCTGGGAGGCGTCCAGCAAGGAGTTCACCTGTCGCCGGGTTTAATAAAACTTATGCCAGCTATTTTTACGTTCTTTTCTTAAAGAGTCCCTGCATATGTATAAGCTTCAAGTGCCCCAAATCCCGGATCTTCCCTTTCCAAACTCAGCTGTTTTATTTTTATTTTTTATTTTTTTTTTGCGGTACGCGGGCCTCCCACTGTTGCGGCCTCTCCCTTTGCGGAGCACAGGCTCCGGACGTGCAGGCTCAGCGGCCACGGCTCACGGGCCCAGCCGCTCCGCGGCACGTGGGATCTTCCCGGACCGGGGCACGAACCCGCGTCCCCTGCATCGGCAGGCGGACTCTCAACCACTGCGCCACCAGGGAAGCCCTCAGCTGTTTTAGAATAAGCAGCCTAACCCTCCTTGGGCAAGGGTCTGAGAAGCAGGCCAGGGGGCCTCTTCATTTCCGCTTCACCCAGGGGGCTCCTGAGCCCACTGGCCTAAGGCGCAGGCCTGCGTGTCGTCCTGCCTTCTGAGCTGGCGAGAGGTGGTGCTGAGGCCTCCTCACGTGCAGGCAGGCAATGGCGTCTTGCTCTCGGTGTTCCTTATTTTATACCTCATGGTGGCCCCAGTCCCATGAGATGCCACCGGCGCTTATTTTCTCCATGCTTCTTCTAGATGTGGAAATCACTCATTCATTTATTCAACAAAGGTATGCCAGTGCCCACCAAGTTCCTGGCGTGCAGCCAAGCGGGAGGGACAGGGCGGTGAGCAAGGGACATACACCCCCACCTTCAGGAGCTCTCACTCTCTGGGGGAATTAAGCAGCGTGGGAAGTACATGAAGAGGAAGGAGGTACAGGATCCTGGGTGTGGTGGCCCGGTGCAATGGCGCCCGACGCTGTGGGGCGTTGCTGGCCTGGTCTGTGCACCTTGCATGTGTTGGCCGGGAGCGCAGCAGCTGGGTACAGAAGTGGCGTTTCTTGTTTTTAAAATGTATTTATTTATTTCATTTTTGGCTGTGTTGGGTCTTCGTTGCCGTGTGCGGTCTTTCTCTAGTTGCGGCGAGCAGGGGCTACTCTTCGTTGCGGTGCGCGGGCTTCTCATTGCGGTGGCTTCTCTTGTTGCGGAGCACGGGCTCTAGGTGCGTGGGCTTCAGTAGTTGTGGTGCGCGGGCTCAGTAGTTGTGGCTCGAGGGCTCTAGAGCGCAGGCGCACGGGCCTAGTTGCTCCGCGGCATGTGGGATCTTCCCGGACCGGGGCTCGAACCCGTGTCCCCTGCACTGGCAGGCGGATTCTCAACCACTGCGCCACCAGGGAAGCCCAGACCAGATGTTTTGAAGTCTGTTTAACAAATAAATCTCTTTGAAGAAGAAAGATGCATATTAAACAAAGACTCAGCTCTGAATTCCGAGCACTTGCCACAGTTATAAATCTCTCCAGGTACAAATGCTCGGCTCAGGGCAGGCATCCTCGGCATGGGATCTTTCCACTAGGTTTGTGGACACATAATTCATTAGATTTAATTAGCTAATCATACACTTACTGCCCAGACGCTAGATCAGGTCCTCCGTGAAGTTCTGCCTGGTTGTTGGATGGAGAGGGATTTATAACGGCGAGGGACCTGATTGCAGAAACAAGATGCCATGTGAATGGATGACCTTGCCCCCACTAGCATGGTTCCCGGGACCCCAGCCACGTCTGCAGCCATCCACACTGCTAGACGCAGCGAGCATAGAGGAAAATATTTCGATGGGGGATCAGACTATGTGGGTTCTTGGCCTGCTCTGCTCCCTGCCACCTCTGTGACTTGCGCTAGCTTCTCTCTGCCTTCTCATAAGTCACCTGGGACACTGCTGAATTGTGTGCCCCCAAATCCCTATGTTGAAGTCCTAACAGCCGGCACCTTAGAATGTGATAGGGCCTTTAAAGAGATGATAAAGTTAAATGAAGCCTTTCAGGTTGGCCCTAGTCCCACCTGACTGGTTTCCTCACGAGAAGAGGAAATTTGGACGCACAAAGAGACACCAGGGGTTCGCACGCACAGACCAAAGACCGTGTGAGGGCACAGGATGAGGTGGCCATCCCCAAGCCAAGGAGAGAGGCCTTGGGAGAGACCAAACTTGCCAGCATCTTGATCTTGAACTTCCGGCCTCCAGGACAGTGAGAAAATAAATATCTGTTGCTTAAGCCCCCAGTTTGTGATACTTTAATATGGCTGCATGAGCTGACTGATACAGACCCCATCACCTTTCTGTCTACAGCCCAGGGTCATTGTAAGGACCCAATGAGAGATTGCCAGTGACAGTACCGTGACGATTAGTAGGCAATATGTAATTCTCTTCCTTTCTTTTTTATTCCATTAAGGAGAAAATCTCATTTGGCAAAGATACGTCTTTACTGCCTTGCTAACACTTGGAAATCTCCCTTTAAAAAAAATGGAGGTAAACCTCGCATAACCTAAAATTAACCGTGAACTGTTTTGAAGTGTGTACTTCCGTGGCATTTATTACATTCACAATGTTGTGCAATGATCACCTCTGTGTGGTTCTGAGACATTTCATCACCCCCAAAAGGAGAGTCCGCCCCCATTAAATGACTCCCCATTTCCCTTCCCCCCACGGACCCCCCACCCCCACCTCCCATCCCCGGCAACCACTCATTTGCTTTCTGTCTCTATGGAGTTATATATTCTGGATATTTCATATCAATGCACTATTACTATATATGACCTTTTGTATGGGGCTTCTTTCACCTAGCATAATGTTTCAAGGTCCATCCCTGTTGTAGCCTGTCAGAGCTTCATTCCTTTTTCTGGCTGAGAATATTCCATTGTATGGGTCGACTGTGTTTTGTTTGTCTATCATCCACTGCTGGACAGAGGCTGTTTCCACCCTTTGGCTCTTGTGAGTAGCATTGCTGTGAACATTTGTGTACAAGTATTTATTTGGATATCTCTTTTCAAAATTATTTTCGGTATATATCTAAGGGTGGAATTCTTGGGTCATATAGTAATTCTACATTTACATTTTCTAAGAATGGGAATCTCCCTTTTTCATCAAACCAGAGCAGGCTTCAGGATCCAACCCTCCAGTAGGCAAGAACACTCAGCTAGACTGCGGTGACATTGATTTTTAATGGTACTCATGCTTAAAGGATCAGAAAATCCAATACTGGGTTTTGATCTGTAGTAGCAACAGAAACTTTCTTTTACAGTAAGTGTTACTTTAAAAGAAGATTCAAAACCATTAAGTAAACAGAGGACCATATTGGAAGGTAGACCCCACAGGGTATTTTTTTGTCTGTTTTGTTCCCCCTCTGCCTTCAGTCCCTACATGGTGCTTGGCACATCTTAGGTCCGCAATAAAAATTTGTTGAATGAATGAGTAAACTGTACTGAATACACTTATGTGCGCTGTTGTACATAACAGTTGGGTAGGGTATAGACCTGGCAAATGTCCTGAAGGTGGAGGGCAAATGCCTGTGACACTTGGTACAGAAGCCACTAGACAGACCCGAGGCTGAGGTCCACCCTCACCACTAGCTCATGCTGACTTTGGATGATTTCTTATCTTCTCTAAGCCTCAGTTTCCTCATCTGAAAAACGGGGCTGCTGGGAGAATAAAACCTGCGGATGCAGAGAGCACAAGTTAGCGACTGCCATTACTAGGATCCTCGGCTGCGGGGAGGACCCCAGGGGTGGGATAAACGCAAGAGGAACAGGGAAGACTCCACGATGCAGCCTCAGCGGGGAGGCTGGGAACCCAGGAGGCTGCAGAGGGTCAGGGCCAGCCCGAGGCTGGCGTGGGTGTGGCTGTGTGCTCAGTACAGCACATGGGAAGTGACATAATTACAACAGCATCTTGTATTTGTTCAGTGCTGGATGGTTTACAAAAGTGCTTTCATGTCCCATTTTCTCACTCGATCTGCCTGTAGCCTGACAGGCTGGCAGAGCTGAAGCCGTGATTCCCATTTTATGGAGGAGAAAACCCGAGATGGAGTGAGGTGATTGGGCGTGTGCCCAAGTTCACACAGCAGGCCAAAGCTAGGACAGGATGAGTGAATTGGGAACCATCTTGGCCTCGTAGGCCCAAATCAGACACCCCATCGCTTCTCGTGTGGTTTTCAAACCTGCCTGCCCGGTGGCCTCGCCCAGGCCCGGCCTGGGAATCTGCGTTTAAGGTGCCACGCAGCACTTCACGCCGCCTCATTCTGCAGAGTGTGTGCTCCGGGTTCTGAAGCATCTGCCAAGTAGACTCGTCACCCTGATCTTGAGCAGACAGAACTAACCTCCCCAAGTTGGGAGCTAATTAGGGGAAGCGTGGAGGTACGTGGTACCCCACCAGGGCCTGGAGGCTGCAGTCAGCTGCAGATGGCTGTACGACCCCTGCGAGAAGAAGGACCCTCTTCATCCGTCATCACCTGCAGCCATCCCCCTCCCTTCTGCTTGGGACACTGGTTCCGGACAAAGCTTATTCCTCCGGTGTCACCATGTCAGCGAGCTGGTCCCCAGCTTCCCATCCTACAGACGTTGAACCCTCTGAACTCCCTGTGGTTTGGGCTGTGTTAAAGGGGGAGAGATAACAGGGCGCGGCTGGGGGGACCTAGGCTGCAGCCGCTGGGAGGAGAAAAGCCCCGTCCCAAGCCCGGCGCCGCTGAAGTGGTCTTATGGAGGTGGCACCATGAGCTGGTGTCCCTCCCGTGTTGGCCCATCAGAGCTGTATCAACGTTCATTGGCCTAAAGCCCCTTGGAGAGTAGCAATTTTCAGAGTGATGTGAAATTTATTACTTTCCATTGCTCGGCAGTCTTTCCCCAACAATTTTCTCTCCAAAAATTGTTCCTGCCTAGTCTTGCTGTTTATTTAAATGGTTATTTATTTATTTTTCCTGCGGCTCATCTGAATACTTTATTAAAAATTTTAATGTAATGTAATTTAATTTATTTATTTTACTTTTGGCTGCGTTGGGTCTTTGTTGCTGCGTGCGGGCTTTCTCTAGTTGCGGCGAGCGGCGGCTACTCTTCATTGCGGTGCGCGAGCTTCTCATTGCGGTGGCTTCTCTTGCTGCAGAGCGCGGGCTCTAGGCGCACGGGCTTCAGTAGTTGTGGCACGCGGGCTCAGTAGTTGTGGCTTGCGGGCTTTAGAGCGCAGGCTCAGTAGCTGTGGCGCACGTGCTTAGGTGCTCCGCGGCATGTGGGATCTTCCCGGACCAGGGCTCGGACCCGTGTCCCCTGCATTGACAGGTGGATTCTTAACCACTGTGCCACCAGGGAAGTCCCTCTGAGTATTTCTTGATAACTTCACCAGATCTGCTTAAGAACACTCTTAAGGAGAGCCCCACCCACCTCTAGACACACACACACATGCACACACATACACACATGACCTGGGCCCCAGACCCCACTTCCACAGGCCCACTGCGGTTCAGGCCATTACCTAATACATCCCATTATCTGATGTAATTACATTACAGCCTGGTCCCCTTTTCTGTCCCCTCTGGCCAGCCTCATCTCGGCTCTGGAGGTGTCCCTGAATTCAGTTTTGGGCTGCATACAGCCGCCGACAGCTCCCAAGAGCCAGCCGCTTTCTCAGGCTGCTTTGCTGAGAGCATCTCTCGGCTTTGCTGCTTCCAGAGGGTGAGGAAGGGGAGGCTGGCTGTGAGCACAGAAGGTCCTCCTACCTGTCAACGCTGAGACCCCACCTGCGTGCCGCGGGACCTCCCGAACTCAAGGGCTGGGGCTCTAGGAGGTGCCGAGGCCAGGTGGAGCCAGGACGCTGGGGAACGGGAAGGGGACTGAGATGCCTGGGACCTGCCTTCTGTTCAGTGGGCGGGGCCTCCAGGAGCTTGAATGGAACCCGGCAGTAGTGCTGGCAGAAGGGACCGACCCTCAGCCACCCAGGGGCATGGCAGCCACGGGGACACACAGCCACACTTGGCTTCTGTCGTTTCCCACACAGGCCTAGTGCAAGCTGGGCCGCCAACTAGCTTGGAGACCTTGGGCAAATCCTCCCCGATCTGGGCCTCAGTTTACTCACCTGGGAAATGAAGCGGGGGGAACTCCACCCCTGCTCCCACCTCCCAGGGGTTCCAGAGAGCGTGGGTCTTGTTATTACCCTGCAGGTTGAAACTGCTTTCTGTTTAGGATCTATTGGTGCTGCCCTGGAAACTAAGCCAAGGTCACGTTTGAAACTGGAGTCCTGGTGGATAAATCGTCCAGGGCCTCACAGTGTGCTGGTCCCAGGGTCGGCACTGCTTTAAGATGTAGGCTTTCTTATTATTCGAGGATGGAGAGCCCAACAGATTAGGAGTTGACTGCCACCAAAAAGAGAGTTTGTTACTCACAGTTGCCAAGAGGAAGGGGCACTCTGCGCCGCGCAGGGCCGCACGGGGAAGCACCAAGGTTGGTCGGGAGGCAGGGGAATGGAAAAATGTGGGCAGAGCGTGTATCGTGCTTTCCGCGGGAAGCAACAGGTGAGGCCTGGTGAGTAGGCTGAGGACTGGCTACTTATAACTGCAGAGGGCTCTGGGCACAGGTGCTGTCCCGAGGGGTCAGGCACCTGGCCCTGGGGTGATTAGGGCAGGTGATGGTGGCCCTGAGTGTGAGATCCCCATAGAGGAGGGGGATGTCGGCCCTGGGCTGGTTGGTCTGTACGTGAAAGACGGGCTCCCTGGAAATTATCTCCAGGAATTAGCCAGCCCTGGGAGGGGCAGGCCCTCCAGGGTCAGCAAGGCCCTAGATGCCAGAGCATCAAGAAAATAGAGAATAAGAAAATATAGTTAATACAGGAGCATAACAAAACATGTGCTGCATGTAAATTTGTCATTATTATTTAATTAATAAACTTTTTAAAAGAGGAGTTTTAGGTTTACAGAAAAATTGAGCTGCGAGTAAAGAGACCTCTCACGGACCTCCTACTCCCAGCACACAGACAGACAGACAGACACAGTTTCCCTTATTATTGGCATCTTACGTTAGTGCGGTACGCTTGTTATAACTGAACCAATATTGATACATCATTATTAACTAGAGTCCAGTGTTTACATTAAGGTTCACTGGCTGTCGCACATTCTACAGGTTTTGACAAACAGATGGGATTTGTGTGACAAATGTACCCACCCTTACAGTGTCATACAGTATAGTTTCACTGCCCTAAAAATTATGTGTGTTTTTTCTGTTCATCCCTCCCTCCCTGCTAACCCCTGGTGACCCCTGACCTTTTTACTGTCTCCATAGTGTTGCCTTTTCCAGAATATCATATATTTGGAATCAGTCTGTAGCCTTTTCAGACTGGCTTCTTTCACTTAGCAACATGCATTTAAGTTTCTTCCACGTATTTTCATGACTTGATAGGTCATTTCTTTTAATCTCTGAATAATATTCCATTGTCTGGATGGACCACAGATTAAATATGATGTTTATCCATTACTATTGCTTTTTTTTTTTTTGGCTGCATTGCCCGGCATGCGGGATCCTTAGCTCCCTGACCAGGGATCAAACCTGTGCTCCCTGCAGTGGAAGCACAGTCTTAACCACTGGACCGCCAGGGAAGTCTGTTCTATTGCTTTTTTTTTTTTTTTTTTTTTGCGGTGAGCAGGCCTCTCACTGCCATGGCCTCTCCCGTTGCGGAGCACAGGCTCCGGACGCACAGGCCCAGCGGCCATGGCTCACGGGCCCAGCCACTCCGCGGCATGTGGGATCCTCCCGGACCGGGGCACGAACCCGTGTCCCCTGCATCGGCAGGCGGACGCTCAACCACTGCGCCACCAGGAAAGCCCCCTACTGTTGCTTTTTAAAGAAAGACAATGGGCTCCGTTGTAAGGGCTGGGCTCACAGAAGTTCACAGACAGCCTGGGAGTGGGCCCAATGGGCCAATGGTCTCGGTGCTCGGCCCAAGGACAGGTGATGGAGACAGAGTGGACTTGTGGGCTTGCACAATCTGGGCGATTGTTTCCATTCTCCTCGTGCAAACAGCTGGCTGTCCCTGGCTCTTCTCAGAAAGGTCTTTCAGGTGGAGGTGACATCCTCCTCCGTCGAGAGGCCTGCAGGCTGTAAAGTCCAAAGCTGATGGGGCAAGGGGGTCCCCAACTGGGTCAGTTGGCTTCAAGTCTGGACACCATCTCCTTAGCTGATAAACAGGAAACAGCTCTAAGAGGCTAAACATCCCTAAGGAAAGTGCTGTGGGCCGGGAGGGTCCCCCAGGCCTCCCCAGGGCCCTTCCCAGGGACCCAGCCTCCCTGGCATCCGGGGCCCGGCCTGCGGAGCTTCCTGGTCTGTACGGCGGGCTCTGTGGGCTCCTAGCCCTGCGAGTAAAGAGACCTCTCACGGACCTCCTACTCCCAGCACACAGACAGACAGACAGACAGACACAGTTTCCCTTATTATTGGCATCTTACGTTAGTGCGGTACGCTTGTTATAACTGAACCAATATTGATACATCATTATTAACTAGAGTCCAGTGTTTACATTAAGGTTCACTGGCTGTCGCACATTCTACAGGTTTTGACAAACAGATGGGATTTGTGTGACAAATGTACCCACCCTTACAGTGTCATACAGTATAGTTTCACTGCCCTAAAAATTATGTGTGTTTTTTCTGTTCATCCCTCCCTCCCTGCTAACCCCTGGTGACCCCTGACCTTTTTACTGTCTCCATAGTGTTGCCTTTTCCAGAATATCATATATTTGGAATCAGTCTGTAGCCTTTTCAGACTGGCTTCTTTCACTTAGCAACATGCATTTAAGTTTCTTCCACGTATTTTCATGACTTGATAGGTCATTTCTTTTAATCTCTGAATAATATTCCATTGTCTGGATGGACCACAGATTAAATATGATGTTTATCCATTACTATTGCTTTTTTTTTTTTTGGCTGCATTGCCCGGCATGCGGGATCCTTAGCTCCCTGACCAGGGATCAAACCTGTGCTCCCTGCAGTGGAAGCACAGTCTTAACCACTGGACCGCCAGGGAAGTCTGTTCTATTGCTTTTTTTTTTTTTTTTTTTTTGCGGTGAGCAGGCCTCTCACTGCCATGGCCTCTCCCGTTGCGGAGCACAGGCTCCGGACGCACAGGCCCAGCGGCCATGGCTCACGGGCCCAGCCACTCCGCGGCATGTGGGATCCTCCCGGACCGGGGCACGAACCCGTGTCCCCTGCATCGGCAGGCGGACGCTCAACCACTGCGCCACCAGGAAAGCCCCCTACTGTTGCTTTTTAAAGAAAGACAATGGGCTCCGTTGTAAGGGCTGGGCTCACAGAAGTTCACAGACAGCCTGGGAGTGGGCCCAATGGGCCAATGGTCTCGGTGCTCGGCCCAAGGACAGGTGATGGAGACAGAGTGGACTTGTGGGCTTGCACAATCTGGGCGATTGTTTCCATTCTCCTCGTGCAAACAGCTGGCTGTCCCTGGCTCTTCTCAGAAAGGTCTTTCAGGTGGAGGTGACATCCTCCTCCGTCGAGAGGCCTGCAGGCTGTAAAGTCCAAAGCTGATGGGGCAAGGGGGTCCCCAACTGGGTCAGTTGGCTTCAAGTCTGGACACCATCTCCTTAGCTGATAAACAGGAAACAGCTCTAAGAGGCTAAACATCCCTAAGGAAAGTGCTGTGGGCCGGGAGGGTCCCCCAGGCCTCCCCAGGGCCCTTCCCAGGGACCCAGCCTCCCTGGCATCCGGGGCCCGGCCTGCGGAGCTTCCTGGTCTGTACGGCGGGCTCTGTGGGCTCCTAGCCCTGTAGCTGGCCGCCTGCTTCGGCCCTCCTCGGAATCCCCTTTCTTTTCGAGACTTAAATGAGGTCCACCCAGCACCTGGGACTTAGTTTGCTGCTCGTATGGGGACTCCTGGCTGATATGACTCCCAGACATGGTGTCTGCCCTTCCCTTTTTCCTCAGCCAAGGAGGGCCTCCCGCCCAGACTTGTGCGCGTGTGTGCGTGTATGCAGAGGCCAGTGGCGCCTGTGGACAGCTTCTCCTCCCCTGAGCCATGGATCTGGGACCCAGAGATTATTCGGGAATCCATGCTGCCGGCAGAGGCCATAGGGAGGGGGTGCCCAGTCCCGGGAAGGCCCTGGTTTTCTCCCATGCCCAGCTGCTGCGGGCAGGAGGCGGCTCCACCCACCTGCGGCTTCTGATAGGCCCGGCTCCTGGAGTCTCAAAACTGCTCGGGACAACGAGAAGGTCACAATGGAAAAGTGACAATGAGTCAGTGGAAAAGACTGCCGTTTCATCTTCTCACCCATGACACTCAGATACACCCTAGAGTCACCCCAAACACAGGCCCCAGCCCGGTTTGTGTTGGATCCCTCGGAGGTGACAGCAGCTCTTGGAGGACACAGAACGGCATCCGGCAGGAGGCTGCCCTGCCAAGCAAGCGGGCGGGCTGCACTGTGTACACACTCTAATGCCAGGAGTCAGGTTAGTCGTGGAGCCTGTCCTTCCAAACCTGGCTTGCAGTCCTCCTCTTCCAGGAAGGCAGCCCTGATTTCATGCAAACCTGCGCACTCCTTTAACCAACCCCTCAGCTGGTAAGATGGGGCTCCACCTGTTTCTCTAATGTTCTTTATAAGTGCTTCCATCACCCCTGCCCAGGTGCTCAGTGGCTGACCTTGTCCTGGAGGAAGGACCGTGAGGAGAGAATCGATGCTGCTGGCACCTGCCTCAGCCCCTGGTGTGCGCAGGACAGGGTGCCAGGGCAGCACCCGCGCCATCGCTTCACTTGACAGGCAGGATGGGCACATCCGCCCTGGCCTCCCCCAAGGGGCTGTTGCAGGGCTCAAATAAGAGTACAACCCTGAAACAGCTTCTGGCTAACGAGCCTTCTGTTTTCTCACTGGTCCAAGGAAGAGAAGTGAGGGAGTTGGTGCCCTAGGTGCTTCTGACCTGCCTATCTCCCCAACTCAGGGCTGCGGCCATGCATCCTGAGCTTCCCCTGCAGGGCTTGGAACCACAGAAGGTCCAGGGATGTGGAGAGGGGGAGGGATCCACGCAGTTATTTTTATCTGCTGACGGTTGTCTGAGGCTGTGCAGGCTCCCAGACTGCCGAGAGGCTGCCTGCTGAGCAGAGAGGAGCTTGCTCCCCGGGATGCCCAAGGCCTCTGGGGAGTGAAGGCAACGCCAGAGCTCCCTGGGGCCCTGCTCAGGCCGGGAGAAGCAGGCCTGCCCAACACCCTAGGTGATTGGCCCAGGACCCCAGGCTCCAGGCTGAGGGCGGAGGTGGCTGGTGGCTTTCGGGGCTACTCAGCGAGGTTGTCAGCTCTCCCAGCGCCCTGTCCCCCCGTGCCCTCCCCCGTCCCCGGCTCCGTTTAATGTCTTCTCCAGCAGAGCAGCTTCTCTTCCTGCAGGTGGAGAAGAGAGATGAGCTTTTGACCACAGAATGAAGACAGCAGGAAATGTGTGAGCAGCTCTCCGGAGGCCTCAGGAGGGAGGAAGGGGCCCTTACTATTTTCTGAGGGCTCATTTTACCCTCCGTGTCCCCAGGACATGAAGCAGTTCTGTTATAAACTAGTCTGGTGGAGAAGATCAAAGGCTGGAACTCAGAACCCTGAGAATCTTCTGCCACTGCTTTGCTGTATGTCTCGGGGCAAGTGGCTTACTCTCTCTGGGCTCAATACTAAACGGAGAAAGATGGACTAGAGGTCTGGCAAGCGTTTCCTTTCCTCTTCCCAGGGAGGGGCAGCCCATTCCAGGGGGATGGGGGCAGCCCCAGAAAGACTTACCTCTTTAGCTTCAGTGCATGCCCTGAGGAAGGCATGTCTGAATCTAGGAAACTGCAGGTGGAGGCCGTGCAGGGAACACCCAGCCCAGCGTGGATGTGCAACAGTGACTGAGGATTTGGAGGAAGAAGATGAGGGGTGGGCCAGGCCAGGGCGGAGGCCCTGAGTCCCCTTAGCCCTACTTCAAGGCAGGCTGAGTGCTGCTTCCTGGACAGGGCTGGAAGCTGGCATTGGGCCCAGGTCATCTAGTAGGTGCAGTTTGCTGTAAATAGAATGATATTGTTCACTAAATAGTAAGCTGTAAATAAAAATGGCAATAATACCTTCATCATTGATGACTTATCTGTGTTGGGCAGCGTGCTGGTTGCTTTACATGTCCTCCCGTCCTGTCCACCCAGGGAGGTGATATTGACATTATCATCATTCCATAGACCGAAGACAATGGGGCACAGAGAGGTTAAGTAACTTGCCCCAAGTCACACAGCTAATAAGTGTCAGAGCAGAATTTGAACCCAGCCCTATCAGAGTCAAAGTTCTGGCTCTTAACCTCTAGAACCCACTGTCATTTAACAATAAGGGAAAAAGACCTGGCGGGACGTGCACTGGACAGCTCTCCTTCAGGACCCTTTTGTGGAGGTTGAGCTGCTAGATCTACCTGGTTGCAGCTGGCTGGTCCCCAAAGAGGCCTCTTTGAGTGTCACAGCCAGAAAAAGGAGAAATCCGCCCTCATAGCACTGGTCGTTCCGTGTGCAGGGTCCGGCCTGGGCCTGGCTGTCAGGCTGGCAGAGCTCTCCACCAAGGGAGTTGGGAGGGGACCCTGGGAGACTTGGGTGGGTGGTAGGTGGGGAGTGGTGGCTCTCTGGGCATTTCATTGTTTTAGTGGGAGATCTGGCCAGAGGGAGCCAAGCTTGGGTGACTGTTTATCTTGGTATTTTTCTTCTCTGCAGAGAAAGAAACGATCCAAAGCACGTAGGTCACACACACGCATGTGCACACGGAATTATGGGTCTCAGTAAGAGGACCTAAGGAAAAACAAGCCTGCTTATTGTATAAATGCCTTAAATACCACCCCCAACTCTGCCACCGCCCACCCTAATCCTTCCCTGACCGTCCAGAACAAACTGCCCGTTCCACCTCCCCGCCTAGGACGCCTCTACCAGGGTCTTTGAGCCTCAGTGGCTCACTGGCCATATTTGAACACCTTCCCACCCTGGCATGTCCCCTACCTGGACAGCCACTACAGGGGTCCCTGGGTCAGCCACCCGCACCTGTGGATGTGGCTGTGTTTTGTCTATCCACAGACGGGACGATTTGAGGGTCTTCATGACCTGGGAGGGCCTCAGGGGCAGTCGGCTGTCTCCTCGGGGCCCAGAGCAGTGGAGGAGCCGGATGTTACCTTCACCGACCTGCTCCAAGGAATTCTCAGGGGACAGCCTGGCCTCCATGCGTCCTGCAGCTCAGACCCTCAAGACCATCCACCATGATCTTGAGACCCCCATACCGGCCCGGCCAGCGGAACTCATGGGGACCTGCCAGCGTGGACCCCACCGGCACCCAGCTAGGTGAGGAGTGGGGTGACAGGTGTCCACTTCCCGGCTGGCCTTAGGATTTGGTGGCTTTCCCCTCTGGTACCCAGGAGTCCTGCTTATCTTTGTGACGTTCTTTAAGCTTCCCCTACCTGCCAGGAACTTCGAAGCCCTTCTCCAGGGTGGGCTGGGAGGCAGCTGTGGCTGAGAGTCTCAGGGGGCTGGAGGCGGGCCCGGAGAAGGCAGGTGGTCTCTGGAGGGGAGGCCGAGCGGACGGCGGTGGGCGGCTCCAGGCCCCCCAGGTACTGCTGCTAAGACAGCCCGCTGCTCCCCCTTCTGGCACAGAAGGCGACTGAGGGGACCCAGCATTCGTCACCCTGAGGTTCAGAAGGCCTTGGAGCTACCCTCGTCCAACCTTCTCCCATTCCTTTACAGATGCAGAAACCAAGGCACAGTGACTGTCACATGCTGTATAAGTCACCAGCGGTCAGTGGCGGGGGAGGCAACCTGGGTCTGCTCACCCCTGCCCAGCGCTTTCACCATGGCCCCTACTTCACGCGGACATTTTAGGTTCAACCTCAGCTTCTCACCTGGTGAGGTTTTCCGCACAGCCCTCCTGGTCCAGTGCTAACCAAGGACATCCATGCCATTTCTAGAACAACTGCATCTTTTAATTTTGCCAGCAGCCGGACCTGGTCTGAGTCTGCCTGGTGGAGGCAAGAGGGGCTCTCAAGGTGCCCACTTCAAGTAGTACTCACCCCGATGTGGGGTCCCCCGGGGAGCCAGAGGGGCCCGCCTCTCCCCAACACCCCTCCTGACGGTGGCAGGGTCCCTTCTTTGCCCTTCCTTCCACAAAGGAGCGACAGCCCCAGGTGTGTGGGGACCAGGTCTTGCCCAGGCATCGCTAAAGGGTGGAGAGCCCGCGCTGGGTCAGGCAAACCCGCCCGTGACCCGCTCTGAGCGGACCAGGGGAGAGATGGGGCGCTGGCTCCCAGGTGCCCCAGTGAGCCCGGATATGAACCCGTAAAACTGACCCCTTTGGGCTGGCAGGAAAAACTCGAGGCCCCAAACCCATTCGCTTGCAAAATGGACTGTTTCTAAGAGGTGACGATGAAACTCTGTGTTCCCCCCACGGGTTCTCAGCGGATTATGGGCAGCCAGGCCTTTGCTTACAAAAAGAATTTCTAACTTTACTCCAAGACCTGCTACAGGGTTTCCTCTGAAGAAGGACCTGAAACTTCAGTCCTTAAACGCATTTGATTTTCAAAATCAGACGCCAGTGTGGACATTTCTGAGACAAATTTTTGTGTAAAACAAGGTTTGCATTGGTCAGCGGAGGTGAATGAGGGGCTAGGGCTCGGAGTGATGGGGTGGGCTCCAGGGGGAGGGAGAGAGGGCGGGGAGGGAGAGAAGGCAGGGAGGGGAGGACCCAGACCCGAGAGTGGTCACCTTGTGGGTATGCACACGTGAGTGTGTGGGTGGCTTTCTCTTGTCACACCAAGGTGCGGGTCCCAGGTGGAGGCTGTGTCCAAGGCCACGCAGCTGTGTTCCTTCCAGCAGAACAAAGCACACAGGATCTTGGGATGCAGGAGCCAGAAAACAAATAAATAAAACAAGCAGCCAAGGTTATAAATAGATGAAAGCAAGTTGAGCTTACAGGCAGACGCCCACTCCCTTGCCACGTGGGAGCAGCAGCCATGGGGCCAGTTCCACAGCCCCAGACGTTTGCCCTTGGCCTTGGGCTGGGGATGGGAGAGGCCGACCCTCGACCTTCCACCCTCATCCAGGGCCAGAGCCTGGAGCTCCTCTTCAGAGAAAACCCCTTCTTCCAACTGCTGTATTGTTTCAGCCACAATTCAAGTCCCTCCTTCCTTCCCTGGTCAAGCAGGCCTGGCCTTCCCTGCACGTGCCTTCCACCTCTCAGCGCAGAAGGTGATTCGCTCCTGGGACCGCGATGAGGTCCCGTGGGTTCTTTCTGTTTCCCGCCTGGCCCCCAATCCTTATCTTCAAGGCAGTGCTGACCTGTGAGGGTGGACACAGATGCTGGAATTCTGGACAGCTGTTCATGGTGTTCCATTTCTCTGGAAATGTCATCTGGAGTCTACCTGAATATTGTGCCTGGCTTCTTCACCCTCTTGCTTAACCCTTTTCTCTCTTCAGTTCCAGGAAGTATCTTGAGAAAATGGTCCATCCATCTATCTATCCACCCGTCCACCTACCCACCCATCCACATCCATCTATCCATCCGTCATCTAGCATCCTTCCATCCACTGACCTACCCATCCACCCATCCATCTTTCTACCATCTATCCGTCGACCTATTGATTGATTACTCTGGTAAGCACTAGTGGTAACCAGTGAACTCTTCACCTGGTTCTCAATCCCACTTTGCTTTCTCTTTGATGTGGGACACAGGCTTGTACCCAGGTGAAGGCAATTCAGAAAGAGCGGAGCCGTGGTAGGAAAAGTACTGGTTGCTATGGAGCTCACAGCCAGGGCTCTGTGCTGAGAGATGTTTATTTCTCAGCTCCCACATGCAGGTAGGGATGGGTAGCATTAAAGGGGACCGTACTACCTGACCACATTGCACCCAACTCCGATGTGTGTGTGTGGCCAGTGATTCACAGGGTGAGTGTGGCTTAGAAGCAGGTGGAATTATGGCCTGCACAAATCTGCAGGCCATAATAACAAGAGTGATAGTAATAATGGTAATAATCTTCATCACTCATCGAGTGCCTACTATGTGCTGGACACCGTGTCAACCCCTGTGCCCGGATCCTTCCATTGAATCCTTGCAACAATCCCATTTTACAGAAGAAGAATGGAGATTCAGGGATTAAAATTAAAATTTTAAATTTTAATTTAAAATTTTAATTTAATTAATTTAAATTAAAATTCCCTGGTCTGAGTTCAGAACCTGGGTTGGTCCAGGCACCATCATCCTCATACGCCGTGTGACCCTGGCGAGGGTTCTTAACCTCCCTGAACTGCATTTTCTTCAGCATAAAGTAAGGATCTGCCATGGAGTAGAGGTGCCCCATCTTTTCGAGTCTGTGAGCTGCAGTTTAATGTCAAACTCTCTGAGGATCTTCACATGCTGGTGCTTTTATTTTTAGGATTCATTGGTTGAGAAAACTCACAATGACAAAAAGCTGCTTTGAATTCAGTAGTGGTTTAAAATCAATTTGTATTTGATTATTCGTAACCACATGTATATGCATCTGAAAAATAACCCTGAGATGGGTGTTATTTATTCCGTCTACCCGTACACGTTACGTGTGTGGATCTTGGTCTCTGCATTAAGACCGCAGCCCCCGGGGATCAGGCCACACACTGGCCCTTGTGAATCTACGTTCCATACTCAACAAAGCCAACAACTCCTGCTTCCCCATCCCTCTTGGATAGCAGTGAGATAAGACAGAAGCAGACGGGACAGCAAGCAGAGAGACCCGATGGAAATTGTTGGCAAGACAGAAACGGGAGGGGTGAAAGTGTCCGCAATGACGCCCCAGGATGGGCTCCTTGGCCTGGCCAGTGCCTGACCTGCCACGGCTCCCGCGCTCACGGGAGCAGAAGGTCGGCTCAGCAGAGCACTCAGCAGGGGCCGGACGCCTGGGGCTCGGATGGGGGTCCCCGCCATGAGTGCCTTCTGCTAACCAAGGATCATAATTGGTCCAGTTAGACCTGGAGGGGCCCATGCGGAGGTGGGACGGGGAGACAGCTGGGAGGAGCCCACCACTTCTTTTGAGGCGAGAAGGGGCAGAGGACAGAGCCAAGGAGGGACCCAGGGAGACTGGCCGATTCTGCCCGGGCCTGGCTGGCTTTGGGGGCCTCCCTGGGGTGGGCGCTTCTTCCTGGAGTCCAGCCAGGATCTCAGAGCGGGAGTTGTGTCGGTGCAGGGCCTCTACCGGGGGACCACTCCTCAAATGTCCGGATTCCTCGCGGATCTCAAAGCAGAAAATGCAAAAGCCTGGGAGTTGGGTCAGCCTTTGTTTTTTTCACTGTTCCTTTCTGAGATTAGATTGGGGTTGACTGCATACGTCAGCATCCCGGCCTCCCCGGGGAATGAGAAGCAGAGCTAGCTCTACCCCCGCACGCCCCCGCGGCCTCCCCGACTCCCTCCTTCCCTCCGTGGCCTCCTCCTCCTCCGTCTCCCCTCCCTGCTGGCACCCAGGGCTCAGTCATGATGCAACCGCAGGCAAAGGAGGCTCGGCGGGGCCTCAGCTGTTACTCCCTTCTCTGGCCAGCAATGTGGCCACCTACCCGGGGAGGTAGGCTGGGTGGACCGGGGGACTCAGTCTTCTGAAAGCTGCTCAGGAGCTAGAGTCGGACTTTGCATCTTGCTGTCCTTTTATTAAATGATTTCAGGATAGTGTAACATGTTGATAAAGGAGGACTGAAAATACAATTTTGATTTTCCTGGATGCCGTGTTAGCACCCCGCGCTCTGAGGGAGCTGGCCACCCTCCCACGCTGTCTAGACTATCCCACCTCCCAGCCCTGCAGTGTTTCTCTCACAGCTGCTGGTTCCTTTCCTTCATCTCGGTTTGCAAATCGCCCTGAGAGAGTTCGGTGTGGTAAGGAGAGGGCGGTCTCTGACCCTAACAGTGAGGTTCCCCGGCAGAGGTGATGCTTACCGTGAAAAATGAAGGGTGGGTAGGAGCAAGGCGGAGGGACCAGCAGGTGCCCAGCCCTGGAAGGGAGAGAATTTGGCCCTGAGGGATGCTGAGGGCCTGGAGGGAGGGTGCGGGAGGGATGCACAGGAGCCTGGTCACGCGGGGTTGCCAGGCAGCGGCCCGAAGGGGCTGTGATGGTTGACTGTATGTGTCAACTGGACTCGGTCATGGGGCACCCAGAGAGCTGGTGAAAAGTTGTTTCTGGGGGTTTCTGTGAGGGTGTTTCTAGAAGAGATTAGCATGTGAACTGGTGGGCTGGGTAAAGAGAACTGCCTTCCCCAGCTTGGCTGGGCTTCATCCAATCCGTCGAGGGCTTGCATAGAGCAGAAAGGTGGAGGAAGGGAGAGTTCTCTCTGCTTGACTGTTGAGCTGGGATACACGTCTCCTCCTGCCCTCGGGTTGGAACTTACACCACTGGCTTTTCTAGGGCTCTGGTTTGCAAATGGCAGATGGTGGGACTTCCCGGTGCCCATAACTGTGGGAGCCAATTCCTTATAATCAATCAATCTCTCTCTCATCTCTGTCTCTATCTCTCTCTCCTGTAGGTTCTGTTTCTCTGGAGACCCCTGACCAATACAGAGGCCACGTGGGACCCTGCTGTCCAGCGTTCCTGGCAGGTGGGCGTGAGTCCACCCGAACGTTTGCTGTGGTGCAGGACCCAGCCTCGCCGAGGCAGCCCTTCCACGCGAGTCGGCTCAGCTCACCTGGTCACTAGAAGCCTCCCGTCATCAAGCTAAAGCCTGTTTCCCCAGTGCCACCTTCCCTCCCTTCCCTGCCCTCCCAGGGTCCCGGGGCCACAGAACTCATCTCATCTTCCCCCGGCCGCCCCTTATTTTCCCCCGAAGGCCCCCCACTGCCTCCGGTAAGACTTCCCTCTGCCTCATGGACCACCCTCCTCCTTCCACGTCTCGTAGGATGTGACACGTAGCAGACACCTTTGAGGATAACAGCCCAGGCCATAATGCCGGGGGCCCACCCTTTAACGGCTTACCCCACATGGATTCTGTGGGACTCCCCCTGGCCACAGGCGCCTGGAAGAGGGATGAACTGGACCCAGGTTGCGCCCATCAGCTTTCTCTCTTGGGCACTTGGGACGGATGTCCCTGGGCCGGGCTCTAGGGCAGAGCTGCTGAGGGCAGCCCCCTCCTGCTGGGCCGGCCAGGTAGCAGGAAGCAGGAGCAGTGACCGGGCAGGAGGAGGAGGAGGAGAGACCACACCACCTGCTGTCCGACACTAGCCAGCCCTGCTCTCACCCTCCCTGAGGGCCGGCGCAGCTCTGCCCGCGGGGTCTGCGAGGCACTGGCAAACCAGCCCACTCCCTGCGTAAGCGAAGGCTCCCCTCCAGCAGCCGGACTTTGTCAGCAGCACAGTTTCTCTGACCTCCCTTCTCTCCCTCCCCATCCTTACCTGCCTCCTTCTCTCCGCCACCAATGGGCAAACTGTAGTTTGTTAGAATCTCTTTTGCAAACAGGCGTCCAGGGCAGAAGCCAGCAGGAGGTGTGCTCCCGGGGATGCAGCGGAATGGCCGATCTTGGGGGTTCCATGGCACATGGGGCTTCTAGTAATAAGATCAAGGCCCAGCACAGGTCCCTGGCTCCTGAGCCCAGACAGGAAGTCCTCCTGTTCACTGGTGCCGTCACTAGGGCCTCCCGGCCCAGGTGTCAACCCGTGGCCACCGCTTACAGCCCAGGTCCTCCCCGGTCACTTCCCCAGCGGTCTGGAGCCTGGGGCACGCCTCTCGTTTCTAAGAATATCCTCTCCTCAGTGTTAATGCTTCCCTTAACGCAGCCACGTTCCCACTCAGCCAGGCTCAGGGATGATTACTATTATTCTCGTTATTGCAATTAACAATAATGATGAGACAACTTCTGCCGAGAGCCCACAAAGCCCCTAGCTCGGGGGAAGCCCACGGAGACCCTTCTCCAGGGACGCAGGGCAGAGTCGCACCACCCCCTGTGGCCCCGGGGGGCCCTGGTGCCGCGTGCCTGCTCCGCTGATCCCAGATCCCACGGAGCTGTGGGCTATCGGGGTGGGAAGGAATGGCTCATGTCACTTGGGGCGACCGTGTCCCTTCACAGAAGGGGTCTACGGGGTGAAGGGATGTGCTCAGGAGCGCCACACAAATTAGCCGTAGCACCTGAGTCAGACCTTGGTGGCTCGGGCCTCGGGCTCCCTCCCCCTGCTTCCCTGCTCAGGGCCAGCCTCTCAGACCAGCCACACAGGCCAGCGAAAGGGGAGGGTAGGCCCTCACCCGGCAAGCGCCAGAGCACTCGTCCTCACCAGCCTCTGCCTGGGGTCTTGCTGAGGGTGGGGGGTGGCCGCCGCGGGATGAGGAAGCCAGGAGACGGGGAGGGCCATTCTGCGGCACCGTTATTTGTCATCACGGCCCCCTGAATCCGGCATGGAAGGTTCTGGAACGCATGTCCTTTTCTAGGTTCCCTATTCCTGGAGCAGCCCCCACCCACTCACTTTGTCTCTCCACCTTCAGCGCATCCTTGAGAGAGCCGCGTTTTCACAGACACACGCAGGTGTTTGGGTGACGGCCCACGCTGTCTCGCTAAACCTTTAAGTGGCATTTAGGGGGCAACCCCCTCAAAAGGCAGAGGCTGCCCAGGCACTGCCTGCAAGACAGCCGTCGACATCTTGCCGAGGCCATTCAAGACATAGATCTCGTGTCTGCGCGGATGGAACACCAGCGCCCCTCCCCCCTCCCTTGGCAGCAATGTGCTGACTTTGGGGGCACCGCGGTGAGGCACCCTCCTCTGTGGCCAGCGCTGGTGCCAGGCTGCCCTTCCCAGCTCCCCGCCCATGGCCAGGGCTCGCCCTCCCTGCCTGCCCGCCCCCCTCCCCCCCGGCTCAGAGCCCAGCGCCAGCCTTTACACACACACACACACACACACACACACACACACACACACAGACAGTGTTGAGGAGAGGTCTATGGGTGGTCCTGGAGGGGGGGGAGAGAGAGAGAGAGACAGGAGAGCTGGGAGCAGAAAGGGAAGGAAGGATCAGGAAGCCGGCAGAGCAGAGCCTCCAGGGGGACCCTGGGTGCAGCCCGACTTCCTGTTCATTTCGGGGATGTTTGTCCTGTGAGGCCCTCAGTCCCCCTCCCCCATACTCAGAAGACTGATGAAGCCACGGCCTCAGGATCGCCAGACACAGTCCCCAGGCCTGGAGACATGAGCTGTGTGGCCCTTTCCCCGAATCAACAACTAATGTGCCCATCGAACCAATCTTCCACTAACTCGCAGGACACAGGGAGAGGAGGGGCCGACCGACTCACTGTATGAGTCTAACCCCGATGCCCTAAACTTACAGGGTCGTGTCCAGAAGAGAAAATTACAGGCTGACATCGCTCATGAATGTGAGTACAACCGTCCTGAACCAAACATCGGCAGATCAGACCCAATGCTGTGTGAAAGGAAGGATGCATCATGACCGAGCTGGGTTTACAGCATTGCAGGAATGGAGAGTTGTTTTACCGGTGGAAGTTCTAGCAGAATAACTCATTGCATTAATGGAATAAAGGAGAAAGATCACCGTGATAGAGTTTGAGAGGGCATTTTGTAGTTTGTGATCATCTCTATCTCTATCATTTATAGCCACACCCATATCTACGTTTAGTGCGCAGAACACATAAAGAACTTCTACAAATCAATACGAAAGAGGCAAAAACCAAGTGTATAAAAGGGTGCTCAACTTCATAATCATCATGGAAATACACATTAAAATCACAGCGAGATACAGTTATACCCTAAACACGCTAAAATGAAAAAGATTGACCTTCAAGTGTGGGTGAAGGGGTGGCCAACTGGAACCCCTCACACCGGTGGCGAGAGTGGAGATGGGTACAACCTCTTTTGACAACTGGCAGTGTTGCTAAAGCCAGACGTCCGTCTGCCCTACAACCCAGTAATTCCGTTCCGGGCATTTGCCCTAAAGACATGCGTACAAATGTTCACCGAAAGACTGTTTTCAATAGCACCGTTCACAATAGGCAAACTGGAAAAGCCAGATAGATGCCCAGCAGCGGAGGATGGGTGCGTTGTGGTTTGTTCACAAGATGGACCGTGCTGCGGCCGGTGAGAACCAAGGGACAGCTCCACGCCTTCGGGGGGTGCATCTCACAGCCACCAGCTGGGTGAAAGATGCAGACACGAGAGCATACGTGCAGTGTGATTCCCTTTACGGAAAGTTAAAAGAAGAGGCGAGATCAGTCTCTGGCGTGGGAGTCACGTTGGCCCAGGTGCGGGCGTTCTGTGACGTGAGGAGGCAGGAGGGGACCTGGGGGGTTGGCGATGTTCCCCTCTTGACCTGGCGTTGCTCACATGGGTGTGCTACTTTGTGAAAATTCATGGAGTGGGATGTGTAGTTTTACAGTTTTCTTTATGTGTATTATACTTTGATAAAATGTTTTCTAAAAAAAGCTGACGTGCCCAATGAGCCTCCACAAGAACCTTCGAGAACAGGGTCTGGGGCCCAGCTGAGGATGCCCGCTCTGGCTTTGACCCACAGAGATGCGAGATATAAGTGACTCTCGTTTTAAGCGGTTAAGTCGTGGTGTCGTCGTGAAGCAGCAACAGGTCACAAAGACAGGATGCTGTAGAGGAGACGGGGCATCAGCCAGAAGGCCGGACTGGCTCCCCTGCGGGTCTGTTTTCACCCTGGAGACGCTATAGCAGGGGTCCCCAATCCCTGAGCCGCGGGCCAGTAGCGGTCCGCGGCCCGCTAGGAACCGGGCCGCACAGCAGGAGGTGAGCGGCGGGCGGGCGAGCGAAGCTTCACCTGCGTTCCCCATGGCTCGCATCACCACCTGAGCCACCCTCCCCTGCCCGCCCCGTCCGTGGAAAATTGTCTTCCACGAAACCAGCCCCTGGTGCCAAATAGTTGGGGACTGCTGCTCTACAGCCATGTCTTACTCATCTCCTCCTTGATGCTTATAGGAACTTGAGGCATATTTGTTAAGTGATAGGTTGCCTTGGCACTGGTTTATGCATCAGAGAAGCAGGAGGCCTGGCCCATGAGGAGGAAGCGTCTGAGCTGCCCTGGGATGGGAGCCAGAAGCCGGGATTGTCCGGCTTGGCTTGGGTGTCGGGCAAGGCTGAGTGTGCTCTGTGCACCTTATTGATAAAATATCGGACCCACCCACTCACAGGTTTGTGTTGATCGAGTGAGCGAATGGGACAGCCTATTAAGAGGCCCACGGAGGTAAGGAATTGTTATTATTTGTCATGAAAAGTCACAGGCGTTCCTGCTGGGTGACTCACGGGGCTTGGGGACTTGGAGAGTTTCCCCTTCCAAATAAGGCCCAGATGGAACTTCTTGTTGAGAGCTGCGGGAGCTGGTCTAAAGGCCCTGCTAGTCCTACCTGGCCCTCCTCTTTTGTTAGGAGAGACTGGCCCTGAAGAGATGTGATTCTGGAGCCTTTGTTGAAACTGCTGGATTGTCTCCCCGAGGTGAATGAGGGCTCCCCCCTGCATCGGGCAGATGGCACGGGGTCACGAGCCACCTTCATGAACATGAGGTGACTGGGGGCTGGTTTCTGGGTGAAAAGACAGAGAGGAAGATGGGGAGAACAGTAACGGGAGATAGAAACCAATTTTCTTGCCAGGATTTGGAGGGCAATACCTTCTCACACTTATTCACCACCCTTTGCAGCAAATCATAGTTAATATCAACACTTCAATTTCACATTCAGGGCAGATTTGATTTAAAAGACACCAGCACTCTCTTCTGTTCCTGAGTTGAAGTCCTCATGACTTTTCAGGGGCTTCAGGCAGGGCCAGAAGACCCCAGGGATCAATCAGAACTGTTGCCCGAGTGATCCAGGGTGGGGGTGGGGTGGGGGGACTTCTCTGGTGGGCTTTTCCAGGTGAGCAGGAGAGAGAAGGATCCAAAGACCCATGTGATCCATTGGTGGTGGCTGCCTAGAGGGCTGGGCTGTCATCAAGGAGGGTGTCTGCCTTGAGAGATGGGGCCGGGGGCGTGATGCATGGGTACCACGTGTGCAGATCTATCCCCACCTCCTCATTTCATAGGAAAGGGGTGAGATACTGGTTCCGGAACTGGGTTCGTCTGGCTGTGTTACTTCTAGCCCTGTGATCTTGAGCAAGTTACTTAACCTTTCCTTCACTCTGCTTTCTTATTGCCTTGGCATACAGGCACTATATGGGGGTGTGTGTGTGTGTGTGTGTATACATATATATATATTATACTTATCTATATTTATCTATACGTTAACTAGGATTTTCTGCTGCTCTCATTAAAATGTTAACAGTTTGTGCCTATTTAATTGATCTATTTTTATACCAATACATCAAGGGCTTATTATGTGCCAGGCAGTGTTTTAGGATTTGGAGACACAGCAATGAGCAAAATAGACAGAGTCCTTGTGTCAGTGGCACTGATGCTCTGGGGGTTGGGTGGGGCAGATAACGAAGAAGTGGACAGATGTACATGTCATCATGTGGTAATGAGTCACAGAGGGAGAGACGAGAGAAAGGGGGGTGTTGTTCTTTCAGATCAGCCACGGGCCAAATCTGGCTCACTGTAGCCATGTTTATAAATAAAGTTTTATTGGAACACAGCCACGTTCCTTCCTTTGCACGTTGCCTAAGACTTCTCTTAAGTTGAGTAGTTGCCGCAGAGACTAGGGCCCCTAAAGCGGAAACGATCTACTGTCTGGCCCTTCAGGGAAAAAGTCTGTGGACCCCTCTGTAGAGGATGAGGTCAGGGAAAGCTGCTCAGGGAAAGCAAGGAGTGCGCCCCGCCGATGTCTGTGGGAAGACGGTTCAAGTCCCCAGAGCAGCAGGTGCCACGGCCCTGAGAGCGGATGTTCCAGGTGTGGGGCTGTGCCATCTGTGGTCTAGGGCAGCGAGGAGGCCGGTGGGAGTTAGTGAAGCAGATGCATAGATGGGGTGTGTGTGTGTGTGTGTGTGTGTGTTGGGAGCAGGGGAAGCCGAGAGCATGGGGCCTTGTTGGGAGGCTGCTGCAGTAACCTAGTTGTCTTGGACCACAGTGACAGCTTGGAGAAGATGAGAAGTGGCCGATTCTGGGTAAATTTAGAAGGTGAGAGTGGCCAGGATTGGTGGACGAGATAAGAATCTCAGGGTTTTTTCAAATTGAGGTATAATTGACATATAACATTATATTAGTTTCAGGTGTACAACATCATGATTCAGTATTTGTATATACTGTGAAACGGTCATCACAAGTCTAGTTCACATCCGTCACGGTACATAGTTACAGAATTTTTTTTTCTTGTGATGAGAACTTTAAAGATTTATTTTCTTAGCAACTTTCAGTATTATTAACTATATAGTATTATTAACTATAGTGCCATGCTGTATATTATATCCCCATGACTTATTTATTTCATAAGTAGAAGTTTGTATGTTTTGAGTCCCTTCACCCATTTTACCCCCACCATGGCCTCTGGCGACCGCCAGTCTGTTCTCTGTATCTATGGACTTTTTTCCTTTTTTTTGGTCTTTCTATGTCTGACTTCTTTCACCAAGCATAATGCCCTCAAGGTCCATCTATGTTGTCACAAATTACAAGATTTGATTTTATTTTATGGCTGAATAATGCTCCATTGTGTGTGTGTGCACGTACACGTGTATCTCACAATTTCTTTTTTTTTGTTTTTGTTTTTGGCCACGCTCCACAGCTTGTGGGATCCTAGTTCCCCTACCAGGGATTGAACCCGGGCCCTACGCAGTGGGAGCGTGGCGTCCTAACCATTGGACCGCCAGGGAATTCCCTATCTCACCATTTCTTTATCCTTTCATCTGTTCACGCACACTTAGCTTGTTTCCATATTTTGGCTGTTGTAAATAATGCTGCAATGAACTTGGGGTGCAGATATCTTTTTGAGTTAGTGTTTTTGTTTTCTTTGGATAAATACCCAGGAGTAGAATTGCTGGATCATAGGGTAGTTCTATTTTTAATTTTTTGAGGCGCCGCCATACTGTTTTACATAGTGGCTCTACCAATGTACATTCCCACCAACAGTGCACGAGGGTTCCCTTTTCTCCGCATCTTGGTCAACTCTTGCTATTTCTTGTCTTTTTGATGATAGTCATTCTAACAAGTGTGAGGTGATATCTCATTGTGGTTTTGATTTGTGTTTTTTGTGATCAGTGATGCAGAGCACCTTTCCATGTACCTGTCTGCCATCTGTACGTCTTCTTTGGGAAAAATGCCTGTTCGGGTCCTTTGCCCAGTTTTTAATTGGATTGTTTGTTTTTTTGCTATTGAGTTGTTTGAGTTCTTTATATAGTTTGGATATTAACCCCTTATCAGATAGACGGCTTGCAAATATTTTCTCCCATTCAATAGATTGCCTTTTCTTTCTGTTGATGGTTTCCCTTGCTGTGTAGAAGCTTTTTAGTAGGATATAGTCCCACTTGTTGACTTTTGCTTTTGCTGTCAAGTGAGAATCTCTGTTTTGAACGCCTTAGAGAATTTGTTGAATGAAAGAGTGAACGAAGTGATTTTCTAGGGATACTGAGCTGGTGAGTACCCCGGCACAACATGGAAACCATGGGCTTCCATGACCCGCCCTGCCCCACGGCTATCCTTCTAGAAGCCCCAAGGACAAGAATCCTCCAGGCACCAGGTGAGTGCTGACCTGTGGACACTCCAGGGTTCATAGGTTCCCTGGACACCCAGTGGCCATCACAAACGGGTCTGCCTCTCTCACCTCCCATAGTCCAGGCTGAGATTTCCTCTTGACCAGCCATGGCCGTAGAGTCCACTGGAGGGGACAGAAAGAGCTGCTGTTTCTTACCCACTCCAAACCCGCCAGACTCTCACCTCATTATGCTTCTTCTGGCCCTGAGACCAGACTTGCAGGGAAAAAGTTGGAGCCGAGTCCCAGAGGAGCGCTCAGGGAGGGTTTTCATCACCTTTAATGATCCAATATCAGCAGCAGCCTGCTAATATGTAGTCTCCGCATTCCTGTATTTACACGAATTAGTTAATATCCATGGAGGGCTCTGAAGGTGCCTGAGCCTGAGATGTTTGCCGAGGAGAGTGATTCATAAGAAAAGGAGAGACGGCCAAAATCTTGAGGCCATCTCCCACCTTGTGCACCACACAGGGCATCACGAGGGGGTTGCAGGCTCTAACGAGCAGCCTGACGGGTGAGCCTTCTTTGGAGAGGGAGCAGAGCCCTCCTAGGGCTCGTCCCGGACGCTTGGTTCTGGGGGAGCCCCTGTTCTGCTCTGCATTCAGGCCTTCTCTGTGGAGCCCTTGGGAGGCCGAGGAGAGGAGAGGATGAAAAGTGTCTGCCACCCAGTGTACCCCAGCATCCCAGCTCGTGGTCTGGGGCACAGGCTTTCAGGATTGTGTTGGGTGGTGCTGGCCAGGCTGTGAGCTGCCTGAGGTCGGAGCTGAACCCATCTCGGTGCCCCCGCCTCAGGGTGGGCCTCTGGCAGCTGACTTGCTGTGTGTTGCTTCTCCTTGTACTTTCCATAGAGCTCAGTAAACGTCCACGAGCTTGATGAGCTTTTCTTGTGGACGTTTGGTGACACCTGTCACCTGGCCATGAGCTGTGGCTTCTGGAGATGCTTCAGCCCCATCGAGTTCCCCTGCTCCACTGGGCTGAGGCTCTGTCTGCTAGATTCTAGTGATCACTCCCTGCCTGCCACCTGGTCTGGTCGTTTTGAGGGTGCAGCAGCCAAGAGTCACCTTCTGATTCGGCATCCAGTGAAATAGGGAGGGAGTTAAATTGTGGCCTCCCTTGGAAAGGAGTCTGATCCCCTACTTTGGCAAAGGCTGTGGGGAACCTTCACTATGAAAAAAAATAGCTTTATTGAGATATAATTCACAGACCGTATGTTACGAGCTGAATCGTGTCTCCTCCAAAACACTGGTTAAAGGACTTTGTGTGTGTGTGTGTGTGTGTGTGTGTGTGTGTGTGTGTGTGTTACGCGGGCCTCTCACCATTGTGGCCTCTCCCGTTGCGGAGCACAGGCTCTGGACGTGCAGGCCCAGCGGCCACGGCTCACGGGCCCAGCCGCTCCGCGGCATGTGGGATCTTCCCGGACCGGGGCACGAACCCGTGTCCCCTGCATCGGCAGGCGGACTCTCAACCACTGCGCCACCAGGGAAGCCCTTTTTTTTTTTAAAGGACTTTTTTGATAAAAGATAAGACGGTGACTCTCATACAAATTCAAAAGGAGTACCTGCCGAAGATTTTATTTAACTCATTAATTAATGAAGACACCAGGGCTTCCCTGGTGGTGCAGTGGTTAAGAATCCGCCTGCCAATGCAGGGGACACGGGTTCGAGCCCTGGTCTGGGAAGATCCCACCTGCCGCGGAGCAACTAGGACCGTGCGCCACAACTACTGAGCCTGCGCGTCCGGAGCCTGTGCTCCGCAACAAGAGAGGCCGCGACAGTGAGAGGCCCGCGCACCGCGATGAAGAGTGGCCCCCGCTCGCCGCAACTGGAGAGAGCCCTCGCGCAGCAACGAAGACCCAACACAGCCAAAAATAAAATAAATAAATAAATAAATAAATAAATAAAAATGGTGTAAAATTCAAAAAAAAATAAAAATGAAGACACCAGTATGATGTTACTACTGGTTCTAAGAACCTCACATCTATCTACAGGCAGTCGGGAAGGCCTCGCGCAGCAACGAAGACCCAACACAGCCAAAAATTAAATAAATAAATAAATAAATAAATAAATAAATAAAAATGATGTAAAATTCAAAAAAAAAATAAAAATGAAGACACCAGTATGATGTTACTACTGGTTCTAAGAACCTCACATCTATCTACAGGCAGTCGGGAAGGCTAAAGCGAATTTACAAATATGCAAATCTGGTCTCCATCCACAGGGCAATAGTCAATTGCGTTCCACTGGATATTCAGCTGCAGTTCACTGGACACAATTTTTTGTGTTTCTATGCGCAAGGATCACTGCATTATTATGAGTTTTCTTAGGCAGCCCTATTGCACTGCTGACTCAGAATGCACTGACCCTTGGAAAGTCCCCTTATTTGTGTGACTTGAGTGAATGGGCGCAGGGAAAGGGGCGCTCGTGGCCTTGCCTTTCCCCCCAACTTATTTTGGAACCCTCCAAGGCAGACCCTGAAGCAAGTACTTGAGTCCGGTGGTATATTGGGGGGTCACCCCCGAGAGCATCGGTAGGGAGGTAGGGGGATGAGTGGATCTCTTGGGAGACAGCGTGGAACGGAGGTCATCTCCCGCCAGGGCAAGGGGCCAGAGCTATGTCCCCACCAACTCTTGCTGGGTTTTGACTGCGGCTGCTTTGTTGGCGAGAAGGCGGGGAGGCCCTCGTCTTCCGCTCTGTGCTCTCAGGGCCGAGAAGGAGACGCAGGCGCTGGCGCTGGGGAGTCCGGTCGGTGAGCCCAGAAATGGAAAGGGCTTCGGGGATGCGGGCGGGCCTCCCCATTGCCCTCCTGTAAAGCCGTGCCAGCCTCTGACCCACTCTTCCTTGGAGTTCTCCGGAGGGGGCAGGAGGTGGTGGAGGTCTTCCGTTCTCTCCCCGGGTGTGTGAAGGCAGCATCACTTCATTATCTACTGGCCCAGGTGCCTGCCTGCCCCTTCACCTGGCCTCCCTCAACAGCAACAGATGACAGGGTGCCTGGCTGTGCCGGCCTGGGAGGCCTGGGATGTGGCTTGGGCAGGGATGCAAGCCTAGCTACCCTTGGGACCTCTTCGGGGCTGGGGGGCAGAAGAGGGCCCGCCTCAGAGAGCTGTTCGCCCCACCCCCAACACCGTGTGAGTCAGAGGAAACCGGAAAGGGGATATAAGCCACCCACAGCTCAGCGGGCTTGAAGGTGAGCCTGTGGCGGCTGGGAGCTCGGGACCTGGTGGATTTCGGCAAGAAGCGGGAGGGAGTCCAGACTTCAGGAGAGAGGGCTGTGCTCCGTGATCAGGCCGGCGGGGGCCACAGAAACTCACTGACGGGCTTTCAAAATTGGAATCGTGTGTCCGGGGTGGCAGTGACCTCGCGGGGGTGGCCGGGGTCTGGAGGGGTCCCCTGCCTGTCACTCTCTCTGCAGCCGGTGCTCTTGCCTCTCCCGCCCAAGACCGTCCCGACTGGTCCTGCCTCTGATCCAACAGCGAGGGGGCCTGGGCCTTCCAAGCCGGGGAGGCCTTCCGCAGCCAAGGAGGAGGAAGAACTTGCCAGGCCCGGGGTCGGTGGCCAGCCAGGCCAGACCAGAGGGTTCCATGAAGAGAATAACGATTTCCAGAGGGGTGGTGGTGGTGGGGAAAGGCTGTTCCCATTTTACTTTTTCCTTTTTGGCAGAAACTAACTTTTCTGTAAAAACAATGAAAAATCAGGGTGGAGTTTCCTCCTCTGAGCGCCCTCGGGAGGAGAGCTCTGTGGGCAGGGAGCGGGGAGGGGCCTGGCTGGAGAGAGAGGTGCCCCGCTGGGGCTGGGCAGGCAGGGAGGGCCTCTGAACCAGTCCTTTTGGAGACGGGGTCTGGCCCTGCCTCCTGCTGCATCTTCTGCTGACCTGGGACCTGCCCACCGTGCAACTGGCCACGTGGTGGCCTTGACCATAGTTGTCATTCCGTGAAGGTCACTGTTATCTTCCAGGGACTGGCCATTGTGGCAAAGGTCCTGGTGACCATGGGGAGAGGCAGCCGGGCCCGTGCCGACGAGGCAGGGAGCTGGGGTAGCGGGGACAGCCGCCCCTGGTGTCGGGGAGGAAACGTTTCCCTGAGCGAGGACACCCCAGTGTACTTGCTGTGTTTTGGCACATCTACGGCCCCAGATCTGGGGGTGGGAGATGCATAATGTATGTCCTAGGGTTCTCACCCTGGGACCCGGCTGGGGCTGCCTCTCCCATGGACCGCTGGCCTCACTCTGAGCTCCCTGAGCATTTACTTTATGCCTTTGTACAGTTGCCCTCGGCCTTCGCTCGAAAGACCCATTGAAAGGTCTGGCCTGGGAAGTCCTCAGAGACAGGGACCAGGCTTCCCTGCCTGGGAGCCACCAAGACAGGTCTGCGGGGACACCCCCACGCGCCCCGTACTCCCGTGTTTGCCAGAGGAAGAGACCTGAGCAGGCCAAGTGGCGCCAGGGACAGCTCAGAGGCAGGTCCGTTGAATGGAAGATGGCTCCAAGAATCAGGGCCCGGTGAGCAGCTCAGGGGTTGAGGCGGAAACCCAGGGATCGGGGCCTCGCGGCGAGCAGGGTCAGTGGCATGGGGGCTGTGGTTAGGAATGTGGGAGAGGGGAACTGGGCTTCTGCTGAGTCAGAATCAAGTGGCCAAGCACCTGCAGCTGCCTGGGGGCAGAGGACAGGCTCCTGCCCAGAGCAAGGTGGGCGGGGCCGGAGTCCGAGGACCCGAACTCCTGGCTGCACAGGTCGGGGCCGGGGTGGCCCCTCCGTCTGTTGCCCGCTAACCTTTGCCCCTCTGCTGTTCCTTCGAGTCCTGACATAAACACCCAGAGGGTGGGATGCCGGCAGCCTTGTCTTCCTGTGCCACGTGTCACCCCCTGGGTAATGGTAGTGAATAGGAATAAAAATCCAGAGCTCTTGGACTTTTGTCCTTCTGGAACAGGGGGAATCAATGAATGAAGACAAATAGACATACACAGCCCACCTGCCTGCTCGGCTGGCAGACGGAGGGCAGAAGCCACCGGAGGCTGAGGGTGGGTCCCCAGGGACCCGGAGGCTGCCTGGGCAAAGGGGGTGCTGCCAGCATCCATGGCCTCCCCGGAAGCCAGTTCTCCCAAAGACACTTTTCTTTGTTTTCATTAGGGAAGATCGCAGTTAAACTAATTACAGTTACCAAAAAAAAAAAAAATCACAGAATAAGGGGGAAAAAAAGGGAGATCAGCTAAATGCAAATATATTCAGAATGATGTTATGAACTCGGCTCACCCCTCTAAAATTATCCATTAACCATTACATGCTAATTATCCACCTTTTTATTGTTTTAGAAAGGAAGAGATTCCTTCTTATTGGAAGGGAATAGAAAGCCGGAAAATGTTGCCATATACTTTGCAGCGGACCAAAAGAGCCCACCTTTGTGATAAAATCACAAGGAAGCGGGATGGTTCCACAGAGCTGAGAGCTTTGCCCTAAAAAACACACAAAAATGAGACAGGGTTTTCCTTTGTGAAGATTCCTCCCACCCCTTTTTGGGCAAATAGAGTAATTTGTAACTGAACCCCAGGACCTCTGTGTTAGCCTCTGTCTGGCTCTACCTGGAGGGGCTGGTGAGTGTTTGATGCCCTTATTATTTGCATCATTTTGCTTCTGGGGTGGGGGTGGGACTTGGTTCTCTTCAGGGGCCGCTGAGCCATGAAATCCAGGCTGATGGATGTCGCTGTGTCAAGGGTCAGGTGTCGGGGTCACGGCCCAGGTAACAGGTGAGGCAGGAGGGCTGGCCTCCGGGGTCAGGGTGGCACTGATGCGTGTGTCTGTCCAGAGGAATCAGTCTGAATTCCTGTGTATGTTGAAGCAAGAGCACAGAAATCCTTTGTCAAGCCACGTGGTCCAAATTTTGGTTCAGAAGGCGTGCTTAGTAAACCACAGAGCGGGGTGGGGTGCGAGCGATGGGGCGGGGATAGGGAAGCCCTGTGTCAAGTGCTCCTGGCTTGTCTGCTCCTGGTTTCCCTTCCCTGCGGTGGGTGTGCCGGGGCTTGGGGGGCAGGTGTCATCTCCTCCACTGAACAGACAGGCAATCTCAGCCCTGGGAGTCTGACTTATCCAAGGTCAATTAGCTGTAAGTGGTGGTTTTCAAATACAGTTCTGTAAAGCCCAAAGTTCATGATTTCCTCCCTGCAAGGATATGTCTCAAGAAGGCCACTCCATGGTCTGGGAAATTGGGGTGGGGTGTGTGTGGAGCATGTGAGGCCCTGGAAGTCCCCCAGCTGGAGAACCAGGGGCCATTCCAGCAGATGCCAACAAGGAAAAGCCCCATGAGGCCAGCAGTGAGGTCCTCGTCCTGGGAGGACAGAGATGCAGATAGAGATGGTCCCAGACGGTCTGGGTATTTAGGAATTTCTGGACTGTAGAAGTCAGTCTTTGCTCCCCGGGTGGTCCCAGATGTACTGGGGACGTTGCGGGGTGGCGGGGGGGATAGATCCCCTGGAGCTCCAGTCAAATGCTCTCTAGAGCACTGACCGATCACCCTATGGGAATGACCCTGGGCTGTCTGCCCCAACTGAAGGGTCCTGCTGCTTCAGCCCCTCCTCCACAACTTGGGGTCAAGGTTGTGCTTTAACCTTCATGCCATGGTTCCGCCCAGTCCACGCCCCCCCTCCACCCCCGCTGCCAGCCACCAGCCTTGGTTGAGCCGCCCCTTGGGACGCCTGCTCCCTGGAATCACCCTGCCTGGCCCTGCTCACCTGGTATTCCACCACTTTGCCCTGAAATAACCAGATGGCCCTACCAGGTCTCAGCTGGGGGCCTCCTACTCAGACTCCCACCCGATTCCTTGCAGAAGAACGCTGGCCACTAGGGAGAATTGAGGCCGCCTTAGAGACGGAGATTTATGTTTATTCATTAATGCATCCACTAACGCACATTTACCGAGGGTCTCAGCCGGGCGGGCGCTGTGCTGGGGAAGGAGCCTGAGCGGGGACAGCACCTTTGGAAGGCCCACCGTGCCGGAGTCCCCTGTTATCGCTTTGCTTGGGGGGAGCTAGTGGTGTGTCTGGCTGAGAGGTGCTGGTGGGTGAAGGTAGTCAAGGTAAGTCATTTCCTGGGGCATTCCCAAGACACAGGAAGCAGGTCCAGAGACCTGGCTGCTCCATCCCAAGAGCCAGGAGGTCCTCAGTGGAAGGGGGCCACACACGAACACACGAGGTCTTCCGAGTGGGCCAGCTGGGAGAGAAGCTTCTGTCCCTGAGAAGTCACGCCACCCTAGGCAGGTAGGACACCTAACCCAGGATTAAGGCCCAGTCAATGTGCTCCAAGTGATAAGCTGGGGCCCAAAGGCTGGGAACGCCAGGCCGGTGGGCTTCCTGCAGCGACTGTCCGGCAGGACACAATCCCGGGAGGAGGACCGCTCACCTGTGCAAGGTCTAAGATGGCAGGGGAGCACTGAGCCTCGCGGGGGCCGCGTGCTGCAGCAGCTGCAGGAGGACCCTGACCCGGAACCCTGGGAGCCCTGGGCTCAGAGCCGCTGGCATCCTGGGGTAGTTACCACACACCTTTCGTGCTGACCTCAGTGAATCCTCACGAGGACCCAAGGAAACGGGTGTCATTTTACAAAAGAGGAAACAAGTCTCCTTGAGGGTCAGTGATTTGCCTAAGGCCACAGAGATGGCCGCTAAGCAGCAGTGCTGAGATTTGAACTCAGGCGATTGACACCTCGCTGCCTTCTGCTCAGCGTGACCTCATCTGATATTGTTCCTTCCCCCGGACCCACCCCTCCGCTGTTCCCCAGCTGGTTAAGGCTGTCTCCAAACTGTCTCCCAGAGCTGAGAACTGGGTGGAGTTCTGGTCCTGGGGCTCCGCCCTCATGTCCCCCACCTGCAGATCCTCATTTGTTCCTTTTGTGCTGACACCATTTGGGCCTCCTCTCCTCTCCCCAGATGGTGGTCCCACCTGCTGGCCAGTCTCCCAGGCTCCATCCTTCTCTCTGTCCTGCCTGCCTCTGCCGAATGCCAACCTGACTGAGTTCTTCCAGCTGCACACTGGCTAAAGGCCACCCTCCTTGAAAGGCACATGTGGCTTCCAACCTCTACTCCTGCCTGCCCCATCTCCCTCCCCTCCCCACCGGAGTGCCCCACTGGGGCAGCGTTCAACCACTGGCTCTCAGAATGCACTTTGTTGCTCCAGGACTCCACTCCTTAGCCATGTCTCCTCTGCCCAGAGCACACACCCTCATCCCTTGTCTGTTTGGCAAGCTCCTATTCATACATCAAAACCCAGCCTCCAATTTACCTTCCTCCATCCTCTTGCCTCCTTGGTCTACTTCTGACTACTCTGAACATATTCTATTGTGTCCTGATCACTTATTGCTGTTGATCTGCTCACCAGTCTCCACTCCCCTCTGGACTCTGATTCCCCCCACTGAAGGCATAAACAGGTGTTGGAAGCATCCCTTTCTGCCCAGTGTCTAGTAGAGCCTGGCTCAGAGCCGGTGACCAGAGGGGATCGAAGGCCCCAGTCCTTGCCCACCGGCCATCCCTCAGCCCCTTCAGGAGGCGCCAGCTTGAGCACCAACCTGCAGACATGGGGAGGCTGCCTGTGCTTTACTAAAGGGCCTGCTTCTCTCTGGTACCCTCTGCCTTCTCTGCCCAGAAGACCATCTCTCTTGTGGCCTGAATCCCCTGACCCGCTTCTCCACTTCTTCGCTCAAAGATCTGGTCATGGCAGAGGTAAAAAAACAAGAGGCAGTTTTGTTCTGTAGAAAGGAATATGTTCCAGCCAAGTTGGCTGATGAGTGATTTTCTGCAAGTAGAATAATTGGACATGTGTTCCCATGGCAACAGAGCCTTTCCTGGAAACCGTTCGGAGGGGAAGGCAGGAGGCGAGGGACCAGCTCCGGCTCACTGGCCGCTGCAGAGCCGTACAGTGTCGGGCCGGGCGGAGACTGTGGTGTTGCCTTCACCGTCCACCCATCCTTCATCCGCTGCCCTGGCCCCGGGGCCACGGAAGTCGTTCCCATGCCCTGCTCCGGATGTCCTGAGCTCACACTCACAGTTCCCAGAATCTGTTGTCTTTCCCTCTCCATGAACACAAAATATCTTTTTTAACACACAATATTTTTACAGCGCGTGCATTAATGATTTACAAATGCGCGCACGAGCACGGCCCTGGGATGTTCCGAAAATAACCTTTGAAGGTTTATGACGTTACAATTCCCATTTTACAGATATGGGAACTGAGGCTGGCATGGAATAAGCGACTGGTAGCACAGAGAGGCCAGAGGTGTGGCGAGATGCCAGGCAGGTGTGACCCCAAACTCCCCAAGTGCAGGACACTCTCCTCACCCCACCAAGAAGTGGGGAGTGGGGGTGGGGAGAGAGGTGGCCTTGCCTTAACCTCCCTCCTCCAAGCAGGGAATTCCGGTGACTTGTCCCTGGAAGAGCGGCTCCCAGGAGTGGGATGTTCCCAGCTGCTCCTTCTAATGAGCTTCCCTGCGAGATTTCATCAGTGCCTTCCTCCCTCTTCACCACCTGAAGGATCCTGGGCTCCAATAAAAGTGGTAATTGGATAAAGAAGAGTCAAGCCCATGCTTTTTTTTGCTTGTCCTTTGATCTGGGAAAGCTCCCAGGTCTATGTAGCAAGAGCCACCGTCATGTCTATTTGGAAGAGTGAGTGTGTGCGTGTGCGTGCGCGCGTGCGTGCGTGCGTGTGTGTGAGGGCAGGTGAGCGCAAGTGGAGGCAGGAGGTGAGGACTCTGCAGAGGCTGGAGGGGCTCTGAGGACCTCCAGCTGCGTCCTTATGTGGACATAGGGGCAGGATCGGCACAGGAGGCTCTGGCGAGGTGCTCTGTTTCCCTCCCGACACCTCAGTCCACCCTGCTCTTCCATCTCCATGAACCCTTCCTTCCCTGTCTCCTCCCAACCCTGACTATAACTTAAATGACATTCGGTGAGAACAATCTAAAGGGGTCAATGCCTTAAAATTTCGAAAATCCTTTCCACGTCCGCTTCCAGCGGATGGGGAACCGAGAAGCCCGCACATAAATCACTGGTCAGCTTATAGCAGGTGAGCTGGAAGCCCTGCCGCTGCGCGTGTGCTGGAGATGCCGTACACCCTGATCCTTCCTTCCCTGCAATGCTTCTCCCCATCTCCCGTGAGGTTTCTCTCCCTCTGCGCTGTGCGACATTCTTCTCATCCTACATCTTGATTCCACTATTCCAAATCCCACCAGGCGCTGATGACGCCTGGGGCCCCATAACGCTAGCCTCATCAACATCTCCAGTCCCTCCCCACGTGTCTCCTGCGGTGTGATCCTGCCTCTCTCCATTGAGGACTGAGGTTTCATTCCCTTCCCCTGACTCTGGGCTGGCCTTCGTGACTCCCTTGTCAGGGGTAGACCCTGTGGATCACATGACTCCTGCGACAAGGTCAGAAAAAGCCAGGCAGCCTCTGTCTGGTCCCTTGGAATAGTGACTTTCTGACACGCTCTTGGGACACCTTTCTTGGAACTCGGTCACCATCTGTGGGAGACCGAAGGCCCATGGAGGCCCGAGTGCTAAGTGCTCTCGGATGGACCGGTGCTGCAGAGGCATCCAGCCCAGGTGCCAGGGAGATGCTTCCAGCGCGTTCCAGCCCCAGCCATTCAGGTCACCCCTGTACACTCTTTCCGGCTGAGGTTCCAGACGTTGCAGAACAGACACAAGCCACCCACACCACGCTCCGTCCACATTCCTGTCCCACTGCTGTGTGTAATAAAGGGATTATTCTACACCATGTTTGGGGTGGCCGGTCACACGGCAACGGATAACTGAGACAGTCCCTATATGTATATCTCGAGGCCAAGCTTTCCTTCTGAGCTTCTGATCCATACATCCTACTTCCTGGTGGACATTTCTAAGGTTCCAAAGCACCTGGAATCTTCCATAGGTGGATTAGACTAAAGCGTCCTAGGCTGAAGCATCCACATTTGAAACTCTTGGTGATAACCTGGGCAAAGTTGGACCAAATGAGGCCCCAGACCAACAGACAGGAGAGCGAGCGTGGAGTCCAGTCTCCACCCGCCCGTTTACACGCTCATCCTGATCCTTGTGACCAGCAGGGACACGTGCGGGAGACTGGCCACAGTGAGGCGTTTGGCCATGGAAGAAAGCAGCAGACACGACTGTACTTGGTCCAAGGCATAACCCTGGCCTACGCTTACCGCCCTCCCACCTGCCAGGACAGCGTGGACACGAGTTCAGCTGAGAGGAGGAGGCGTAAAGCAGTCTTTGAAAGTGCGTGGCTGGGGCAGCGAGCACCCTTCAAGACAGGGAGTGCTGGGCTGCGCGTGGGTCCCTGAGCCCTAGAAGGGCTGCTCCCCTCAGCTTCCTGGGTCATCTGCCTCTTTCTGCCCCATGACTTATTCTACCTGTGACCCAGTTCCAGCCGACAAGGTTGAGTGAAGCCTCGGAAGGGAGCTTCCCTGGACCTGGTGGCAGCCGACACCCGGCCAGCAGGCCAGGTAGAGCTCTGCTGATTGCAGTTATAACATTACAGATGTGTGTCTCTCTCTGACTTACACACACACACACACACACACACACACACACACCAGCAAAACAGCCAGCCATCTGGAGGACCCTCTAAGAGGACAGAGATCTGAGTTAGAAGACTGCACCGCACTGTGTCCTGATGTTCCCCGCTGAGTGTGTTAGATTCTTCTCCTTCTGAGCATGTGGCTGCCGCACCTCCCACCCCCTTGAGGTAGGCGAGGCCGAGTGACCCGCTTTGGTGATGAAACGTGAGCAGGGTGATGCCTGCCACATCCTGAAGGAAGCACTGAATTGCCCGTGTGAGACTCACAAGCACTGGGGAGGAGCAAGGCTGAGCCACACCCTGGAAGCCCCCCCGTCCCCCCAGCGTACTCACATGAGCCACAAATAAACCTGTCCTGTTTGCCATCCTTTTACTTTCAACATTCTGTGATATTATAAGAAACAGATAGTTTGATTAAAAAAAAAAAATCAGCGGCTTCCCTGGTGGCGCAGTGCTTAAGAATCCGCCTGCCGATGCAGGGGGACACGGGTTCGAGCCCTGGTCCGGGAAGATCCCATATGCCGCGGAGCAACTAAGCCAGGGAGTCACCACTACTGAGCCTGCGCTCTAGAGCCCGCGAGCCACAGCTACTGAGCCCACGTGCCACAACTACTGAAGCCCGTGTGCCCAGAGCCCGTGCTCCACAAGAGAAGCCACGGCAACGAGAAGCCTGCGCACCGCAACGAAGAGTAG
>NC_041227.1:125463134-125464865 GCF_002837175.3 Physeter macrocephalus
GCATGCAGCAACGAAGACCCAACGCAGCCAAAAATAAATAAATAAATAAATTTATTTTAAAAAAAAATCAAGTCTGACGATCTGTGTCTTTTAATTCATTTACATTTAATCTAATTACTGATGTGTTAGGATTTAAATCTCCCATCGTACTATGGGTTTTTTACTTGTCACACCTATTCTGTGTTCCATTTTATTTCCTTTCTTGCCTTCTTTTAGATGAATCAAGTGAATACTATTATTTCATTTCCTCCACCATTAGCTTGTTAGTTAAACTGTCTTTTACTATTCTTTTAGCGGTTATCCTACTAGAGATTACAACATTCTTCCTTGATTTATTAAAGACTAATATAAAGGAAATATAATATTTTCCCACTTCCCAGGCAATGCCAGCACTTCAGAAAAGTGAACACTTTCACCATCTTACTTGCCTTGATAATAACTCAATAATATGATCTATTTTAATTTATATAATTTAATGCAATTACTAACATATAAATGTATTTAAAAATAGCATCACACTGTACATCTTGTTCCGTAGTGTGCTCTTCATTCAGAAATATAGTGCAGATGTCTTCTATGTTTGAGGTCTCTTCTTTTTTTTTTGAATTTTATTTATTTATTTTTTATACAGCAGGTTCTTATCAGTTATCTATTTTATACATGTTAGTGTATATATGTCAATCTCAATCTCCCAATTAATCCCACCACCACCACCCCTGCCACTTTCCCCCCTTGGTGTCCATACGTTTGTTCTCTACATGTGTGTCTCTATTTCTGCCTTGCAAACTGGTTCATCGGTACCATTTTTCTAGATTCCACATATATGCGTTAATATACAATATTTGTTTTTCTCTTTCTAACTTACTCCACTCTGTATGACAGTCTCTAGGTCCATCCACGTCTCTACAAATGACCCAATTTCATTCCCTTTTATGGCTGAGTAATATTCCATTGTATATACGTCCTACATCTTTATCCATTCATCTGTTGATGGCTATTTAGGTTGCTTCCTTGACCTGGCTATTGTAAATAGTGCTGTAATGAATATTGGAATGCATGTGTCTTTTTGAATTATGGTTTTCTCAGGGAATATGCCCAGTAGTGGGATTGCTGGGTCATATGGTAATTCTATTTTTAGTTTTTTTTTTTTTTGTTTTTTTTTTGCGGTACACGGGCCTCTCACTGTTGTGGCTTCTCCCGTTATTCTAACTGGTGTGAGGTGATACCTCATTGTAGTTTTGATTTGCATTTCTCTAATGATTAGTGATGTTGAGCAACTTTTCATGTGCCTCTTGGCCATATGTATGTCTTCTTTGGAGAGATGTCTATTTAGGTCATCTACCCATCTTTTGATTGGGTTGTTTGTTTTTTAAATATTAAACTGCATGAGCTGTTTATATATTTTGGAGATTAATCCTTTGTCCGTTGATTCATTTGCAAATATTTTCTCCCATTCTGAGAGTTGTCTTTTCATCTTGTTTATAGTTTCCTTTGCTGTGCAAAAGCTTTTAAGTTTCATTAGGTCGCATTTGTTTATTTTTGTTTTTAATCTAGGAGGTGGGTCAAAAAAGATCTTGCTGTGATTTATGTCAAAGGGTGTTCTTCCTATGTTTTCTTCTAAGAGTTTTATAGTGTCCAGTCTTATATTTAGGTCTTTAATCCATTTGGAGTTTATTTTTGTGTATGATGTTAGGAAGTGTTCTAATTTCATTCTTTTATATGTAGCTGTCC
>NC_041227.1:125465834-125466131 GCF_002837175.3 Physeter macrocephalus
TAGGTAGGTTTATTCCTAGGTATTTTATTCTTTTTGTTTCAATGGTGAATGGGAGTGTTTCCTTAATTTCTCTTTCTGATCTTTCTTTATTAGTGTATAGGAATGCAAAAGATTTCTGTGCATTAATTTTGCATCCTGCAAATTTACTGATTAGCTCTAGTAGTTTTCTGGTGGCATCTTCAGGATTCTCTATGTATAGTATCATGTCATCTGCAAACAGTGACAGTTTTACTTCTTCTTTTCCAATTTGTGTTCCTTTTATTTCTTTTTCTTCTCTGATTGCCATGGCTAGGACTT
>NC_041227.1:125466704-125468243 GCF_002837175.3 Physeter macrocephalus
GGCCTTTATTATGTTGAGGAAGGTTCCCTCTATGCCCACTTTCTGGAGAGCTTTTATCATAAATTGGTGTTGAATTTTGTCAAAAGCTTCTTCTGCATCTATTGAGATGGTCATATGGTTTTTATTCTTCAATTTGTTAATATGGTGTATCACGTTGATTGATTTGCGTATATTGAAGAATCCTTGCATCCCTGGGATAAATCCCAGTTGATCATGGTGTATGATCCTTTTAATATGTTGTTGGATTCCATTTTCTAGTATTTTGTTGAGGATTTTTGCATCTATGTTCATCAGTGATATTGGTCTGTAATTTTCTGGTTTTTGTAATATCTTTGTTGGTTTTGGTATCAGGGTGATGATGGCCTCATAGAATGAGTTTGGGAGTGTTCTTTCCTCTGCAATTTTTGGGAAGAGTTTGAGAAGGATGGGTGTTAGCTATTCCCTAACTGTTTGATAGAATTCACCTGTGAAGCCACCTGGTCCTGGACTTTTGTTTGGTGGAAGGTTTTTAATCACAGTTCCAATTTCATTACTTGCGATTGGTCTGTTCATATTTTCTATTTCTTCCTGGTTCAGTCTTGGAAGGTTATACCTTTCTAAGAATTTGTCCATTTCTTCCAGGTTGTCCATTTTATTGGCGTAGAGTTGCTTGTAGTAGTCTCTGGATGCTTTGTATTTCTGTGGTGTCTGTTGCAACTTCTCCTTTCTCATTTCTAATTTTATTGATTTGACTGCTAACTTTGGGTTTTGTTTGTTCTTCTTTCTCTAGTTCCTTTAGGTGTAAGGTTAGATTGTTTATTTGAGGTTTTTCTTGTTTCTTGAGGTAGGCTTGTATAGCTATAAAATTCCCTCTTAGAATAGCTTTTGCTGCATCCCATAGGTTTTGGATCATCGTGTTGTCGTTGTCATTTGTCTCTAGGTATTTTTTTATTTCCTCTTTGATTTCTTCAGTGATCTCTTGGTTATTTATTTATTTTATTTTATTTTATTTTTTTATTTTACTTATTAATTTATTTTTATTTTTGGCTGCATTGGGTCTTCGTTGCTGTGCGCGGGCTTTCTCTAGTTGCAGCAAGAGGGGGCTGCTCTTCATTGCCGTCCTTGGGCTTCTCATTGTGGTGGCTTCTCTTGTTGCAGAGCACAGGCTGTAGGCTCGCAGGCTTCAGTAGTTGTGGCACGTGGGCTCAGTAGTTATGGCTCATGGGCTCTAGAGCACAGGCTCAGTAGTTGTGGCGCACGGGCTTAGTTGCTCCTTGGCATGTGGGATCTTCCCAGACCAGGGCTCGAACCCGTGTCCCCTGCATTGGCAGGCGGATTCTTAACCACTGCACCACCAGGGAAGTTCCTCTTGGTTATTTAGCAATGTATTGTTTAGCCTCCATGCGTTCGTGTTTTTTATGTTTTTTTCCCTGTAATTCATTTCTAATCTCATAGAGTTGTGGTCAGAAAAGATGCTTGATATGATTTCAATTTTCTTAAATTTACTGAGGCTTGATTTGTGACCCAAGATGTGATCTATCCTGGAGAATGTTCCGTGCG
>NC_041227.1:125468367-125469126 GCF_002837175.3 Physeter macrocephalus
TTATGTAGTGTTCTTCTTTGTCTCTTGTAACATTCTTTATTTTAAAGTCTATTTTGTCTGATATGAAAATTGCGATTCCAGCTTTCTTTGGATTTCCATTTGCATGGAATATCTTTTTCCATCCCCTCACTTTCAGTCTGTTTGTGTCCCTAGGTCTGAAGTGGGTCTCTTGTAGACAGCATATATATGTTTTTGTATCCATTCAGTGACCCTGTGTCTTTTGGTTGGAGCATTTAATCCATTCACATTTAAGGTAATTATCAATATGTATGTTCCTATTACAATTTTCTTAATTGTTTTGGGTTTGTTTTTGTATGTCCTTCTCTTCTCTTGTGTTTCCCACTTAGAGAAGTTCCTTTAGCATTTGTTGTAGAGCTGGTTTGGTGGTGTTGAACTCTCTTAGCTTTTGCTGATCTGTAAAGCTTTTGATTTCTCTGTCAAATCTGAATGAAATCCTTGCCAGGTAGAGTAATATTCATTGTAGTTTCTTCCCTTTCATCACTTTAAATATATCATGCCACTCCCTTCTAGCTTGTAGAGTTTATGCTGAGAAATCAGCTGTTAACCTTATGGGAGTTCCCTTTTATATTATTTGTCATTTTTCCCTTATTGCTTTTAATAATTTTTCTTTGTCTTTAATTTTTGTCAATTTGATTACTATGCGTCTCAGCATGTTTCTCCTTGGATTTATCCTGCCTGGGACTCTCTGCGCTTCCTGGACTTGGGTGGCTATTTCCTTTCCCATGTTAGGGAAGTTTT
>NC_041227.1:125469811-125503665 GCF_002837175.3 Physeter macrocephalus
TGGGCAGAGCTCAGTAAAACTTTAATCCCCTTGACTGCTGATGGGTGGGGCTGGGTTCCCTCCCTGTTGGTTGTTTGGCCTGAGGCAACCCAACACTGGAGCCTACCCTGGCTCTTTGGTGGGGCTAATGGCGGACTCTGGGAGGGCTCACGCCAAGGACTAATCCCCAAAACTTCTGCTTGCAGTGTCCTTGTCCCCATTGTAGGCCACAGCCACCCCCTGCCTCTGCAGGAGACCCTCCAACACTAGCAGGTAGATCTGGTTCAGTCTCCTATGGGGTCACTTCTCCTTCCCCTGGGTCCTGATGTGCACACTACTTTGTGTGTGCCCTCCAAGAGTGGAGTCTTTGTTTCCCTCAGTCCTGTCAAAGTCCTGCAATAAAATCCCGCTAGCCTTCAAAGTCTGATTCTCTAGGAATTTCTCCTCCCGTTGCTGGACCCCCAGGTTGGGAAGCCTGATGTGGGGCTCAGAACCTTCACTCCAGTGGGTGGACTTCTGTGGTATAATTGTTCTCCAGTTTGTGAGTCACCCACCCAGCGGTTATAGGAGTTGATTTTATTGTGATTGTGCCCCTCCTACCATCTCATTGCAGCTTCTCCCTTGTCTTTGGATGTGGGGTGTCTCTTTCGGTGAGTTCCAGTGTCTCCCTGTCGATGATCGTTCAGTAGTTAGTTGTGATTCTTGCAAGAGGGGGTGAGCGCACATCCTTCTACTCTGCCGTCTTGAGCCAATCTCCTTATCACATTCTTTTTAAAGGTGAGGTAGTCTTCCATTGTATGGAGGTGCCATCACTGATTAAGGAATCCCTTGTTGATAGACATTTATTGTGTATGATTTAGTATAAAGCAAGAGTTTTTAAACACAGGAATTATTTTATATTTGATCTATTAGACTTCAATCAATGTTGTTGTAAACAACTTTAATTATCAATTTAAAATGTAGTACAATAAATGGCTATCTTGCGGAAACTGTGAATATGCCCGACAGGATAAATGAATCAAACAAAACAAAATGAAACACTGTCCTCATATTAAGTGAATGGGCCCCTGTGGCCTAGGATGAAATTTCCAGGGAAATGATGCCTTCTGAAAATTGTTCGAGGTCCCAAAAGAGGATGTAGGATGTGGTTGTGATGAGGACACAGGCTGAAGATAAACAGGAAGAGGTCGTTGCACAAAATATATGGGTGGGGAAAAAGCTGTATTTCTAAATTATTATTTTGTAGAACATGTTTTAAAAGATCTAACTTAATCAAGAAAATAAATATTATAAGTGATAAATTTCAGTATACTATTTTTTTAAAGACTTTTTAAAAAAATTAATTAACTTATTTATTTTTGGCTGCGTTGGGTCTTCTTTGCTGTGCGTGGGCTTTCTCTAGTTGTGGCGAGCGGGGGCTACTCTTCATTGTGATGCACGGGCTTCTCATTGTGGTGGCCTCTCTTGTTGTGGAGCACGGGCTCTAGGCACGCGGGCTCAGTAGCTGTGGCTCGTGGGCTCTAGAGCGCAGGCTCAGTAGCTGTGGCGCACGGGCTTAGTTGCTCCGTGCCATGAGGTATCTTCCTGGACCAGGGCTCGAACCCCTGTCCCCTGCATTGGCAGGTGGATTCTTAACAACTGCGCCACCAGGGAAGCCCCCAGTATGCTATTATAACCCTAAAAAAGAGATATTCCAATTGGTCTCTCCCCCTCCCCCTCGAAAAATAAAATCCCTTTTTTGTGTGTGTGCCTTTGCATTTGGTTCCCTGTATATTTGGGTTTGTGTTGTATAGATGATCAGCCACTCATAATTTCTTTTGCTATTACAAACAATCCTGAGACAAACATTCTTAAACTTTTTACGCTCGAGGTTAACTTGGAAAAGTGCTATGTCAACAAGGATGGCCACTTAAAAATTTTATGTACGTTGCCAAATTGCCCTTGTGAAGCTTCTAGCAATTTGTTCTCCTAAAGCGGCCTATGACAGTACCCGTGGGCAACATTTTATTAAGCTCAGTGGTTTTTGAGCATTTCCCGTGGAATTGGGTCGGGCTTGGGCTGAGAGAGAAGTAGGGTGACTCCAGGTCCCGGTGCTCCCAGGGCAGCGGGGTGGCTGCCATGTGACCGGCCACCAGGCTGGAGGCTGAGGAGTTGGAGGTGAGGTAGGAAACCTGCCGGGAGCCCCGTCCCGGGCCGGCTCCTGTCTCACCAGCCTATGATGGGCAGCTCTGAATGCTGGGCTGTTTTGAGAAGAAAACCTGACCTCGGACCCTGTAAACTCTGCGACGCTCTCAAAAGTATTATATACAGAGGAAGGTGAGGTGGGAGCCCTGTTGATACAGGGGGAGGGGAAGGGGGCTATTTCTCGGGCTCAGACCATAACTCAGATTGTAAAAAAAGCCACTCACGCTGGAGGGAGAAACTCCAGTCACACCTAAGTACACGCGGGCTCTCAGGGCAAAACAGTCGGGGGTGGGTCTTAACTGTGTGGAAAGAGGTGGTCCCTGCAGACAGCCTGGGACCCCATAAATTTTGCTCCTGGAAGGGGCGTCAAGAGGTGGCCTGGTCTCTGTTGCCCTGTGAGACCTCCATTGTTATCTCCAGGGACCCTCTTGCAGGTCTCATTGCCCAGCTAGTCAAGAACGTGGTGATGCTTCTTCATCTATGATGTTGGAGCACCAGCTGAGGTGGTGGTAGGTCCCAGGCAGCGTTGAGGGTGGCCTGCTCTAAGCCCAGAGAATGCAGGGCGGCCACACCCACTGACCTGGCTGCCAGCTGCGGTACCTAGAGCAAAAATCTCCACCAGGAAAGCCGCAGGAGGGATGCTTGAAATTCACGCATCTACAATTCATTTAGAAGATAAACGCGTGAGAAAAGCGTGTGTGTCCGTGTGCGTGTCTGCTGCACGCGTGTGTGTTGTGTTTGTGTGTGTGTACATGCGTATTCCACGTACCCCCTTTTACTGAGTGTTTTCTCTACAATGTACTGTTCCAGGCATAGAAATACACATTGAAATAATACAGTCTTTGCCATCCAGCAGCTCACAGTGGGGTAGAGGGTTGGAGAGTGTATCAGTCATAAACCATCCCCAAATTTAGTGCCTATTATTTCTCAGTTTTCCATGGGTTGGCTGGGTAGATCTTTTCTGGGCAGGTTTACCTGATCTGCATGATCAGCTGGTGGCTGGGCTGGGGCTGGAGACTCCAGGATGGCCTCACTCACATTCCGGCCAGTGGCAGGCTGCTTGTCCGGGGATCCCCGCTGCGACGTCCCATCTCTGCTTCACGTGGCCTCTCACCCTCCAGGAGCTGAGCCCATGCTTCTTCACTCTGGCCTCAGGGCTCCAAAGTGCACAAGTGCTTTCCAAGCCTCTGCGGGGTCACGTTTGCTGTTCTGTCACTGGCAAAGCCAGTCACATGGCCAGGCTCAGAATCAGCAGTGCAGGGGCTGAGGGCATGGATGCAGAGGCAGGCATGAGCAAGTTGGGGCCATTATTACAACAGTTTACCTCCGAGAGGCAAGAAGATGGAAACCGCTTTGGCAGGCAACATAATAAAAATGAAATTCGAACAGTCCGCCTTCTTAATAATTTAAAAAATCCTACATAACTCCCAAGGTAGAGCAGGAGCGGCCGGCATGGGGACTGACCTTCCGATAGAACCGAACTCTTTCTGGATCCATCAGTCTTCAACATGGGAAGAACATTTCACCCTCAAAGGTTTAATTATGGGCTTGGCTGCAGGAAAGTTAGCTGCCTATGGATCAGTGTGGCTGCAGCCAGCGCTCATGAAAGGGGTACGTGCGGTGGTGTCGGGGGTACAGAGTGCCCTCCACCAGATCTCCAGCTGGGTCATTTTGCTGTTTAATGTGATTCTCTGCTAACACCTACCTTTAGGCTTTTTCCAGTGAGTTTGGAAGCACTGGGGTGTAAAGCCCCGGGGACCAGGCATCCCGCTGTCTTGCTCCGCGTAGATACTGATCACAGAGGAGAACACAGGGGGGCAGGCGTGGGTGCAGCCCTGGCAGCCAGCTCTGACCTGATGCCGGATGCTCTCACTTCTGCCCGTTCAGGGCTGGAGCGTTCCAGGGTGCTGGGTATGTAGGCTACCCCAATACAGCCCTTGCCTCCGGGAGAAGGAGGCGGCGGCCGCTGTGGAAGGGCTTCAGGCGCGGGAAGGGATGTCTGGTCCCTCAGCTCCAGTCAGAGCAACACAAATTTCCCTGGGAGCCTGACAGGGATTGGCCAGCCCCTTACTTCTGAGCCCGGACACATCCCCTCTCCCCTTCACCTGCCCTGCATTCCGGTTCCTGCCGCCTCTGCACCCTGGAGGGGGGTCGGAGATGACCCAGCGGGTCGCCCGCAATACAGTCAGTAATCAGAAAGGAACCCTGATTCATCGGAGGGCCTTGGCTGCTAAGGAAATTCTCTTGAAGGCTTTGTTGTTTTTCAGCGGCTGCTTCCCAGGGGCGGGGATGGATGGTGTTTGCTTTTCAGCCAACTGTCTTTGTGACTCAGAGGTGGAGGCGCCCAGGAAGGAGAGGGCAGAAGACCCAGATGTGGGGTGAGGATGGGGTAAGCGTGGGCCCCGCGTGTGGGAGCAACGAATGCTGTAACAGTATCAATACCCGCTAATCAGTGGTGGTGTGTATGGAACCCTTCTCTGGGCCAGGCATTGGGCTGAGGGTTCTGCATGTTTGCTCTCCCTTAATCCTCATCACATCACCCTCGGGGGGTGGGGCGGGGGGGCGTCTACTAATGCCCCCGTTTGGATGAGGAGGAAGCAGAGGTTTCCTGAGAGAATGCCTCTGATTCCAAAGTCTCAGCTCTTCAAGGTCATGAGATGCTGCCTCTTGGTCCCGGGGTCTCTCCTTGAAGCAAATGAAGGCCAACCTCACAGAACGTGGAAGACATTCCCAGGGCAGGGCTGGGGTGGGGGGTTGCTGGAGGACCGCTGCGACATCAGAAGGGAAGGGGTGAGAATGGGTCTGTCTTGCTCATCTCGGGTGAGGCTGGTGCCCTGCGGATCTCTCTCCACTGGTGCAAGGCTGTGGAGGGCCCAGAGACAGCGGGCACATCCGGGCATACATCTGAGAACCTCTCACTGCCTCCTAAAGGCTGGTGTGAACAGGTTGGAGGTGGAATACAAAAGACCATAAACAAGAACCCGGATCTTGAGAGCTTGACCTTTCGCAAGATAACGCCCCAAATAGCAGAGCACATGAAGTGCTCAAAGAAATGGGGCAAAAGTTTTCTTAACAACTGTGGTGTCATGCCCTGAAGACGCCGCAGACAGCTCGGAGCTCTTGGCCCGTCTGGACCCCTCCGCTTTCTGCCCTCTGCAGCTGGGCGCAAGTGCAGCACTCATTCTCATCTCCCCCGCCCCGGCTGGTACCCTGGCCTGACTCCAACGCGCAGAAAGGCCATGCAGTGTTCTCTCTCCTTTATGGTCCTCAGAAGCTGTGAGTCATGCGTTTGTATTTTTAGCAACACACAGGAATCTGCTGGATGAAAAAGAATCAAAGGGACACTTGCGTGATTAACCTAACAAAGGCAATTAATTTGGATCTAACACACAGGGAGAGGGCTGGCCAGGCAGTGCTCCTGGATCCAGGAAAGGAAAGAGACTGGTGGGTAGGGCTGGCGGTGCCCCCGGGATGGACATGCTCCAAGGCTTTCCCTGGGCAGCAAAGTGGAGCTTCCTCTCCAGGTGGGTAGTGGGCATGGTCCTGGAGCCCTGGACATTGTGGACACTGGCCTGGCTGGCTCAGGGCAAGCCTGTTCCACTTGGAAAGGCTGAAGAGTGGATTCCTTCCTCTTGAGTCCTCCAGCCTCCAAATAAGCTGCATGGCCTCCTGGGAGTCCTGCCCATGCTAGTCACACGTTTTTTCACCATCCCCCTCCACCATCCCCATCCCCCTCCACCATCCCCCTCCACCATCCCCATCCCCCTCCACCATCCCCTCCCCCTCCACCATCCCCTCCCCCTCCACCATCCCCCTCCACCATCCACCATCCCCATCCCCATCATCCATGGAGATCTTGACTCACGCAGGCACCTTGTTGAACACATGGCACATATTATCGCATTGTCTTTATCCTTCCTAATAGCCCTGGGAAGTAGCAACTAAAACGATCCCATTTTGCAGATGAAAAAACAGAGAGATTTGGGTCTGACGTCCAAGACAGTAACCTGAGGATGAGAGCAATTCCCAAGAGTTCCCTGGACTCCCCTGGGCTCAGTGGAGGCCTCTGAGGGGTGACCAACTATCACGGCCAGAGAAAAGAATATTTCCTAGAGTTTGGGGTCTGCCTCCCAGCTCACGCTCCTTTTTTTTTTTTTTAAGTAGATTCCTTCTGAGCAAAGGCAGAGAGTTCTTTTGAGCCTTTACTTAATTGATGCAAATCGGGTGAAAATATCTTTAGCTCCCGAGGAGTGGGGTCTGTGTTAAGTAACAAAATGGGGTGGGGGGCACAGTCCTCAGTTGCCTGGGGCACCGGGGCCTTCTGGACCTTGATGAGGGAGACCCTGGGAAGGGGTGAGGACACGTGGGCCCTGGTCGTGCCTCTGTGCTCGCCAACCTCGGGAACCTGGGCAAGGCCCTGAGGTGCCTGCTCTCCCATCCTAGGCGACGAGCCAGGCCTGACCCGCCTGTGCAGGGGGCAGCAAATGAAATGAAACCCGACCTGCTGGTGTGGCGTGGGTCACCCTCTATCAGTCTCCTGTGGCTGCTGTGACAAATCAGCACAAGCTTGGGAGCTTAAAACAACGGAGATTTATTCTCTCACGGTTCTGGAGGCTAGAAGTCTGGCATCTGGCTGGGCTATGCTCTCTCGGGGGCTTGAGGGGACGATCCTTCCTGCCTCTTGCAGACCCTGGTTCCTTGGCTTGTGGCCGCATCACTCCGATTTCTGCCTCCGTGGTCACATGGCCTCCTCTTCTGTCTCTCTCATCTCCCTCTGATAAGGACATTTGTGATTGGATTTGGGTCCCACCAGATAAAACAAGATTTCAACTTAATCACATCTGCAAAGACCCTTTTTCCAAATCAGGTCACATTCCCAGGTTCCAGGGATTAGGACACAGACATATCTTTTTGGGGCGGGGGGGTGGCCACCATTCAACCCAGCACACACTCCCAGCTGGAAACATTCTGGGTCCCCACCGCTCCTGGGAAAAGCTGAAACTATTGACCTTGGCATGCAAGATCCTCTTCAGTCTGGTTCCGGACCCTCTCCAACTTCTTCATCTATCGTAAACTTATAGAACAGGAGTCTGATACATACCGTCGTTGTCACCACCATCTCTGTATTTGCCAGCATCATTATTAAGGACCTCTTCCGGGAGGCAGTATTGTTCAAGAAAAGCCCTGACATAGAAGATACAAACCACCCTTTTTGTGTCTGCTCTGCCTCTGGCCCCTTGGACAGTTGATCTAACATTTTGGGGACTCAGTTTCCCTATATAATCATTTGACAATCTATGTGGTGAAGTGGCCGTGCTTTACGCACATAAAGGAAGGGTAAGCCTAGGTCTTCCCTGTTTATCTTACAGGATTGTAGTGAAGACAAAATGAAATAAAGATGGGAAAGCACTCCGGTAAATTAAAAAGCATGATGCAAATAAAGTTCATGATAATTCTCATCCCCCTGGGACGTAGCCACCTGGATGCTGGGTGGGCCTGAGCTTCCTGAGAAGAGCTTGTCATTCATCACATATCGGCTCCCTTTGCTCCTGGAAAGAAAAGCAGGAGATTTCCGAGGGTCGGATCCCATGGAGAGGTGGTTCCTTAGAGCTGCTGCTTTTGTTAGTTCAGAGCTGTTTCACCCTCTGTCTGGCTGCCTTGTACTGTTGGGAGGCCCACAGGACACCCCTGAACCCCTAGCACCCACAAAAGGGGAGCAACCCTTGTGCTGAGATGCCCCGTCATGGACCTCAACAGCATCTGAGCCAGGAGGGCGCTCCGGATCCAAGCCAGCCCCCTGCAGCCAGCCGTTGACCACCTGGAGAGGCTATCTGTGGCCCCAGAGACCTTACCGGTTACCCCTAAACCACCAATTCAAAATTCAATCACTCTGTTATTCAACAGTATTGGGCACTGCAGGAGAAGTTGCCAATCGCCCACCACTTGGCTAGCACGACCTGGATCCCCAAAGGGGATGAGGAGGCTGGTCATTTAAGACCACATCCAACCCAATCCACGCCGCGGTCCGGTGGGTGGGGTATATGGAGACCCACCCACTGGTTCCAGCTCCACCTACCCAGCTGCCTCATCCAGGCGCTCCATCCTTTGCAAAGTCCGTCTCCTCGTCCAACTGGCACGTGCACGTCGGCACCCCGTCCCTCACCCCGTTTGGGCGTCTCAGCATCTTGAAGGCTGATCTCACGACAGTTCTATTGCGATTGCCCCGAGTTTTATTATTTTTTTTATTTTTGTAAGCCTAAAAATAGCATAACAACATAAAATAAGTTTCTGAAAAAGTCTCAGTCACCCATGGGCCCTCTGCCTAACTGGTTTCCACCTCGGCCTCTTTTCTCCCCCCCTTCCCTGCATCACACACAATGTCTCCTGGTCCCCTTGCTGTGTACTTGTCACCTTCCCGGCTCCTAGGCTCAGAATACTTAGCTCTTGGATCTGCCCCGCCAGTTTCCCAAGGTTATTTCCTCTCTCCCCTTGTACCCTCGCCTTCCCCACCAGCCAGCTTGCTCTTCTGGGGATGCTTCCCTCTGGCCAGGACCATGCCTGTCCAATGTCTGATGTCCCCTCTCGAGGTGCAACCCAGCCCATTTACCCTCCTCTGTGGTGCTTCCCAAACAATCCCGGTTCATTTCCTGGACTTTGGAAGACTCGAAACATGTGCTGTGAATCAGCCTTATTACAGGGACCATGTGGTTCTCTATTACTTTTTACAAATATTGAAAAGGGTTATCTGGGCCATGGGATGATGAACAACACTTTATTTCTCCCTTTTAGTTGTTATTATTAAAGAAAGTTGGATCTATTTTTTTGTTGTTGTTGTTGTTTTTGTTTTTTTTTGTTGTTTGTTTTTTGTTTTTTTTTTGAAGTTGGATCTATTTTTAATCCTTTAAAAATTTTCCAACATTTCATCATGAAGATCTTCAAACGAACCCATTTAAATGAGGTTCTTCTTCTTAACTTCCTGGTTCTTTCCATCAGGCAGGGATGTGGTCCTGCGTGCGGTCAGGTGAACCTGGTTTGCAGGTGTGTTTGAGATGTCGATGCCAGGTCCTCTATATTACACGGAGATCTGCCATTTTCCTTCACAGGTCCACCGTGGGTCAAAGAAGTAACATTTATTGAGCACCTGCTGTATGCAATGGACTGTGCCAGGTGTAGGCCGATTCTCAGTCCTCAGAGTCCTCAGACCTCAGACCTGGTAAGGCAACGGACCTATAACCAAGCCCAAGGTGGGGTGCTCGACAGAAGAGCTGAGAGTAAAATGGGGGAGGGGGACCAGTGTGGCCAGGGAGGGCAGTGGGGGTTCCGCCTGGAGTTGACATTTTAACTGGGTCATGGGTAGCTGAGTTGGGATAAGAAAGAAGGTAGAGCCTTCCAGGCTGAGGAAATAGAACCTCGGGGCTCCATGTGGCTCGGTCAGGGTGCAGGATGCAGATGGGAGAAGGAGCTGGAAAGCTAGGTCAAGGTCAGATGGCGAAGGGTGTTGGGCGCCAGGCTAAGGATTCTGCAGCAAGTCCGCACAAGTGGGAACCACTGGGGGCTCCACAGAGGAACAGGAAGGAAACATCATTGGATGGGAAGAACGTAGGGGAGGTGGCGGGGGCAGGGACCGATTAGGAGGCAATTGCAAAGGCTCAGGGAAAATAGTAGAAGCCCACCTTGGCAAGAGGGGTGAAGGACAGAAATACTCAAGAGATAGAATCTCTTGATAGTTGACAGGTGTGCTGACAAACCTGCGCGCGAGGATAGGCTTGCATGGCCCCCATCAATTCCAGGAGAGCATCTTTTCAACCCTGAGGTAGTTTCAATCCTAACAGCCCCCCTGCAGCTCAATGGAGCCAAAGTCTCAGGTAGCTGGCCGAGTCCTACCTGCAGAGATTCCCGGTCTTGAAGACCTTAGGAGGCGGCCCCACAGAGGGCTGGGGGCCAGGGGTCTGCTTTTTTGCACATCAGGGAGAGGATTAGAACTTTCCACAAAGGTTGCTGGTTTTGTCCAAAGGAGTGTGAGGCTTTCTCGAATCTGTCTTCCTTCACTCGCTCCTCTCTCATTATCCCAGTGGGGGGGGCCCTTCCCTTGATTTTTTTTTTTTTTTTCCTCCCACTTTAGCCTCCTCTTCTGTGTTGTTTTGTTTTTTTAAACCTCTGTGCCCGGCTCCCATTATGGAGAGTGCTGTTTATGTCCAGGGCCCCTTAAAAAGGCAGCTAACGGCTCCCTGGCTGCGGTCCTCTCTGCTTGTTTCCCCGGCAACCGGAGGCAGGGAAAACAGAACCTGTCAGATGGAAAATGTCAGTTACAGCAGATCTGGGGAGAGGAAGAAGGGTGGCGCGAGGGAGGGAGAGGGGGAGGGGGAGGACCAGCTGGCGGGGATTTGGGGGCTCGTCTCGCTGCCCACCCCAGCCTGGTGCCCTGGCCTAGGCGAGCTAGCCGGCAGGGAGGCTAGCTTCTCGAACGAGGGGGCTGCCACCCAGAGCAGGGGGCTCGGAGCCGTGGGGAGGAGAGGGGAGGAGACTGCCAAATAGGATTAGCAGGAGGCGGCCATCCCCTGCTCAGCTGATTATCACATTGTTTCAGAGGTAATTTGGTGGGCTCCAGGCACAGAGCCCTGCGTCCTAGAAGCTCCTCCAGCCCCGCTGCTTGAAGCTCAGTCTGAGCGACAGAAGGGAGAGTTTCTGGGGAGGAAAAAGATATCAGATCTTGGCCATCCAAAGACTCTGGGATCTGCTCCCTCGGCCGGCCCTCCGTATTGATCCCTGTCCCTTGCTTTGTGTCAATTGATCAATGCTTCTGCCGAAGAGAGGAACTGCCCTTTAAAATGGTGGGGAAAGAGGTTCAGACAGAGCATTAATATTAATCAAAACAGGCCCCTCTCAAAAGGACGGTGGAAACAAAAGAAGGAGGTTCGCTGAAAAGCCTAGAATATTACGACAGGGAGAAGCAATCCGTTAACGGGACTGGATGCCCGTGAGGTGTGGCGGGGGGGCTCCTGAGAGCAGGGAGAGCGCGTGAGTGTGTGCGCGTGTGCGAAAGCGTGTGTGCGCGTGTGTGAGCGCGCACGCGGTGTGCGCGGTGGGCATGCTCTCTGCCGTCTCCTGCTGTTGTCCTCAGAAATTCCTGGAGCTTCCCCAGTCTCCTGATTTCCCAGGAGAAACTCTGCCAGTCTCCCTGGGCCCAGTGGCCCCGAGGGGGGTGGAGGAGACAGGCTGCAGCCCCTACTGCGTGATTGTGTTGCTATTCAGATGGTGTTTATTAAAAAAACAAAAAAACCCAAAACAGCGCGGGGACGAGGCGGGTAGTTGACAGGCTCCAAAGGAGGAGGAGACAGGACTGGTTCTGTTCATCCTGAGAAGCAGCAGCCCCAGCACAGAGTATCCAGGGAAGGGTGACCTGGGGGGAGTCAGGGGTGGCGGGGGGCAGGGAACCCTCCTTCTGCGAGGCTGGACGTCAGACAGGTCGGGGATGGTCCTGCTTCAAGGATCTACTAACTCCAGACGCCTCTGATTCTTGGGTTGCGGCGTCTGACGACATGACCTCCGGCTTCCTGGTTGGGGTGGGGAGTGGAAGGGACAGGGTTCAGCCCATAAAGCCTTGGTTTAAGCTTGTAGGAGGCTGGTGGGGCGATGGGCATGCTCTCTGCAGGAGTGTCCTGCTTCCTCAGGCCCTGGCTGGGTACGGGTTCGAGGGAAACTTAACAGTATACGGACCCCTGAAAACTCAGTCCCAGGTAAGCATCCTTGCAAAGGAGACAAACAACACTTCCAAACTTAAGCAACAAAGACAAAACCCGATACGACAGACCCCCCAGACTTCCAGACTTTGTCGGTTGCTCTCGAGATTTAAGCTTTTGGCGGCAGCAGGAGAGGACAACGGAAACCAATTATTTTATTTCACTGTCCTCTCTCCGCCAGTGTTTTCTGGGTGGGGACCCTGCCCCTTTCTTCCGTCTCAGGGGACTCACCCAGGACCTCACAGTAGTGGATGTCATCTGGGCCTTCTCTGCAGCTGAGCCTGGAGCACGACCTGGTCGCCCCCGCTGCTGAGGGTGACCTTCCGGTCCACGTGGCCCCTGATAGTTGGGAAGAAAGCCGCCCTGCTAGTGATGGTGTAAATCTCCCCTCCACGTGCCTCCCTCATAGGCCATATGGACCTTCCTGTCAGGCCGGGACAGACTTAAATTATGACATTTTTCATCTTGATTGACAATTACCTTCCCCTGGAAGTTGGCGAACAGCCTGGCTACAATTACATCTTGTACGATAAAATGAGGGAAATAAAAAAAGGGAGTCATTATTTTATGAAGATGATCTCCGGCAGTTGGCTCAGGAGGTAATCTTTATTCCAGCTGCTCCTGCGTTTTATTATTTTATTAAGAGTTAACTCTCGATTATCCACATGTGAGCCAGAGAGACGATTTTTATCCCCACAGCTGTTAGGGCTCATTATTTTATTATTACTGGTTTGGGCTTGCCCCCAGGCTCCATTGTGGATATGAAAAAGAGTCGTGACTTCTCATGTTTGTCAAATGCCCCCTTTGATTTATGTGCAGTAAAAGTTTATAATCTCAATATCACTCCTCCCTTCTGGGGTGGGTGGCTATTTTTTTTTTAAATTGTGGTAAAATATGCATTCCATAAAAGTTCCCACTTAAACTATTTTAAATACAATTCAGTGGCATTTAGAACACTCACAGTGCTGTGCGACCATCACCACTATCTAGTTTCGAAACATTTTCATCACTGCAAAAGGAACTCCCCGCCACAAGCAGCGAGGTAGGCAGATCGGGTAGGGGGTCCCCAGAGCAAGAGAACCAAGCATGGCTTTCTTGACATAAGAGAGGCCGTTTTGGTCTAAGCCGTTCTGTGATCTAAGCCCGGCCCACGATGCTTGCCCTTGAACAGGTCTCAGTAATCACTGATCTTAGGGAAAGTAAAGGAAATGCAGGAACGAAGGAAACGCGGTCAAGAAACGATAGGTCAGCAATAAAACAGAGTCCTAGTTCCTCCTCAAGGATATACATCACAATCTGATAGAGTCTTTGAGCTCTCCAGGAACTAAGGCCCCCACCCAGGGGGAGGATGGAATGAAGCTGCAGACCCTCTTGACTTCAACCAGCTAGAACTTGGGACTCTGTCGACCTTTGCCCCAATTCTATGCCGAATTCTCCCCTGCTCCAGCCCCTTCATGAATATGCATACACCCTTAACTTAAAACTGCCCCAATTTTGCTGTCTGGGGAGGCACTACTTTGGGAAAGATCCTCAGTGTTCTCCTTACTTGCTGCAAGTAATAAGAAATCCTTCTCCCACTCTGGCTTGGTTGTGTCTCTTGGTTTGACATCCACCAAGAGGTGAACCCAATTTTCAGGTAACAGTTATACCCCATTCCTGTCCTCTTCCAGCCCTTGCAACCATGAATCGGCTTTCTGTCTCTGTAGATTTGCCCATTCTAGACACTTCATGTAGAGGGACTCATACAATATGTGTCCTTTTGTGTCTGGCTTCTTCCTGACCATAATGTTTTCAAGGTTCATCCATGGGGTGGTGAAACGGTGCAACTCAGATTGGAACCTGAACCCACGTTCTTCTAACTGAGATCACACACCTGGTCTCAGGACTTAATGAGGCTCAGGTTCTTGACGTCTCATCACAGAAAGAATTCGGTGAGAGACAAAGTGATGGGTAAGAAGTGGATTTATTCGGAGAGAAACACACTCCGTAGACTGAGTGTGGGCCATCTCAGAGGGTGAGAAGGCACCAGGTTATGGGGTTGTCAGTTTTTATAGGGGTGGGTAATTTCATAGGCTGCTGAGTGGGGGGAGTATTCCAGCTCTTTTGGGGAAGGGGTGGCGATTTCCAGGAATTGGGCCACCGCCCACTTTTTGACCTTTATGGTGGGCCTCGGAACTGTCCTGGCGCCTGTGGGTGTGTCATTTAGCTTGCTGATGTGTCACAGTGAGCCTATCCTGAGGCTCAAGGTCTAGTGGAAGTCGACTTGTCCTCCGTCTTGGACATATTTGGTTCTAATCAGGTTATGTTGTGTCCTTGGGCTCTGTCATGCTTTTAAAGGCTGTGCCCTGCCCCCTTCCCTCCTGTTTCAGTAGCAGGTAGCAGAACTTCTTTCCTTTTTATGGCTAAAATAATATTGCATCATGTGAATGGACCACATTTTGTTTATCCATTCACTCATCAGTTGATGGGCCTTTGGGTTGCTTCCATTTTTGGCTGTTGTGAACAGTGCTACTGTGAACATCTGTGTTCAAGTGTTTATTTGAGCACCTATTTTCAATGCTTTGGGGTGTATTTCTGGAGTGGAGTTGCTCAGTCCCACGGCAATTCTCTGTTTAACTGTTTTCTTTCCAAAGCGGCTCCAATTTTTTTACATCCCCACCAGCAGTGTATGAGGATTCCTCCTCCACATCCTCACCAGCACTTGTCAGCCGGATTTTTTTTTTTTGGCCAGTCATCTCTTCTTTGTGTCGGTGAAGAAAACAGGATTTTGAAGGTCAAGCTCTTACCATTACCTAACTTTTGACCTTGGTTGGGAATGTTGTGAATGTTTCGTTCTGTGGTGCCTTTACTCCGGCACAGGTAAAGGGAAGTGTTAGCAGAAGGGGGGCTGCAAAATCCTCTAACCTGGGAGCCGGATGCCTCAGGCTTACCTGGGGGAGTCGCCAGGCGGGGCGGGGGGGTGGGGGCGGAACCCTTGGTGGGTCTTGGAGGGTTTGGGCTTTGCAGGGGAATCCCCCGTCTGTCATCAGCTGCATGGCCTTGGACAAGGACCCTTGATGAGTTTTACTTTCTTCTCAGTGAAATGGTGTCACAGAACCAGTTGGTGTCCCACCCATAGCCCCTTGACAGTCACCTCTGTTTACTCGGATGCCTGAGGCAGTGTCCCCCCGGGAAGAGGTCAGGACAGAAGTGCTGATGAGTCATGTCCCTGGGAGCAGCCCTCCACCAAGGGTACTCAGGGAGCTGATGGATAAGCCCCCAGCCTCTGTCCCCCAGAGTCGCTGGGGGGGATGGAGCCCGCTTTGTCCGCTGAGGTAATTGTACGGATGGGGCACTCTGATTGGCTGCCTCCTGTCCCCATCTCACCTCCCTGCTTCCCCCTCTTGATGAAACGATTTGTACTCGGCGTACTCTGCCTCAGAGTCCGCTCCCTGGGGACACAGACGCGACTTGGGTGTGGGGATGAGAGCACCTACCTGAACCGGCTCGGGGCTGGGCACGCGGTGAGCCCTGCACGGGTATCCGCGGTCCTCACCACCGTTAAAATGGGCAGTTTCTAATTGTCAGTTTGGTTTGGGGAGCGGGCAGCTTCCCCCAGGGAGACGCGAACTGGAAACAAACGTGGAGGCAGATGGACTGGGGCACAGTTTTCTTATTCCATTAACGAGGCTCAGTGGGGCGGGTGGTGCAGAATCCTGGGCATTTATCTCACGAGGACAGCACGCCACGTCGGCAGCGGCTGGGTTTGTCCCCCTGAGATGCACCTTTGTGAAGCCAGATCGCAAAGGAGCAGGGGCTTCTCCTCTGAGTCTCCCCACTCAGGCGGGGTGGGGAGGGCTGCTGGGTGCGGTAATGCTGGTCTAGAAGCAAAAACTGGCTTCAGATCATCCGCAAAGTGGGTAATCAGCCGTGCAAAATTGAGAGGTGGTCATGCTTATCTATACTCATCCTGATAGGGCTACTCACTGGGGGAGGAGGCTTAGGGAGGGAAGGGCTCAAACCAGGACAGAGCAGGAGGGGCTCAGCTCTGCAGGGTCTTCAGTAGCCTCTTCCAGAGCGGGGAGGCTGCCAGCTGGAGCTGCCTGCTGGAATGGACACATCTCAGCCCCCTCACTCGCGCTTCATCTTTCCTTTAAGAGGCAAGACACACCGTGAAATGTCCAAAGCAGTATCCTTGGGACCTGAATTAAAATGCTCCCATCCTTTAAAGATGGAATATTTTTTTACCAGGGCGCCCAGATTTCACATTCTTAGCAGGCTCCCCAAACTCCATTTACCCACCGGATTTTCTTGCTGGGAAGACTCAGTTTACCACTGGCCCAGGACAAAATTACATAGTCAAAGCGGAGCAATGAAGGATTCTATCTCTGCCTGACTTTCTATGTCTACCCAATTTGCGGGGGAGGGAAATGGGGGCTCAAAGGGCACTGGGGGTGGGGTGGAAAGAGGACAGAGGGGCAGGGACAGTCAGGGAATCAATCAACGGCACAAGTGGGCCCGAAGTCCCTGCACACAGCATCTTCTTGCTATCAAGCTGGCACGTGGTCATGGGTACTTACCAATTATCTTGGGCAAAAGTAAAGAAGATCAAGTTTCTATGGCAACCTGCTCTGCCCTCCCAACTCCTGAATCCGTAGAGTTTGGGAGAGCCTCGAGCCCCCGCTTCCCAATGCTCCATCTTCTCAGTGCTGTGCTGGCACCACCCGTAGTAAGACAGAGAAACGGGGCCCCTTGTGGACCCTCAACCTGGTCCTCCAGCTGACCTCGGCACCAGCCCCTGGCCCTGCTCAGACTTGGTCATGACCTGTCCTTGGGTCTGCCCAACTTGCTGGGCCGTCTCCGCTCATCACTGCCAGCTCCCGTGTCCCCCACCGTCACCTGCTGCCCCCAGCAGGCAAAGGGTGGACTGTGTGTTGGGGGAGCGACTGGCAACGGAAAACCGCCCGCCCGCCAGAATCCAGGCGAAGGACCGGCACGCAGGCCTGGGTCAGAAGCACGTGGCAGATGAAACGCCGAAATGCCTAGATGTTGGCCCATTCAGAGTGCTCCAGTTCTTCCCAATTTCTGCATGCCAGGTTACACTCAATGCATTTTAAAACCCAGGAATGAAGGACTTAAGCTCCTCTGGGCTCCTGCCCGCTGACCCTCCAGAGTATGCCAGGCTACAGCAGTTCTGGCTGTTTGCAGCTGGCCTCTCCTGGGTCAGAGTACCCTTCCTCCTGCCTCGGTGGCCGCCATTCTGCTCTTGCTGGCTGGGAATAAGATGCTCTGGATTGCATGGCTGAATTTTTCCCCACACCCTTCCTGAGTTCTTTATATAAATACCCACCTCATGGCCGTCACCTACTCCATCATAGAGATCCATCAAACGAAACAGCCAAGCCCGTAAATTATTGTACAAACCGTTCCAAACAATAAAGGCAATTTTACTTACTGAACCATTAAATTTACATACTTAAATTAGACCCAACCAGACGTCGCATGGGGATGTCTTGGGGCCAGGCAAACGGTGAGTTTCAGGAAGTGCTATCTCGTGTTTCCCCACCTCTCACATGAAATTAATGGGGTGCTGCAATTCAATCATCATTACAATCACAACTTTATTTCGTTACTTAGCTGGGTTTGACCTGCTGCCTTGGGCAGCTCGGGACTCACGCCGATGCCCTGGTCTGTTCTGACAGCCAGCGAGAGGTCAGCAGGAGGCCGGGGAGTGGCTGCGAGGCTGCTCTCTCCCAGGGAGGCCTCACCGGCGGCTACCGTTTCTACCCGCAGGATTTATTTGAAGCTGCCTATGATTTTCTCATATGTGGAAATCGGAACCCACATCTGGGAGACACACAGTGCCCCCGGGGGGGGGTCTCCCTTGACCCCCCATGTTGAATCTGACACCGAGTCTGGCCAATTATATCTTTGAAATAGTGCTTGGATCGTCACCTCTCTTTCATTCCTATTACCCGTGTCCGAGTTCAGGCCCCAAACTTTGTCCCTTTGGCATTAATCCAACTTCATGCCCTGGCTGCCAGAGCAACTTATGAAAAATCTAGACCTGACCTTCTCTGCACCAGCTGAGAGTGCTTCAGGGGAGCCCCATTGCCTATAGGAGAAAGACTGCTTCCTGGGTGTGGCACTAAGTCTCCTCCCGCCCTTCCCCCTTTTGCCCCTCTATTCTTTCAGCTTTGTCTCTTGTCACTCCCTGCCTTAGCCTTTGCTGTCCCCTAAAACCAAATTGCCCGGAGTCTCCATGCACGTCCCACATCTAACCCTGCCACATTCCTCAGAGACTTGCTTATCTAATGCCCTTCCCACCTCTATTTTCTCATGTACCTGTACCCTGTCCTTCAGAGCTGGCCGAGGCATCTTTTCCTCCATCTCCTCCCCGCAGGTCGGGCTAAACGCCCCAGGCATCTCACGGGCCTCCTTCTCTCACTCACTGCCGTGTTTGGAATGATCAGTGAACGTGCCCGTCTGGGGTACCTCGTGTCCATGGCAAAACCCTCAGCACCCAGCAGAGTCTCACATTCAGGGATGCTCAAAAAATTCTGCCGGGGGGAGGGGGCGGCAGCCCACGGACACCCCGGCCCTCTGCGTGAGTTCACCCTCTGCTGTCCTCAGCCCTTGGAGGCTCTTAATCTTCATCTGTGTGTGAGTTAGACCCGGGATGGCCCTGACGGAGAGACACTCCCACAGTCACGGGGCGGGTACCCAGGCTTCCCAGGTGCTTTTTCGGACAGTGGTGGAAACTGCGTTACAGTTGTGTGTGACCTGGAAACTACCCGGAAGGTGTCAAGAAATTCCTGGTTCAGTGGTGCTTGTCTCCTGGTCATTTTAAGAAGTGGCCGAGGATAGATCCAAGCATCAATTTGCAGGAGGGAGGGGGAGATCTGAGCATCACCCAGGGGTGGGGGCACTGCTGGCTGTTTGGGGTGGACACCTACTGTCTGCTCCCTGCTGAGGGGGTGAGTGGGTGATGCGGGGATCCCCTTCCAAAAGGGGACTCGGGGGACCCTGGCTGCCTCTGCCTATCTCTCCCCAAGTACATCACTAGGTATCTATTCAAAAGGGGAAGTGTGTCGTGACTCATCCTTGCCAGAGCATCAGACTTGGAAAATACAAACGATCTGCAGAAGATGCTGGTTTGCATAGATGCTGGTGTGAGCACTGCCCCACCCCCATGAGGTTGGGAGCCCCCACCTGCACGGCAGGGACCTGGGCTTCCCTACTGTCCTACACCCAGGCCAGGTCTCTGCACGCGTAGCGTGCGTGTTTGGTCTATAGCTGCACTCCCAACGGAAGTGTAATGCCAACCACATCTGTAATTCTAAATTTTCTAGTAACCACGTTAGATAAGTTAAAAGAAAAGGGTGGAATTAAATTTAATAATACATTTTATTTAACCCAATATATCCAGAGCATCATTATTTCAACATGTAATCAGTATAAAAACTATTAATAAGATATTTTGTATTTGTTTTTGGATGAAGCTTTTGATATCTGGTGTGTATTTTACGCCGGCAGCCCCTCTCCATCTGGACTAGGGCTTCTGAGCCCCGTGTGGTTGGTGGCTACCTAATTGGACAGTACAGGGGTTCACCCGCTGATATCGGAAAATGCCTTTGTGGAAATGAGGATCCTGAATTCTATGGCTTGCCATTCCTCCAATTAGCCATGCGGGGAGAGGCAGGAGCCGGCCAGCTTCAGCCGTTCCCCCACCGAACAATACCCAGGGCTGCAGCAGGAGGGAGGGAGGGAGAGGGTGTGCAGCCCCCACCGTCTCAGACGCAGCTGACGCGCTAAACATACAGCCTCGGCAGAGGCATTGGGTTGAGTTAGTTATCAGCTCTGAGGATACAAAGACACCTTAAAATGAGGACCCCACTGACACGGCTGCCGGGGATGCTGAGGACGCAGGCTCTTTCCCCAAGCCCTCTAAGAGAGCCTGGCCCAGGATGCCGTCGGGGCCGCGCCCATCATAATGAAGTGAAGGCTCGCACGCAGCCAGCAGCCTGCCTGGGATCTAACCTGGGCCTCCAGGATTTCCCGGGCAGAGCCCCCCGTCACTCACATACATCATGATTAATGGCTGGATACCCTGGCGTGAAAACCATTTAAAAAATGGCATCTTTGTCACGGACAGTGTTCCACACAAAGTAAAGGTCATACACGATAAGAGCATTATCCGTATTTTTGGGCAAACATGCTTAACCTTGTAGAGCGCGATTCCTCAGCAGATCAGCGAGCCATCTCCTGCGCTTCAGAGGGGCCGATGGTGCGGATTTTTTGGCCAAAAGGGATGAAAGCCCAGGCAATGGAACCGCGCGGGGTCTTCAGACAATACAGTGAATTGGCTGCCGGCTTTTCACTGTGTCTGCGGGCACGGGGCACGAGGCCCCACAGCCTGTGAAAAGCTTCGGAGAAAAGAAAGTTCTGCTGCACATTGGCAGCTGTTCTCACCAGCTTTGATTTCCTCTGGAAGGCTTTGGAGGGGCCTCCCCCGTCAGGCTGGGGGTCGGCTGGGAGGAATGCTCATCTCAAGCCTTAGCTGACCGGTCTGGAGCTTGGCCCCCCGACAGTGCGGTCGCCGCAGGAATTCAGACGTGGCTCCGTCTGCTTGATAAGAATGAGATGAATGGGAAAGATTTTGATTGAGACCAGGGAAGGCAGGTGACTGGACAACTGGTCTATGTGCACAGAGTAGAAACCCATGCTGTGGAATGCCCTGATTCGGGAGCTGTGGGAGAGACCTGCAAAATAAGGTCAACCCGTGGTCTCAGCCGCTCATAGCATGAGTCTGATCAGCCATGATCCCGGGAGGATGGCTCACAGTCTACGGTGTGTGTGTGTGTAAAGCAGCACAGGGTGGTGGGCTGCAGGCCACGCTCCTTGGGCCACGAGAGTGATCAGAGGACTTTATTCCTGGCTCTCAGCTGCATCCTTCTTATCCCCGGTCACTCACTTACCCCCCACCACCCACTCACCCCTGCATCACCCACTCACCCCCGCATCACCCACTCACCCCCCATCACCCACTCACCCCCGCATCACCCGCTCACCCCCCATCACCCACTTATCCCCCATCACTGCTGCACACACGGTGCTGGGACATCTTTCACAGCCTCCTCACTGGTGGCCTTGCTGTTTTCCACCCTGAACCAGTGTCCCCAAACGAAATCCAATTACAGATCCCTCTGGCCTTCTGTCCTAGGGGATGGTAATATCCTTTAAACCCAGGATGAAGTCCATCCACCTAGTAATGGCTTTCAGAGAGTGGTGTTCTGGTAAATGTTTGACAATCAGCTCTGAAAAACAAATGTGTGGGTGTTTATTATAAATTTTACTGATAGGAAGGATGTGTGGTGCAAATTTACAAAGAGTAATAAAACACACAACATTCCCTACTGTAAATTCTGTGTAGCGAGTTTATACTCAGAATGCTTTCACTGATTTTTGCTGAACTCTTGTGTCTGTAGCCAACTCTTGAATCTGTGGCAATTCAACCCAAATTTGATCATCTTTTTCGTGCTATTCCCAGTGTAATGGCAACAAGCTCATTTTAATTGGAATCTATATTAACATTCTATCACTTTCTTAAGTCTAGACAATCAACAAAACTATACGAATCAAGCTCTAATTTGTAGGGTTTGCCATTTTCCGTGGTGTAAATCCTCCCACTGCAGCCAATTTCAAACGATGACGTCGTTGAACGCGGAGTTGGAAGGAGATGCGGGCTAGTCACCATTATATGCTATTTCTACCGTACAGCTACAAGAAACAGAATCAATAATAATAAAATGTATTGGAATAATCAGGAAGTGGAGAGTTTTGCATTTTTATTTCCATTGTTTCTAATAAAATTTATTCAATTGGGAGTTTAGATGATTTAATTTTTAATTGTGGGATTTAACGACCAGCTCACAAAATTCCTGAAGATTTAATAATCGGGTCTCTGGAGCAGGTAGAAGCTGGCTCCAGCACACCACTGCCGGCCTCTGAAAGCTGCCTCTGCCTGGTCTTCTCTTTCACCTCAGGCTACTCGCTCTTTACTCTGCTTGGCCAGGATTTCTTTGAGCTCTTCCAGCCCTCTGAGCTTTACACCTCCTCTTTCTTCTGCTTGGAACTCTCCTCTCCTTGTCCCTTTGCCCAGATACCTCTGCCTCCCCTGCCTTCCCATCCCCTCCCCTGCTCTCTCCTCCTCTCCCCTTCCCTTCCTTTTCCTTTTTACTGCTTGTAGATTCCAACCTGGAGCCTGGGGTTTAAATTACTCACATTATTATCTTACTTCCAGTTGCAGCAAATAACATCATTGCCCGCTATTTGTAATTGTCACCGAGACTTCTCTGCATTTACCCTGGATTCCGCCTGCCCTCTCACTGCGCAGCCAGGGCTTGGGCAGTGCAGAGACAAAGAGAAGCAGCGTCGGTGGCCAGGGGAGCTCTCTACCTCTGGCCACTCAGTCCCCCACCCTGTACTGCAAGGGCTGGATTGCGGGTTGAACAAGAAATGTCATTTGAATGGCTTTGTGGTTCCCTCAGCTCTTCCCGTTCAACCGAGGCATTATCAGAAGGTCATGTCAAGAAGAAAAATCTTAGAGGAGAGTAACAAAAGTGGCCAAGGGATTAGGAAAAGGAAGTATGAAGAAGACTAAGGAAACTAGAATTTTCTCCTTCCTCATTTTAGATCGGGCCCCTCCTTCTCTGGGGGCCCCGAACCATGTCATCAATATCATCCTCCCCCAGGCTTCTCCTCCTAGCGTCCACGCGGTCACTCTGGACTTTTTCTCCCTCTCCTTCCCTCCTCACATCCAGGCGCTCAGGATTCTTTCTCCCAGACAGGCCAGAATCCCTCACTGCCCCTCTGGATCTCTGCCTGGGGTTTAGGGGCCCATAGGACGATGGCATCCTCCCTGGGCCTGCGGACTGCGGCCTTGCCTCTCCCACCCAACCTCCTCTCCTTCCCTAGGTCCCCCTCCCCTGCTCCCCAGGACCAGCCTCAGACCTGCTACAATACTTCAGCTACCTGCCTCCCCTGTCCCGTCTCCTGCCGGGTCCCTCCTTCACTGGTGTGGCTGCCTGGCCCACTTGTCTCCCCGCTGTTTCTTGCCTTCATGGCTTTATCTCATCATGGTGGCTCAATAAGCATTCTTTCTGCTCCTTTTACTTATGCCCACCTGGCCAACTGCTTTTTATTCTTAAACCCAGCTCCGTTGCCATCTGGTTCCGGAGACCTTTCCTGATACCTTGCCCACCCAGAAGAGATAAGAGCCCCTGCCCCTGCTACCTTGTGAAGACTGGACTGTCTTTTGTTTGTTTGTTTGTTTTCTTTTTGGCTGTGCCACGAGGCTTGCAGGATCTTTAGTTCCCTGACCAGGGATCGAACCTGGTCCCAGCAGTGGAAGCACGGAGTGCTAACACTGGACCGCCAGGGAATTGCCAACAGGGGCCGTCTTGCTCTCACCTTCCTGTGGCCATCACTCAGCACAGGCACACAGAAAGCCAGCGCTAAGTGCTTCTTGAAAAAAATGGAACAAGACTTTTGGGGCGCTGGGTACAAAGCAGAAGGTCCGTGGTGGGCACCAACTGACATTTGTTGAATGAACGGGTGGCTGGGTGAGTGGTACCTGGGGAGGCGTGTGTGAGCAGAGGTGAGTGTGGCCACGTGTTGATGTGGGGAGCGGCTGCCTGGGCGGAGGGACAGGTGTGGCTTCTGGCTTTGCAAACATGCGTGTCGGGCATGGGGTGAGCATGCTTCATAATGGCCTTATTTTGGCTTCTTCTAAATTGGCTCCTGATGTGCTCAAGTGGGACCCTGGCATCTTGGGGGCTGGAAATTCCGGATGTTGTAGTAATTGTTCTTGCTAATTGCCAGGAAGCAGCAAACAAGAGATTTCTTCTTCCTCCTCTTTAACTGGATTTTGTTATGCTAATCAGAATTGTATAAGGTGTTGCTCTTGAACCTGGAGAGTTAGAGAAACATTTGCATTAATACCTGGGAAGCTCCACAAAGCCAGCTATTATTTTAATGACGTTTGAAGAGATGCTCCTGCTTGGGCGCTGACTTCAGGTGTGTGTGCAGATGCGCGTGAGAGCGTGTGTGTGTGTGTGTGTGTGTGTGTGTGTGTGTGTGTGTGTTTGCATGTTGTTTGAAGTGTCTGCCTTGTGCTTTGACATTTGCAAGCTGGGCGGGGCGGGGCGGGGTGGGGTGGGGGGTAGGGGGGGCGGGGCAAGAAGGCAGGAGAAGTAATGAGCTCTTAGATTCTGGTCCTCACTTTTCAGGTCTCTTAACAAGATTAATTAAACTACCAGTCACCATTTTCCAGATTAGAACGTGAAAGGGGAGGCCATCGTGCTCTGGAGCCCCCAGCGAGGGGATGGAGGAAGAGGAGAAGGCCTTGTCTCAGCCACTGGCTCAGCCCTCGTTCCTTCCCTTCCTCAAATCCCAGGCCCTTCCCACCACCACTTCTTCGGTGGAAACGCACGTCTTAGAGGCACCAGGACGATGGTGGGTGTCTGCCGAGAGGAGGCGGGGGGTGAACAGGGACAACGGTCTGCAGGGTCCTGGTGCTGTTTTCCGGGACCCTTAAGGGAACCGCAGCTGCCTGGTGCCGCCCAACCTCACAGTGGACTTTGGTGGATGCAAGTGGAGTGCGGGAGCCGCTCTCACCGCCCCCCCAGGAGCCTTCCTCCGCCTCACTCCTCTCCCCCCGCCGCGTCCAGCCCCAGGGACCCACTCCTGGTACAGGGGCTCTCACTTTCCGGCTCAATACCCCCGATTCTCCCTTGCCTTCCTCCCCCATCCCCTTCCCCGGACCCAACACACAGCTTCAGAGACTCCGGCGCAGGGAAGCTCACGGAAACTCCTCAAGTCTGAAAACCTTACAGAAGCCCTAGATGTCAACTTGGCCTGATTTTCTAATTTCATCTCGTACAAGCTTTCGGGATGCTAACATGATTAAGTTCTTCACACAATTTATTAGCATCATGTTGGAAATCCGGTAGTATATTATACTGTCTGAGTAATCCAATTAGCAAAACGTATTTATTTAATGGGAATATTAGCCACACGCGATCCCACACCAAGTCCCAACCCGGCCTTCCTGGCTCTCCATGCGTTTCCCTGGCGGGAGGGGACTCGGTTGACACGAGAAATTGGACAGAGGGGGAGGCAGCCACCTTACGGTGGGGGGTGGGGGGCAGGGCGGCCCTGCCTTCAGCCTAAGCAGATAGTAGCACCCCCGTTTCGCAGACGAGGAGACAGGCTGCTTCCTAAGATTGCCAGGTAATGCAGGTCCGAAGCCTGAGTTTTTGCCACGTGAACAACCCCTCTCCCTGGTTTGTTTCTCTCTCTCCTGGGAGGGGTGAGGGGACAGGTGGCAACGCTGTCACAACAGCCCCTCTTTCAGGTGGAAGTTGAAAAGGGACTCTGGCAAAGTGACAAGGACCCCAGCTACTCTGACTCTCCCAAGAGGGTGGTGGGGCTCAGCCATCCCTCCTACCCCCTTTCCCTGTGCAGCTCAGGGGGAGGGAGGGTCCTGGGTGCTGCGTGAAGGAGGTGGTGAGCAGGTGCGCTGGCCTCCTGCCAGCGGGAATAGCAGGAGAAAAGAAAGGGACTTCTCGCTGGCACTGGGCGTCCTCGCGCCAATGTGTCCTCCAGGCTCCCGCTACCTGCCAGGATCAGCCCCTGTGCCCGGCGCTCCCCCTCCTCGGAGGCCCCAAGACAGCCGGAGGGACACGCCCAGCCGCCAACTTGGGGCTCCCGGGGTCACAGCAGACCCTCGGGCTCCCCCTTCCCCCGCCAGGAAAGCGCAATTTTAAGGCTCCCTATGGAGCCCCCCACCCCCCCAGACTAGTAGCCGCGGTGTTCCACCTTCCACATTAATGACAGGTGTGCGGTGGGTTTCCTGACATCACACTGGTCCGAGGCGAGCAGCACACCCTAAGGCAACTGAAATCCTAACAGCTTCCTCTAGCTGCCTCCTGCCTCAATGTTGACACCAGGCGCTTTCTTCTTCCTCCCCACGGCTCGCTTTATAACTCTGTCATTGTCATTGATTTTGACTAAAAGAGAAAAAGCCCGCTCGTGCTATTACCGTTCTAAGTCAGGGAGGCAGAGAGCTCTGGGGAGAGCCGGGCCAGGGGTTTGGGGCAGGGGTCCACACAGAATGCACCCCACGGATCCTCTGGGGGAGGGTCAGAGCGGGGGAATGAGGGGGCTGGGCGCTGATGGCAGGCGAGCGAGGTCCCTGGGGAGCCCTCTGCCGCCTCCCGCCCCCACCTGCTTTCGGGGAATATCACAGCAGAGCCCCTGGGGCAGGTGGCACGGAGGGTTCCGTCTGAAAACGTGCCAGTCTGGGCCCTAACAATGAAGAGAGGCTGTGAGCCAGCGCCCCACCTCTCCCGCAGCACGCAGCACATTTAGCTTAAGGCCGGGGTGAGGGAGGGGTGCAGGGCTCTCTCTCCAAGGGGAGGGGCTGAGCGTGCCCCCCTCCCTCCAGGACCCATGGCCAGGGTTGGTCTTTCCAGCTCTGCGCAGGGGAGAGGGGGGCAGAGAGGGGAGGGGTCCTCCCGGAGGGCCAGGAGGGGGGCGACTGCCCTCTGCCTCTTCCCCTCCCCACTCCTGTGTTTCCTTTGCCCCACCCGCTACAGGCTAGGTACTCCCACACTGTAACCCAGTAGAGTAACCCCCTCTTCCATTTTCCAGGTGGCCAACCTCTCTGGGCACGCCCGCCTTCTCTGGGTCGCCAAGGGCCTGCCTGGAGCCCGGCTCTGTCCAAGTCCAGAGAAAGACTCAGAGAAGCCCTGAGGGGCCTCCTGCAGGGAAGGGACCCCCCCCCCAGCAAGTGGGGCCCTCGGGGAAGTCAAGGCCACAAGTGCCCTCCCATGGGGTGAGATTCCTGTCATGTCAGGGGAACAAGGAGGGTGCCCGTAAATGCTGACTCACAGACGGGGGGCACTGCAGGGTGGGGGTGTCTGGTGACAAAGGCGGACATGGGGAGGGGCTACATGGATTCTAGGGATCCTTGGCCGGGAACTCTGTGCCCTGTGGCCAGAGCTATTGGCCTATCCAAACCATGTGGCGAGGTCCTCTCTATGGGCATCTGGGGCACCTGAGAAGCAGGGGCTCCAGAGCATACAGCTTTCACATAGCTGTGGTCTTTCAGTGGCAGTTTTCATTAACTGCGTGGCCAGATGCAGTTTAATTGGAATGCGTGCATAGCACTTTCGCATGCTTTTGATCAAACACTTTGGCCACTGATGCATCCCCATTTCTGGTTGGAAAGATGCATTGACAGGGGGGTGCAGGTCCCTCCAGGTGACAAGGCTCTGGTCCTGGAGGAGGGCAATCAGGGGCAGGCCCCTTCCTGGGGGCTCTGGGCCCAGCGCCTGGCCTGCAGGGGAGAGGGTCTTGAGTAGAGCCCTGTGGATAGGCTCCTGCCGGCGGCGTTAGCCGGCCGTGGCTGGGCAGAAACACTGATGCCACCGCCCGCCTTCCGGGGTGCCTGGCAGCTGATTCATTGCAGCTGCAGGTCGTGGATCCTGAGTGGGCATTTCCTGCTCCCCCCACCCCACTCCCCCTGCGAGCACTGGTAAGTGGACATCTCAGGGCTGGATTTCAGATGCTGCTTCCCAGCAGGACAGCCATGCACCCCAGGTCGCTTGTGGCGGTCCAGCCCGGGGAGCTGGCTCTTACTGTGGGATCTGTCAAGCCCAAGCTGGCAGTTTCCTGCGTTTGCAAAGCCAGGGCACTGAGAGGATGTGGGAGGGGCAGCTTCCGGCCCTGGGCGTCTTGGCAGCTGTTCCCGGGCAAGAATCCCCCCCCACCGCTGCCATTGGTTCTTCCGCCTCTTCTGGGCAGAGTTGGGGGCGATGCCTTCTCCCAGGGGGCTGGTCCTTTCCATCCCCCAGGCTGCCCACCAGCTTAGGGGCCCATTCTGGCCAGCCCCGCACAGGGCAGCCTTGTCGCCGTGCTGCGGGCCTCCGTGCGGCAGCTGCAGCGTCACTTATCCTGTCTGCTGCCAGCTGGGCTGGCCCTCCTTCTCTCCTACCCAGGGCCTCAGCCCTCCCCAGTGCCCTGTTCTTGCTGGAAGAGCAGGCGGGCACCCTGGCCCGGGCTCTCCCTCCATCGTGTCTCCTGGAGTGCAGTGTCTGGTGGCCACGGGCAGCCTGGCGCCGGCTCAGGCAGTGGGGAACTGGACACACTTCTGGAATGCCAGCTCCCTGAGGGCAGGCCCCACTGGCTTCTCCACGGCTGCACTTCCAGCACCCAGGGCAGCACTGGGCATGGAGCAGGGCTCAGGGCACATGGGTGAACAGATAAGTGATCGGAGAGGTGACAATACCACATCCCTTCCCCCAGCCAGGATGGGCACATTTGCGCTCTTTCCGTGGAACAGAAGCCTGACTTCTGGGAGGTGTGTGGTGGCATGGATGGCAGAGAGGCTGAGGGGTGGGAGAGGCAGGGGAGTGAGGGCAGACCTTGGAGAACTCCAGAAAGGGTAGATCAGCAATGACCCCCAGGTATCAGGAGCCCCTCCTCCGGCCAGAGTGGCTGGATAGGCCACCCCATTGGAGTAGCTTCAAGAATAAGAGGCACTGTTATGTAATGGTTAGAGCACAGGCTTTGCAGGGACACAGACCTGGGTCCATATTGCTGTGTGACCTTGGGGAGATCTCTTAACCTCTCTGTGCCTGTTTCCCCATTTGTTAAATAGGAATGACAACAGCAATAACAACAGCCTTTCCAGGGTTATTATGAAGATTCAATGTGATAATGCATGAGAATGTTTAAAATAGTGCCTGGCACGCGGCTAATTGTTAATAAATTTTAGAGAAAAGTTGCCAGTAATAATAATAGCCAAAGTGTGGATGTTGATAAAAGCCTCAGGAAACAAGAGGCCTGGATTTTACACCCCACAACCACACCTGGCTGTGTGATCTTGGGAAATGCGCTTGTCTCTCTGGTCTCCGGATGAACTCCCTGTTGGTTAGGGACGGAGGGGCCTGGGCAGGTGGCTGCTGGGGTCCTGACTTGGTCCTGTGACCTTTCCGCGTTAAGTGATGAGAGGTCTTAGGCTCACAGCTTGCTGCTCTAAGAGCTATCACACTCCATCCTCACGCCTTCTCTGGGCCATACACTGGCCAGTGACCATGACCATCATGTTTCCAGTGAGGAGATGAAGGCCCAAGTAGTTAACAACTTGCCCAAATCACGCCTTCCTGGCCACGAAGGGCCAGAACCCAAGTCTCCGAACTTTGCCCAGAGTTCCCGTGGCCTCACAGTCTGTGGGGTCTATGAGACCTGTTGGTTGGTTTGTTTGTTTTTAATACATGGCCATCTATGGTGTTAGCAACCCAGACAATTGATGCTAACGTGTAGAAGGCCCTGCCCAGGGAGTTTGAATAGGAATATTCTGGAATGTACTATCAGAGCACATTACAGCCACAGATGACGGATCTGGTGCCTGACAGGTTACACAGTACTCTGTTCACCTTATTTCATCTGTTTTTCCCTGTAGCCGGTGAGGTCTTCATCCCATTTTACAGATGGGAATGAGGTTCAGAGGGGCAGGGATTTGCCCACAGTCCCAGAGACAGCAAGGGTTGTAAAGGCAGGCCTTGAGCCCAGATCTTTGGTCTCTGAGCCCGAAGGTGACGTCTCTGAGATCCAGTAGCATCTTATGACCTGACCAGGGCCCAAGGGTCATCAAACCTTTGCTCCTCTGGGGAGAAAGCTCAGGCAGAGGCCACATCCCGTTCTCCAGGGAAACCATGCCCTGCCATTGACCCATCACAGCCCAGGGGTTGCTGGGAAAATCCCTGTCAGGTGCAGAGACCCCCTCCCCAGCCCCACAGTTGTTCTAAAAAGGGAGTTATCTACCCGGGGAACATTCCCCAGGAATAATTGCTGAAAGGCCTAATTTTGGAGATAACCACCGTTATAAATGTCTCATTACTTTAATTAAAGTCTCATCCATCACTGACATGCTGTTCCCTGGAGCACAGGGGCTCAGGCAGCAGCAGCCAGTGTGTGCTCCACCGAGAGCCAGAGCGAGGGTTTGCACAGCAATCCCACCCAGCCTCCTTGTTTGGACGCTGGTGGCCCTGCCAAGCCTCTCACAAATGCCCCATTCCCTCCTCCACGGCCCCACTAATCCGTGCCTCTGCAAAGACCTTCCCTGCCCCAGCTGCACGAGGGGGAAAGTCAGCAAAGCTGAAACGGTGCTGGAGGAACCAGGCTGTGACTGTCCGTACAGGAAGAGGTGATGCTAAGAGCAGGGCGTCTCAGGAGACACTGGGTGCGACCCCACTATCTTGTGCTGGGGTGTTGGGGTGTGTCTGCCGCAGCGGGGGTCATCATAACTTCAGTTCACGCGTGGCCCTAACTACCCACGATAGTCTGCTCAGCGTCACAGCACCTCTGGGAGAGTAATATTCCCGTTTTACACATTCGGAAACTGAAGCTCCAAGGGGCAGGACTGAGCTGCCCGAGGCCACTCAGCTCATAGTGACCCAGGTGGGCTTTGAGGTCTGCGTGTCTGACTCTGGAAGCTTCCGCATAAGCCCTGATGCCAGAGAAAGTACCATTCCTCGAGGGGAGCGACGGGGCTGGGCCCGCCGGCCGCAGGAGGGCTGAAGGGCAAGGCCGGAGCTGGTTTTGCTGCAGCAGAGACAGAGTGGAGTGAGGGCCCGAAGCCCGGACTGGTGAGGGAGGGGGGGAGGCGGGGGGTGGGGGCAGGATGCGCCAGCCCTGGGTTGGGTGGGGGTGGGGTGGGGCGTGAGGACTTCCTGGTAGGAAGACGAAGGGAGCTGAGGATGGGCAGGGGTGGCCTCTGGAGTGTCTCTAGCAGGAGGGGGGGGGGGGGGGGGGGGGTGGGGCGTGAGGACTTCCTGGTAGGAAGACGAAGGGAGCTGAGGATGGGCAGGGGTGGCCTCTGGAGTGTCTCTAGCAGGAACCGGGCAGAGAAGAGGCAGCATTGGGTGTGGCCCCAGTCGGCAGGGCCCAGCCTTTCAAGGACCAGTTTGCTGCTCCTGAGAGGTTTCACAAGGACCCAGGGCACGGCGCAGGGGGTGAGGGCAGACCCAGGTAGATAGATAGAGACTCTGAGGTTGGGAAGGGGCCTGGGTCACGTGGGACAAGGGCAGTGGGGTCTGAGGTCTGAGTAGGCTTGGACACAAGGACACAAGGCAAAGGCATGTTAAGAGGGGCCAGGCTGGAGGGACTGGGTGTAGGAGGCTGGGGTGGGGGTGGGAGACTGATAGCTTCAGTGAGAAGGAAAACCCCTGGGGTCTCCTGGTGGAACAAAGCCTGGGGGACCTTGGGCCCGAGAGGGATGGGCTCGGATGTCAGCCTGGACCACCCTGGGCCTCTGGATCCAGACAAAAGGGACCTCACGCCCTTTCCCATCCTGGGGAGTCCACCCTGACTACACTGATGGGGTCTCATTCTAAAGTTTTGCCTTTTTTAGAATTTCCTATAAATGGAATCCTACAGCATGTAGCCCTTTGAGTCTGTCTCTGTTCACTCGGCATAAGGGTTTGGACATCCACTGCCGTGTGGTTGTGAGTATCAGCAGTTCATGCCTTTTTATTGACAAGTAGCATCCCGTTGCATGGAGAGGTCTGTCTGTTTATCCCTTGACCTGTTGATGGACGGGGGGCTGGCTCCAATTTGGGGCTGTTATGAATAAAGCTGCTGTGACTATTTGCCCACAGGTCTCTGTAAGAACATGTTCTCTCTTCTCTTGGATAAATGTTGAGAAACGGACTCGCTGGGTCATACGGTGTGTGCGTGTGTGTTAAACTCTATGAGAAACGACCCAACCGTTTTCCAAAGTGGTTGGACCTTCCTGGTTCCCACCAACAGAGAGCGCAAGTCCCATCTGCCCCTCCCCGCTCCCTCATTTGCAAGCCAGGATGAACTTTTTTTTTTTAATAATTTTTTTAAAAAAATTATTTAATCAATTTATTGATTTTTGACTGTGTCGGGCGTTCGTTGCTGCGCGCGGGCTTTCTCTAGCTGCGGCGAGCGGGGGCTACTCTTTGTTGCGGTGCTTCTCTTGTTGGGCATTGGGCTTCTTATTGCGGTGGCTTCTCTTGTTGCGGAGCACGGGCTCTAGGAATGCGGGCTTCAGTAGTTGTGGCACGTGGGCTCAGTAGTTGTGGCTCGCGGGCTCTAGAGAGCTCTAGGAATGCGGGCTTCAGTAGTTGTGGCGCACAGGCTCAGTAGTTGTGGCTCGCGGGCCCTAGAGCGCAGGCTCAGTACATCTTTTCTCATTGTCTTGAAAAAAATGATTTTGATACATGGAAAGGAATCTGCCATATACTCTTGTGAGTAGTAACCCTAATAGACGGGGATCCTGTGTTTACCATTCCTGACCTTTTCAGAAAGGGCTTCAGTAGTTGTGGCGCACAGGCTCAGTAGTTGTGGCTCGCGGGCTCTAGAGCGCAGGCTCAGTACATCTTTTCTCATTGTCTTGAAAAAAATGATTTTGATACATGGAAAGGAATCTGCCATATACTCTTGTGAGTAGTAACCCTAATAGACGGGGATCCTGTGTTTACCATTCCTGACCTTTTCAGAAACGGCGTTATCCTTACATGTACGCCCATTAACATTGTGAGATTCATTGTGCTTGTTTTTCAGTTTTCTTAAAAAGATAGAGTGCATGTTCTGGTCAGGGTCTTGTTTTGTTTTAGCTCAGTATCCCTTTTGAAGGACTCACTCAGGGCACGGCACGCAGGAGTCCCTGCTCTTTTAAAGGTGCGAGAATACGGTGTAATTTATTTATCTCTTCTCCTATCAATGGACATTTGGACCAGCATTTTGCTACTGCATGTAAGTTGCTCTGAATATTCTTGTACATGTCCCTGGATCTCTGGGTGCAAGATGTTCCCTTGGTGGATACTCCAGAATGGGGTGGCTGGGTCACAGGCCATGAGAACGTCCAGGATGAGTTCTCTTCCAACCCATTCTTCACCAGCATCCATCTCCTAAGCCCCTGTCAAACGCCAGCTTCTGTGCTGGGCACCTCACTTCATTCTCAAAACCATGCTGTGTGGGAGGTTCTATTAGCCTCATTTTATAGACCAGGATCCTATGGCTCCGAGGGAATGAGTCACTCGCTCAAGGCCACATAGCTAGCAAGTGGCTGGACCAGAACCAAACCCAGATCCCATGGCGTGGGACAACCTCCTTGATCTCAAGGCCCCTCTGCCGCCCCCACCCCACACCTAGCTTTCTGGGGTGCGTCTGGGATGGTAGAGGCTGCCTGGACGGAGGCTGGCCCGTGATCAGCGCCTCCATGGGGAGGCTGGTCCCCCACCACGACCTGCGGGCCCGATGCCTCCTCATGGGGGGAGATTCCCAGCCCCTGCCTTGTTCACGTTTTACTTTCTCTTAAGTGGCCTCGAGAGATGCCATTTCCCGTTACAAAATCTGGCTCCATCCAACCGTCCCGGCAAATGGTCCATGAGCTCAGCTCAGCCCATCCACAGGCAGCAAAAGGAGTGAATCAGGGGAAGGGAGTGAGCAGGGACTTTTTTTTTTTTTCTTCCTGGGGCTAAACATCCCAGTTTGAGGTAAAACAAATTCCTCGCTGGAGCTGATCACCTCCAGCTGGGCTGCAGAAAGCCCCATTTAATCAGATCATTTAGCACTGAATCACGCTAACAAGACGACTGGGCTGGACTGACTCTACCCTCGCTGAAGGCCAGTCTCTGGGGGATGAGGACGGTCCGGCAGGCGGGCCACTGGCAGGCTCTGGAGGGCAGGGGATGGGCTGGAGGAAGCCCAGCCTCCTCGGGTCATCTGAGGACCTGGGGTGGGGTTGCTGTCCTCAGTTCTTCGGGGTCTGCATTGAGGGCAGGAAGGAATTCTCCGTGGGCCTGGGCTTGGGGCCCACAGCAAGCCGGTGGGATGAAAATCAAGCCAGGAGAGGCCGTGATGGACCTGAGAACC